>NC_055987.1:164527788-164845467 GCF_018446385.1 Zingiber officinale
ATGCAATGCTGGTGCTTATCAGTGGAAAGAGACAATGTATATAAGTTGTAATGCACACCATTTCTATCTTCTCAAAACAGAAAACATGGTAACGGTTGGGATTGTTTAAAAAATCAAATAGGCTCGGACCAACAGTCGGTTTCCAGAACACGTCACTAGGTTCCATGCCAACTGCCACGGAGCAATACCTTATTAGAAATGGGGTATAAATACGTTTTGACACCAGATATACCATCTTCCCAGTTAGAACTTCACAGGGAACATGATTTCAGGTAGAACCAAGTAGGGGAGGGCCATCAGTGGGTTTTGGTCAAAACCCACTGATGGACCTTGACACCTTTGATTGGACCCATTTAAGCTCTAGTGGTATTCTGGAGTTGCAAGGACTCAGAAGATGGTGGCAAATCATTATTTATATATATATATATATATATATATATATATATATATATATATATATATATATGTGCTGGGAAAAAACAATATAAAATCAGCCTTCGTTGGGCCTGATATGCTTGGATATCAGGCCCAACGTGGGCCTGATATGAGGGCATATCAGGCCCAACGTGGGCCTGATATGAGTATCAATTAATAAAGCAATATTCTTTCTCCCCCTAATATAAACTCCAAGAATGCTAACAGGGGCCTGATCAAAATAATAAAATAACATCAATTTTAAAATTCACTTACCATACGGTAGAAAAGAAAAGCTGTGCAGTGTTCCGTGGCAACTGGCACGGAGCCATACCTTCTAATCCATGGTGTATAAATTATGTTTTACATCATATATACCATATCCCCACCAAGACCTTCACAAGGGAATTGATTTCTATTATATTCAAGTAGGGGAGGGGCATCAGTGGGTTTTGGTCAAAACCCACTGATGGACCTAGACACCTCGGATTGGACCGATTTTAGTTCTAGTGGTATTCTGGAGTATCAAGGACTCCATATCTGGTGGCAAATCATTATTTAAATTTCTAAAGGTGCTGGGAGAAAATTAAAATACAATCAGCCTCCGTTGGGCCTGATATGAGTACATATCAGGCCCAACGTGGGCCTGATATCCAAGCATATCAGGCCCAAAGTGGCCTTGGTACTGTTCCGTGCCAATGGCACGGAGCCATACTTCGTAATCCATGGTGTATAAATTATGTTTGACACCATAAATACCATCTCCCCAGCAAGACCTTCACTGGGGACTTGATTTCATGAAAATCCAAGTAGGGGAGGGCCATCAGTGGGTTTTGGTCAAAACCCACTGATGGACCTAGACACATCGGATTGGACCCATTTCAGCTCTAGTGGTATTCTGGAGTTGCAAGGACTCAGAATCTGGTGGCAAATCATTATTTAAATATTTATAGGTGCTGGGAAAAATTTAAAATACAATCAGCCTCCGTTGGGCCTGATATGCTTGGATATCAGGCCCAACGTGGGTCTGATCTCCAAGCATATCAGGCCCAAAGTGGCCTTGGCACTGTTCCGTGCCAACTGGCATGGAGCCATACTTCGTAATCCATGGTGTATAAATTAAATTATGTTTGACACCATAAATACCATCTCCGCACCAAGACCTTCACTGGGGACTTGATTTCATGAAAATTCAAGTAGGGGAGGGCCATCAGTGGGTTTTGATCAAAGCCCACTGATGGACCTAGACACATCGGATTGGACCCATTTCAGCTCTAGTGGTATTCTGAAGTTGCAAGGACTCAGAATCTGGTGGCAAATCATTGTTTAAATATTTATAGGTGCTGGGAAAATTTTAAAATACAATCAGGCTCCGTTGGGCCTGATATGCTTGGATATCAGGGCCAACGTGGGCCTGATATGAGTGCATATCAGGCCCAACGTGGGCCTGATCTCCAAGCATATCAGGCCCAACGTGGCCCTGATCTCCAAGCATATCAGGCCCAAAGTGGCCTTGGTATGGTATCCTTTTTTATAAATTTAATTTACATTATTTTTATTCACCATAAATTTTAGTTACACAAACAGTAAATCATTACTACAATAAATTATTACAATTGTTCACTATTTCTATAGTTTAAAGTTTTTGTCAGACATGATTTTGTGTCCAAGTCTAAATCTATAAGCTCTCATATCAGCTTGTACAAAGTCTGTAGATCTCCGGAACATCAAACTCTCTGCATAGCGCATTATAAAAAAGCACAATCCAACCTACAAAACAAATGCACAATCCATCATAAAAAAGGCAAATAGAATTATTATGGAACATACACTAATACTTACGATTTGCTTTGTGTGGGGCCAATAACTTGCATCGTTTTATACTCTCTCCCGGAGAATGGTTCTAAACCTTTATGCCATATGTGATAGTATGACCAGTTCAGCTCCTTAAAAAACAACACCTACAAATATCAAACCATAGTAATTAATACATAAACAATGATTATTGGATATAAGAAATTTGTTACTTACAGTTTGATTAAAAACAGAAGTGTAATTTTCTGTGGTGCCAAGAGAGTTATAATGAATTATTTGTCGTTCCTCCAGGTCCATGACCATTAGATGCCAATGATCATCTTGGTTATGTAGAGGACAAAAAATATATCTAATGTCCTTGTCGTCATCAGTTTTTGCAGTTTGTTTCAATGCATCCACGTGCATCATTCCGAACAAGCCCTATGCAAATAATAGAGCTATTATGGTGACTGCATCCAATATATAATGTAAACAATTTACAATGAGATAAGGGACATACTTGGAATCCAACCCCACAAAATATGGATGGGTGGTATGGTGAGTTAGAGTGTTTGGCTTCATTAGCAAGAATATTCCAATAAACATTTATGCAATCCCCATTGGTATATTGTGTCCAATCAAATATTGTCATAAAAGATTTCATATCTAAGGAGAAATTATCATTTGCCCATATTGGTTGCACCGTCACCCTACACACAAGTATACAGTCAATGGTATTTAATAAATTGAAAATAAAAAAATTATCATTAAACTCCAATAATAATCCTTTGTTGACATGTGGGTTAAGAATTTAGGTTGGCAACTACGTTACCTTAACTGACTGAGCTTCAACAATGCATCGGCTATCACATCATCTTTGATCTTTTTAAAAAATGTTTTCGCTTGCTGAGATAATTAAAATAATACTATGTCATTAAGGATTATACAATAACAACTTACCTACTCTCGACCGTACCTTCAATATTTTGGTTTTGACCTTGTTAATTTCATGACATTGTGTTTCTATCTGTGATGAACTTGTATTTTCTGTCTTTGATGGTGCAGGAGCATCTGGTTCGACACTAAGAACAACCTGTTTGCCTTTTTTTTTGTTGCATTGGGATATCAACCTTCTCTGGGTTCTCTTTCTTTTGGGGCCTACCCGAAAATTAGTTGGAATTATAGGCAGATTAGGGTCTATGCCTTCTGATGCTGGGTCTATGCCTTCTGATGCTCTTGGCTCCCCTGATATGCTTTGTATGACTTGTTGGAGCTCTTTAATCTTATTTTCGGCATCGGCTATGATTTTGTCTTTTACAGTTAAAATTATGTTATCCACGTCAGAATTTATAGTGTCATCCTTGTTGCCACTCGTATCCCGTTCTTTACGCAGTTCACTTATTTGTTGATCCTTTTCTTTAAGTATAGCTTCCATATCAGCAATCACAATATCCTTTGCTGCTACTAGACTATCCTTTTCTTCTATCACCGTTGCCAGGTTTTTATTAGCTTCCTCCAAACTTTGAGAAGCTTTATGTAATTCTTGCTTTAAACTCTCAATTTTGTTATCCTTTTCCTTGCACAAACTACAATCTACGGTATCGTCACACTGGAGTTGGCCTTCTTCGGCTTGATGTAAAGATCCTTGGCCAACCAACTCAAGATACTCAGATGGCTGAGGCCGGTTTGGTAGTAAATTAAACTCTGATTCTGTCGAAATTAAATCTACTAAAATTTTATCTGCAGTTACACGGTCTATCATTTTTTTTACTGTGTCAACATGATAGTTAGGCCACCTCCATTGGAGTATTCTTGGCAATTTTTCTGGATGGTCTGGCTCAATAATGCTGATGTGCTCACACACCCATACCTACAATATGATTATAAAAATAATTCATAATCTTTACACATATCTTGCTATATATGTAATCGGACTTACAGCTAAAATATTTGGAAATCCCCTGTGGTTTTGGTCTTAATGTAAGCTCCAATCCAATGGAGTCTAATTGTTGAGCCATGAAACTGTATACTGCATTGCACCAGTTAAACCTAGCTAAGTTGTCAAAATTATCTACACAGTCAATTAGGGAGAGCACAGGTATTCTGAGAACACTGCTACTCCCACAAAACAGAACTGTTGTAAAAAAATACAGGATAAAAAGCTGACAGTACAGCTTGTCGTTTGATCTAGACTTCCTAATCAGTTTCTCTAACTGTTTGGCAGAACAATCCGATTCTCGGAAAAACTCCATGTACAGTGCGCTTGAAGCCTCATTTAAATCGAGACGAACTATATCTCCATTGTCGGGTAGGCCAAGAATCAGTCCCACATCTACCTTTGTAAAATTGAGCTTCTTCCCATGGAAGATAAAGTTTTTTTCCTCATGATCCCAGTTATTAAACATATTTTGTACCTGAGCTCTTACAAAAGAACTATCAGGGAGGTCGAGGATCCAGGAAAAAGGTGTGCCTCGAATCATCTGTTCTTGTTCTGCAGTCGGGTTAAAAGAAGAGATAAACTTTCTGAAGTGGCAAATGGTACTTTTCCAGTTCATTCTTTTAGTTCTTCCTCTGTTGACATAACTTTGATAATTTGGTCGATCAGCACACAGACTTGTGGAGACTTCTTTTGTTGCCATTGCGAACCAAGGTACTGTATAACCACACACAGAAAAACAACTCTTAGTTCCCTAATAACGACTACACTCTTATTCTAACACACCCACACAAACCCTAGGTTAACCGGTTATAGAAAGCTTAACTAAATGAGCAACCGACCTACGTACGGAAATGATTCTTGAACGCCGGTGAAGGAAGAGTGGGTTTTGGCCCGGAGCTGCGTTGAATGGCTTCGAGAAGAAGATGAAGACCGAAGCAGGAGAGTGTGCGCTTTTGCAGATTGAAACTTGGGCCTGATATCTCATTAATTTATTTTATTTAATCGCCTCGATTTATGTGTAAGATTATTTATTATTATTTTGAAATAATACTGCTTTATTAAATGATATTCATATCAGGCCCACGTTGGGCTTGATATGCACTCAAATCAGGCCCACGTTGGGCCTGATATCCAAGCATATCAGGCCCAACAGAGGCTGATTGTATTTTAAAATTTTCCCAGCACCTATAAATATTTAAATAATGATTTGCCACCAGATTCTGAGTCCTTGCAACTCCAGATTACCACTAGCGCTGAAATGGGTCCAATCCGATGTGTCTAGGTCCATCAGTGGGTTTTGACCAAAATCCACTGATGGGCCTCCCCTACTTGGATTTTCATGAAATCAAGTCCCCAGTGAAGGTCTTGATGCGGAGATGGTATTTATGGTGTCAAACATAATTTATACACCATGGATTACGAAGTATGGCTCCGTGCCAGTTGCCATTTATAAGTGTTAGACTCACGTTGGGCCTGATATCCAAGCATATCAGGCCCAACGGAGGCTGATTGTATTTTAAATTTTTCCCAGCACCAATAAATATTTAAATAATGATTTTCCACAAGATTTTGAGTCTTTGCAACTCCAGAATACCACTAGCGCTGAAATGGGTCCAATCCGATGTGTCTAGGTCCATCAGTGGGTTTTGACCAAAACCCACTGATGGGCCTCCCCTACTTGGATTTTCATGAAATCAAGTCCCCAGTGAAGGTCTTGGTGCGGAGATGGTATTTATGGTGTCAAACATAATTTATACACCATGGATTACGAAGTATGGCTCCGTGCCAGTTGGCACGGAACAGTGCCAAGGCCACTTTGGGCCTGATATGCACTCATATCAGGCCCACGTTGGGCCTGATATCCAAGCATATCAGGCCCAACGGAGGCTGATTGTATTTTAAATTTTTCCCAGCACCTATAAATATTTAAATAATGATTTGCCACCAGATTCTGAGTCCTTGCAACTCCAGAATACCACTAGCGCTGAAATGGGTCCAATCCGATGTGTCTAGGTCCATCAGTGGGTTTTGACCAAAACCCACTGATGGCCCTCCCCTACTTGGATTTTCATGAAATCAAGTCCCCAGTGAAGGTCTTGGTGCGGAGATGGTATTTATGGTGTCAAACATAATTTATACACCATGGATTACGAAGTATGGCTCCGTGCCAGTTGGCACGGAACAGTGCCAAGGCCACTTTGGGCCTGATATGCTTGGATATCAGGCCCACGTTGGGCCTGATATGCACTCATATCAGGCCCACGTTGGGCCTGATATCCAAGCATATCAGGCCCAACGGAGGCTGATTGTATTTTAAATTTTTCCCAGCACCTATAAATATTTAAATAATGATTTGCCACCAGATTCTGAGTCCTTGCAACTCCAGAATACCACTAGCGCTGAAATGGGTCCAATCCGATGTGTCTAGGTCCATCAGTGGGTTTTGACCAAAACCCACTGATTGGCCTCCCCTACCTGGATTTTCATGAAATCAAATCCCCAGTGAAGGTCTTGGTGCGGAGATGATATTTATGGTGTCAAACATAATTTATACACCATGGATTACGAAGTATGGCTCCGTGCCAGTTGTCATTTATAAGTGCCAAGGCCACTTTGGGCCTGATATGCTTGGATATCAAGCCCACGTTGGGCCTGATATCCAAGCATATCAGGCCCAACGGAGGCTGATTGTATTTTAAATTTTTCCCAGCACCTATAAATATTTAAATAATGATTTGCCACAAGATTCTGAGTCCTTGCAACTCCAGAATACCACTAGCGCTGAAATGAGTCCAATCCGATGTGTCTAGGATGGGCCTCCCCTACCTGGATTTTCATGAAATCAAGTCCCCAGTGAAGGTCTTGGTGCGGAGATGGTATTTATGGTGTCAAACATAATTTATACACCATGGATTACGAAGTATGGCTCCGTGCCAGTTGGCACGGAACAGTGCCAAGGCCACTTTGGGCTTGATATGCTTGGATATCAGGCCCACGTTGGGCCTGATATGCACTCATATCAGGCCCACGTTGGGCCTGATATCCAAGCATATCAGGCCCAACGGAGGCTGATTGTATTTTAAATTTTTCCCAGCACCTATAAATATTTAAATAATGATTTGCCACAAGATTCTGAGTCCTTGCAACTCCAGAATACCACTAGCGCTGAAATGGGTCCAATCCGATGTGTCTAGGTCCATCAGTGGGTTTTGACCAAAACCCACTGATGGACCTCCCCTACTTGGATTTTCATGAAATCAAGTCCCCAGTGAAGGTCTTGGTGCGGAAATGGTATTTATGGTGTCAAACATAATTTATACACCATGGATTACGAAGTATGGCTCCGTGCCAGTTGGCACGGAACAGTGCCAAGGCCACTTTGGGCCTGATATGCTTGGATATCAGGCCCACGTTGGGCCTGATATGCACTCATATCAGGCCCACGTTGGGCCTGATATCCAAGCATATCAGGCCCAACGGAGGCTGATTGTATTTTAAATTTTTCCCAGCACCTATAAATATTTAAATAATGATTTGCCACAAGATTATGAGTCCTTGCAACTCCAAAATACCACTAGCGCTGAAATGGGTCCAATCCGATGTGTCTAGGTCCAACAGTGGGTTTTGACCAAAACCACTGATGGGCCTCCCCTACTTGGATTTTCATGAAATCAAGTCCCCAGTGAAGGTCTTGGTGCGGAGATGGTATTTATGGTGTCAAACATAATTTATACACCATGGATTACGAAGTATGGCTCCGTGCCAGTTGGCACGGAACAGTGCCAAGGCCACTTTGGGCCTGATATGCTTGGATATCAGGCCCACGTTGGGCCTGATATGCACTCATATCGGGCCCACGTTGGGCCTGATATCTAAGCATATCAGGCCCAACGGAGGCTGATTGTATTTTAAATTTTTCCCAGCACCTATAAATATTTAAATAATGATTTGCCACAAGATTCTGAGTCCTTGCAACTCCAGAATACCACTAGCGCTGAAATGGGTCCAATCCGATGTGTCTAGGTCCATCAGTGGGTTTTGACCAAAACCCACTGATGGGCCTCCCCTACTTGGATTTTCATGAAATCAAGTCCCCTGTGAAGGTCTTGGTGCGGAGATGGTATTTATGGTGTCAAACATAATTTATACACCATGGATTACGAAGTATGGCTCCGTGCCAGTTGGCACGGAACAGTGCACACCTTTGCTTTGATACCTTATGGAAGGTGCCTATTAAAATTGATGTTATTTTATTATTGATCAGGCCCCTGTAAGAATGATTGTATTTTAAATTAGCACCTATAAATATTTAAATAATGATTTGCCACCAGATTCTGAGTCCTTGCAACTCCAGAATACCACTAGCGCTGAAATGGGTCCAATCCGATGTGTCTAGGTCCATCAGTGGATTTTGACCAAAACCCACTGATGGCCCTCCCCTACTTGGATTTTCATGAAATCAAGTCCCCTGTGAAGGTCTTGGTGGGGAGATGATATTTATGGTGTCAAACATAATTTATACACCATGGATTACGAAGTATGGCTCCGTGCCAGTAGGCACGGAACAGTGCACACCTTTTCTTTTCTACCCTATCGAATGGATTACTACACTCCCTTTGTGCATGTTTTAACACATCTATATTTCACTACATATTAATGTGACTTTGAAATTACGAACCCCTTCCTGTTGAATTGAAATGTATTGCATTTTTATTTGACACAATGGAGATATGGTGTGAAGTATTATTTCTGCCTTGCAGGTGATGGTTTACACTTCTCATACCTACCATAAAACTGTAACACAAACTAAATACTCCATAAACGTATATAACAGAAACATCACTTTTAACAACTGTTTGTCTTACAAACCTATTTATGTACTTCATACAAAACATATGCCTCAACTCCTCCAATTTACAATTCAGTCAAGATCCAGGGGCTGGCGGCATTCTACAGGTCCTCCGATTATGGCCCAGTTGTTTGCACCTGCTGCATTTGATTTTCACCTTCCCATTATGTTTTGACTCGATCCTTGCCTTCTTTCGCCTACCAGGCTGCACAAGGCTACGGGGACATAGCACTATAATGTTGTTGACACCCCTAGGCCAAAATTCTTTGCTTCGACAGGGGTAAATACGATCCATGTATGTCATTTTCCAATTATGTGAATGAAAGTAATGCTCACAATATGGGAGTGTATCCATGTTCCGGTGAATTATGACGGTATTTGCATGTGAGCAAGGCAATCCTGAAATTTGAAACTCCCCCACAGTTACAATATTTCCTCTCCAAATCAACAATGTATGAAGCACCCCATGTCTCTACTTCCATTTCGGATTGAGAGTAGGGGTGGACTTTATATCGTCTAGCTTTCTCCCTCCTTGATTGCATTTCTTTGGTAGCATGAGGTGTCAACGCTACATATCATTTCGACGCTTCCTCCTTACGGTTACAGAACCATTGAGCTACCTTTCTTCGGGTATTATCAATTAACCTGTTTATCAGAAGTTCACGCGTCTCCTTGAACAAAGCATTTAAACTCTCTACACAATTGGTGGTTAGTATTGTGTACCTTCTCCCACTAAAGTGTGCATTAGCCCATCTTTTAGGGTCAATGTTCTGAAGCCACTTATGAGCATCTGGATGTTTTTCAACCATGAACTGCATTATGAGATCATATTGTAGTGTTGTGTTTGCTCGAGCAGCTGCCCAAAACAACCCTAAACCTGACCTACTCCCAGTATCTATTACCATATTGCAAGACATGTGGTGGCAACAAAAAGCATGATGGGCAGTAGGGTAGATTTTCCTAACTGCTGCTATAATGCCACGATGTCTATCTGATACTATACTCATTGACTCTGGATCAACATTAAAGAATCTCTTCGTATGATCCAGAAACCACTCCCATGCAGACCCACATTCAATTTCAACGATTCCAAAGGCTACTGGGAGGACATTGTCATTAGCATCTATTGATGTAGCCATCAACAACACACCCGGATATTTGCCTCTTAGGTGTGTGGCATCAATTCCAATTAATTTACGCAGATAAGACCTGAATACTCTCCTACAAGCTCCAAAAGCCCAAAAACATCGTTGGAACTTATTATCCCCATTCCTGTGTAGTGCAACATAGGTTTCAGGATCCCTTACTCTTAACTCACGCAGATATAGTGGAAGATCTCTATATGCTTGATCATAATCTCCAACAACTTTCTTCATCGCTTTCTCTCGAGCTATGTAAGCTTTTCTGTAGGATATGGTCACTCCGAACCTGGCTTTTATATCTGCTATAATCATACTTGGCTTGTATTGTTCATTAGCAAGAAATTGCTCTTCAACAAAAGAAGCTACAAAGGATGAAGAGCATGCTTGATGATCAGCACTTTCCCTAATGGTCCCACATTGGTGTTCCTTTATATATTTCGTAACAATGAACTCGACATCCCCCCTGGCAACTACTCTCCACTTACACAGTTGATTGAAGCAGACAACTTTTACTTTATTTTTCCTAGTGTCAACTGGGTTATATCTCATATGTTTAACCATGGCATGCTTCACAAGTTGATTCTTGAACTCTTGTCGAGACTGAAATATCTGTCCTACAAAAAATTCATGCTGATCTGTTGCCTCTTCAATTGGCCTTTGGAGCAATCGAGAATTTAGAATATATGGATTATCAGCTATTGGGAACTCCTCCTCTAAGTCACTATACTGCTCTTGAGATATTTCATATTGTTCAATCTGCATATCATTAGCAAAGAATTCTTATACATCTGTATTGCATTGCATTTCTCTCCATTTCGGTTATAATACCCTTCCTCCTCACTCCAACTAGGCTCATAGTAATCAACAAGTGTTGCACACGGGTTCAGAACCTCATCTTCTTGAATACTAGCTTCTTCATTTAGATCAAATGTGAAATTACTGCTTGTATTTCTATTTGTGTTATGCACACAACTATACTGTGAAGATGATGGAATATTTGTTCTGGATACTTCTCCTACATTATCCGCATGTCCAATGCTAGAAGTTGCATCAAGAGTATTCCATATCTCAGATAGAATTTCCTCGGTTATATGATCATCCTTGATAAATAAATTACAAACTATTTTAGTAAATTTGCAACTCCATAATCTTTTTCTGTAGTTAAATTGTAATTTTGCTCAAACTAGGAAGGGTCTGATGTAAAAGCAAAGTTTTAACCACATAACACATTATCGATATCAGGCCCACGTTGGGCCTGATATCATATATATCAGGCCCACGTTGGGCCTGATATCTATGATATCAGGCCACTTTTGAAGCAGATACTTCTTGTAAACTAGGCCCACCACTGACTAAACCCTAAACCATAAATAAACAATTTTTAGCCAAACTTAACTATTTACGTCAAAAACTAACATGAATTAAATCGATTAAGTCTTCTATTACATCATAATTCAGGTGTTATTGAATATTATTCCCCACACAACCAAAATTAACCATAAAACCAATTTTTGCTGCCACCCTTCACACACAAATGGTGTACTTTTTATTTACCTTCACTAGCTTATTTTACAGTAAAAAAATCCATACATACATGTCTAAATCTTTAAATGTGTGCTTCTACTAATTTCCCTCTTGCAAGAAGTTTGTCCTTCTCGGCTGACCTTCTTAACTTAATTTGTCCTTCGTCTCCTCTAGCAACTCTTACGCAATTATGCCATAAACCTAACTCGTCTATTGCAATCGCCAACCGCCACGAGCAGTAATGGCAAGCGCAGGGTTCATATATTTTTTTTTTCTTTCAAGTTTATAACACCACACAGAGGGATGAAGGGAGAGAGACGGTGAGAAGACGTGTATCCGAACCACAAATTATTTTTCTATTCTACTTTCGGCTTGGATGCTTGGAAAAATGTGTTTGAAAAAGGCGGTTGCCAGGTTAGCCAGAGGGTTAATCTGGGAATTGACTTTGGTAAACTCCGCCTTTTGGTAAATACAAAACCGTGATGTACTTTTTGGTAAATACATTAACTGTAGTACGCCTTTTGGTAAATTGTCGTTATTTTTTTAAAAATAAATAAATAGATTTAATATCTAATATTTAGATTTAACAACTATGCTGTCTATTTCCCAAGCTGGATTATGCATGTATGCAAATTTTGTTTCAGATTTAATTTGCTTCGATTTCTATTGTAGTGCTCCTTAGATTTGGTTGGCTTCCAATTTTGCTTTAGATTTTGCTCGTTTCAATTTTTATAGTGTTTTTCAATTAATTCCAATGACAACTATATTTAATTACATATTAATTATAATTATTATATTCTCTAGTTCTAAAATGATATCTATAATATAACTCTATAAGACCTTACATCTATTTTTTCATCTCATTTTATAATTAATTAATTATCTACACATTCTCTCATTAGTGCTTCATGTTTTTTTTCCCCTCGTTATTAGTTCTATAAAAAGACATCCTTCTTTTATCTCACTCAATAATATTTTTTTCACTCTTTTCTTTTTCTCGAAATATTTTTTATTATTTTATATAAATAATAAATTATGGAATAAGAATTTTCTTATATATTTGTTTTGATAATAATCAAACTTTAAAATATCATCAAATTAAAATTGTATAGCATGAATTTTTAAATCTGATTTATTTTAAAAATTAAATTCGTCATCCCATGTTTGAATAAAAAAAGATAAAGAAAATTTTATTTTTTTTGAAAACATTATTAAAGGTGTAAATTTTTATTTTTGCCAAGGCCTCGTGAAACTTTGAGACGACCCTGATCAAAACTATTAATACTATTTATAATTACTACAAAATAGATACTTTATCTCTAATAAATTTTGATTGATTTTATAATATTTTATTTTTTAAAAACAAAAGATACATCGAGAGAAAAAGGCATATAAAATGATGGGCTATAAAAGTAAAAATGATAGATTGTCTGTTTATCCTTAAAAAAAATTTTAAGATTTTTCCTCCGATAGAAGTTATGGAATCACAATTAATCAACCAATTATGAAATCATAATTTTAAAAAAAAAATATTAGAGATAGGATGAGACATTATAATAAATGAAAAGAGTTTTATTTTACTATTTCAATAAAATAATTAAAAATGCACTTTTAACTTTTGCCTAAATTTTTACATATTTTATTATCATTTTGATTTTTTTTTTTTTAAATATATATAATTTAGATGATAATAACTTAATTTAGGTGGCTTAGTTTAGGTATAGAAATAGAAATAGAAATAGATTTAATAATAGACCCGAATAGGAATGAGTTTAGTCATTTTAATATTACTTTGATTTATAAGTTCTAAATTCTAATCAGGTATGATTGTCAATACTACTATTTAGTTTACTAAAGGTTTAATAATACAAATACAACAAATATCATATTTACCTTTAAAATAAATCATAATATTCCTATAAAATAATTATTTTATTTGCCCTTAAAATGCAATGAAGTTATTATTTGTTAATTAAAAATTTAAAATTAAATTATTTGCTAATTATTTTATTTGCCCTTAAAATGCAATGGAGTTATTATTTGCTAACTAAAAATTAAAAATAAATTATTTGCTAATTTTATTTGCCCTTAAACTAATTTGATTTCAAAATAAAAAAAAACTGAGAACAAAATTCTTCTTTTTTCTGGCAATCCATC
Source organism: Zingiber officinale (assembly GCF_018446385.1). Taxonomy (NCBI): domain Eukaryota; kingdom Viridiplantae; phylum Streptophyta; class Magnoliopsida; order Zingiberales; family Zingiberaceae; genus Zingiber; species Zingiber officinale. The sequence continues at coordinate 164,541,608 of NC_055987.1, forward strand.
AAAACAAATGGCGGAGGACATCCATCAGGAAAACTCATGGAGCTGATTGAGAGAGATGGTTTCATTCGATAGGATGTTGGAAAATTTCAAACAAGCTGCAGTAAAAATTTGGTTCTGGTTGGGCATGGCTTGCCTGTATATAACGATATGGTCCTTTGTTCAAGGCATTGCTACCAAACTCTAAGCACAATTTAACGATAAACCAAAATAAATTACTTGCAATAACACATTTGGTTCTTTGGAATTAATATCGTCATTTTCTTATGCTTCAGATAAGGCAAATACATTAGATGTTAATAATGCAGTTAATCCTTGTCCTTCAGAAAAAGACAACAGGCTTGTTGTGTTAAAGTCTCCAAATGCAATTTGCATTCATAGGCATGTAACAACATTGCAGTTTACCAAAACGCTCAGCATTCTTCCAATCGCAAATTAGACCAAGTATAAGCAACCAACAATTTTACTTTCTCAAGCAACAGAAAAAGACGTATAACTATCACAAAAGTTCATCCAGCTAAATCAGCAAGATCATCTCAAAACAATATCATGTTATCACAAAATTCAACATAATAACTATTGCCAAAGTAATTTCCACAAAATTCATCAACATTTTCTACATATTTGGAGAGGAGACGAGTAGATTAAGCACGTAGTTCCTTCGCAACTCTGAAGGAAGATTGAATAACACATCAATCTTGTTCTTATATGCAGTGAATATATTAACTACTTTGAATACATCACCACTAAGAAGGCTAAGGTTCATTAACTCAGCAATCACATCTTTCATTCTTTCTGAAGCCATTTTTTCCCACAAATTCTCTTCTGCCATGACATTTGTAATGATTGCAAATTTTGCATTAAAATCATCCACAAAAGTGTGAAATCCACTATTCATATCTTGCAGTTGTGCCCTAATATCCAAGTGCGTTGTTGTTGGTTTTTTTTCTTTGAAACTTTATCTCCAGTTGTTAATGGTTGTTTTCGTTTTGTAGCTGACTTTGTCACATCAGTGTTGTGCGAAGTAGTTGGGGCTAATTCTGATTCAAAATACACATTATTGTCTTCTCCATACTCATTTGAAGAATGGGAGAATGCACCTAGATTTTCATCTCCACTTTCATCATTTTGATCAACTTCCAAATTGTGAATAACCTCTACATACCCTTGAACAACAATGTCAGTAGCTCTATCCCTTCCAAAGACTAATTCAAGTTGATTCAAATATGGATATTTGAAATCTCACATTCCTTTTGCCTCTTTGTGAGTCTATAAAATATAAAATATAAAATATATATAATTGAAAAAAAAAACTTAAGGAACTATGAAATGAAATATTTGAGAGAGTAAAAAATTTCAAGCACAAATATATAAAATTACTTGACAGTAACTATCAAACCATTGCTTTTTTACATGCTATTTTTTTCTCCAGATCATTCCATTGACATCCACTTTGCCTACACATGTCATTAATAATATGAAATATTGTCTTTAACCACTTGATCTTTAATTCAAGATGAGGTGTAACTTATTTTGTAAGAATAGGGATTTTGCTTAGCATTCTCCTATGCACCTCAGCCATATAATTACTTTTAAAATCACCATCTGTCTTCCATGAAGGATCACAAGCCATATTTTGAAGAGTTGCAATTAATACTTGGACCCAGAAGCATTTATTTCTCCCACATCCTCGAACTCTTTGATCTTTCTCCATCCTAACATATAATAATGTCAAATCATTAAAAGTAATGAGTAAAAAAGACCATGGCTATAAGAAACGGTAACATGTGATAACAAATTTATTAGAAAATAAAATTTATTCGATCATAAATAATACATAAACTAAAAAATAAGTACTGGAACAAATGAAAAATAGTTAAGTTCACAGAACAGTTATCTTCTTAAACATGACAAATACGTTGAAACATTCATGAAAATACAATAAGAACATCATTAACATACCCCCTTGCCCACAAATGGGCAAGGATATGATCATTTTGCTAGTGTAATATCCCTTGGGTCAAGGTTGGTCAAGTTCACTAAGCTTGAGTTGACTCAGGTTTGAGTCTTGCTGTTTTGATTTCGATGTTTGACAATATATGGAGATTACAAGTGCAATCGTCTGTTTGGAGAAATTGTTGGAATAATTCCCCTCTAGTCAATGTTTGATCAGGTTGATAGTAAGAAGAGTCAAGTAGGTCAAGGTTGACTGGATACTTGACTGGAAAAGTCCTAACTGGAGGTTAGGCAAGGGAAGTCCAACGGGAAGGTTGGCAAAAGATGAAAATCCAAGTGGGTTCGTCTTGATCAGACACTTGGTCGGAAAGTCCTGGTAAGTGAAGCTAGGCAGAAGGGAAATCCTAGTGAGTGAAACCAGCTGAAAGACCTAGTGAGTGAAGCTAGGCAGATGGAAAATCCTGGTGAGTGAAGCCAAGTGAAAGACCTAGTGAGTAAAACTATGCAGATGAAAATCTTGATGAGTGAAGTCAGGTGAAAGCCCTAGTGAGCGAATCTATGCAGTAAGAAAGTCCTGGTGAGTGAAACCAGGCAATGGAGATCTAGGTGGGTCAAGGATAATCTGTAACACCCCAAATTTTATGATTTGGAGTCCTAAAAGACCTTATTAAAATCTAGAAATGCTTTAGAAAAATTCTAGAGATTTTTAGGAATTTATAGAATATTTTTATGTAATTTTTGGAGGTTAAAGACAAAAAAATGTCCAAGCTGAGGCTTGAACCGGCAACCCCTGACCCGAGCAAAACCCGGCTAACCAACTAGGCTAGCAGTTGTTACATAATCAAATAAAGGGAGAATTTTATTTAAGTAGTAGAAGTTAATAACAAGAAATAATATGGAGAAAAATTGGTTGCAACCGGGATTCGAACCCGCGACTCCAACCATGAGCCAAGTCGTGGCTGACCAAGTGCTCCAGCCGTCGGTTCTGCTTAGAAAAGTAGGAAATTTATTTAAAGCAGTTAAGAGAATATTAAGGTTATAAGAGGAGAACTTAGGGCTTGATTATTTCCCCGTGACCTAGCTTTTCCCCTTTCCTCTTCTCCCTCACGTGCGCGACAAATCTGTGCAGGCGGAAAACGCCGCACGCAGCCGAGCTAGGGCTCGACTCCGGTGGCCGGCGAGCACCCTTCTCCGCGGGTTCTTCACAGATCCGAGCTCCCCTCGGCGAGGAGAGCGTGTAGACGCAAGGAATCGCCGGATTTAGAGTGTTGCCGAAGCCCTAGAAGCTTCTTCTCCGATGTGAGTCCAAGGAATCGAAGTAAGTTGCTTACTCACCTGCGGTAAAAGTAGTTCCGGGATTTCTTTTGGTTTTCTGCCATATGTTGAGGTTTCGGATTCTTGATTCCTTTTAGATTTTGAAGCATGGTTTTAAGGGGTTTTGTTTTGATGCTTACTGCCATGAACCCTAAAGAAAGGAGAGTTTGTATAGGTTAGGCATGCAATTTAGGTTCTTCTGCCTTATGATTGCATTTCAGATTTAGACGTTTCCTTTGCTTTTGATCAGTTGTATTCGGCCTTCCGGATCTGAATTGTTTTCTATGTGACCGTGATGAGCATGCTCGGATCAATGGGTAGTTTAAGGTCTTCGAATTTCGTTGCTCTATTAGAACATCAGCTGTGAACAAGTTATCATAGGATTTTCTTTGTTTTGTTGATGCCGTGGCACTGGGTGTGAGCAACAAATATGGGTTCAGCTTTCCAGTAGCAAAATCTTCGTTCTCTTTTATTGCTGTGGCACCTAGTATGAAGAATAATTAGGGTTTGAATTTACAGTAGCGATTTTCCATCAGATTTGTTGCTGGTGACTTGATGGGCATGCTCGGGTTGAATGGAAGCTAGCAAATCTTGTGTTTTCTTTTGTTGCCGTGGCACATAGCAGGGGGAACAATTACTACAGTGCAGTTTTGTTTTGTTATCATTTGTTTAACATGTTGTTAGATCCTTTTTGGCATTAGTTCTCTAACTGTAACTTTGGTTTTTTTTTAAGTTCTGTAGGTTAGCAATTCAGTTGAACTACCCTTATGTTTTCCTTATTACCCTACTACTTGTTCAGATGTAGATTTAAGTTTTCATTCTGTGGATTTAGTTTCCGGTTTGAGCTTACGGTTTAGTAAACCGATTTAGATCATGTTGTAACATGTTTAAAGATCTCTACTTCTCTATAAAAGTATAAGTTTTTACAAGGGTATCAAGCTTTAACAGATTTCTTTGTGTTGAGTAGTTATGTTGTAGCATTTTGTTTCTCTGGTTGCTTGTGACTTTAAATAGGTTTAGTCTTGTGTTGAATAACTAAGCATGAACAACCCCTTTAGAGCTACAAGTGTAGATTTTTAGTTAATATTCTAACACAGATTTTTATCGAGCTTACAAGCATAGATTTTATTAAGTTTGACATGCAGATTTTGTTAAAGCTTATAGTATGCAGCATTTTGATTAGCCTAGTATGCAGATTATTTTGTTAAGATGGCATGTAGATTTATTTCTGTTTAAACTACAGTTTTAGAACTTCTCAAGTACAGCAGTTTCAGTTGTTATAGCATCCAATCTTAGTTTGTTTAAGTATTCCCTTTCAGTTTGTTTAAACATTCACTCTTAGTATGTTTAAGTGTGGAATTTCAGTTTATCTAAGCATTAATTTCAAAATTAGAATTCGCTTAAACATTTCAATTTCTTTTTAAAGAAGTATTCTTTTAGAAGTATTAACAAGTATAAGAAAGATAAAGAAAAGAAAGAAAAGGCCAAGGCCTTAAGTAGATCCCAAAGTCAAGACTTTAGGGATTTATGGCACACAAGGTGCCTATTAAAATGCCAAGGCATTTAAAGAAGAAGTAATTAAGATTATAAGTATTTTACTTCTAAGAAGAGGCTAGTACCCGACTTCCAAGGTTGTCGTTAAACAAATCCAGGTGTCCAATTCCGAGGTCTTGGCCCTGGTAGACCGAGGTCTGCTCTTTTAGGATTGGTGGCTCGCTACCCCAACCTATTAGGGAACGCGCATAAGATGGTACTATGCTTGGGCCCAAGAAGAAGTTGATTATTATTTTGAAGTATTATAAGTATAAGTTTTTGAACAAGTAAAACGAGTTTTACATAAACATAAAGTATTAAAGATTAAGTTAGAACAAATGAAATAAAGTTTCATATAGTTCTAAAAATCAGTAAGTTTAGTTCTTTATTTTACCATGTTTATCTAGCGGATGAGTAGTTTTCATGTTTACCTATTAGATGAGTAGCATGATTAGCTATTAGAATTACATGAGTAAATTCCTTACCTTTTCTTTGCTATTAGTTTGACATGAGCAGTTATGTTTATGCTTTATTTCTTTTTAGAGCATATAGTTTCTAGTTCTTTTCGTATACATGCACATTCGTGATTTTGTGAGTTAGATAGCGCTTACACTACAACAAAAACAGCAAACGACAACGGATATTATCCGTTGTCGTAGGGTCAAAAAACCGTTGTAACTGAGGGTGTTGTAGAATGTATTGCCCTACGACAACGGTTTTGAATCCGTTGTCTTTGTAGACATTTGACAACGGTTTTTATCCGTTGTTATTTATATGCCCAAAATTTGGCTACGAAGGATACGACAACGTTTTAAAACCGTTGTGGTAGATAATTTTAACAACAGAAATAAACCGTTGTGGTAGACATTTTTTACAACGGATATAAACTGTTGTGGTAGAGAATATTTGACACGTTTTATTTTTTTTACAACAGTTTTAATATATTTTACAACGGATAAAATCGTTTACAAAAAAATTTCGTTGTGGTTTACCTGATTTTTACAACATTTTTAACTGTTGTCTTTAATGTTCATTAATACCAAACAACCAATCTTATTTTACTATAAGCAAACCACCAATGCAAAACTAAATATTTACTACATTAAATCCAAAATAAACATTCGTATATAATTCATCTTGTAGCCACATATACAAAAATATACAAAATGAGTTGTTACTCATCAAAATACACATGTTTTCTATTACTCTCCATATACATTAAATTACATGTTTTCCATTTGATGTTCTCCATATGGCTTTTAATTTACAAATTAGCAAGGCAAGCTACATCCTAACAAAACTCACTTCTTGCATCAAAAAAACTCAAGCCTCACGAATTGCCCGACCTGCAAGAGAAAATTTAACAAAACTTATCAAATTCCAGAATTCCAAAAGGAGAATGTAATTAACCAATCTGTAGTGCATAGAAGGCAAAATCAAACCAAATGAAGGAAACAAAAAGAGGTGTTTATTAGAGAATAACAGTACATGGAATCTACTAGGAGCAGTGATACCTAGCTTAACATAGTTTATTAAATAATTAGCACTACATGCAGCTAACATTATTTAAGTGAACTATCATCCAAGATCAATAGAATCCATGCAAAGCGCATTACATCCATTAACATCTTGAAACAAAATATTCATGCAATTTTCTGTGCCATTTTCTAGATTGCATTACCTTTAAGACCTGGTAGGCATAATATGCTTTTCCATTTTGGAAGTAACAAGTTGCCAGGAGCTGCAAATTGACATAAGGAGAGTACAAACAAGAAAAAATAATAAATTATAGGAGGAAAAACAAGATTAAGTCATGACATATAGATGAAAACCATAAGGAGAGTACAAACAAGAAATTTGTAGAGCAACTCATAAGATACAAAAAGGTCATCATCTAACAATTCACAAAGAGATAACTTCCACATTGTCAGTCCTTGCATAATTCGAAAACAACTAAATAAGCTACTCACACAACCCAACCATTATTAATTTTGGACCACAAAGAGAGGCAATAAATAAGGAAATGTCAGCTAATTCTGCTCATGATAGAAATGCAAGAATGAAGTATTGAGCAAAGGAGATAGCTAGCTGTGAACAAACAAATTATTAGCACTAAGGAATCAAAATCAATAAGTCATGGAGTCACAAACAAAGTGTTCAACCATCTTTTGAAGTCTAGTAATTTATACCTAGTAATGAATATAGTCTAGTACGCAATCCGCTCATTCGGATCGCACTTCGTCAATTTCTTCGTTGGAGTAAATTGTTTTCATGAACTGTTAACAAACCCAGATTATATTAGTAAAAAAAATCAGTAATAAAGAAGCAAAGTCAAATAAAAGAAATTATTTGAGAAAATTGAGAATATGTCAAATATTACCATTGACAACTACTCACATTAAAATCCAAATTCAGAAGAAAGAAAAACTACATCAAAGAAAAAAGGGAGAAAAAAACAAACGAAATTGTCCCTTCTTATTCCCCTTCACTTTGAATCCGAGTCCATACTCTCCATTCCCTTCAACCCTCTTCGCCTCTTCTTCTTCTGTTCAAAACCAATAAAAAGATACTAAATAAATGTTTCTCAATAGAAAATATAATACCGATGTAATTGCTAGAATAGATATAGATATTTCAAGGTGATCAAGAGGGAAAATGAACAATAAGTGGAGAGCGAGCCACTGCACCAATGGAACATAACATACATGGACCCGCTCGAAAGGGCCAACAAAGACATGCTGCATTAAAGACATGCAACAATGAAGGAAAACCAAGGAATATTGTCAAAATTAATAATAGAAGAAAATGGTTGAATACTATCATGCAGCACAACAGCAGTGAAAGCAATCAAAAAAGGTAGAAAATGTTGAAAATTAAGATGAAACAAATATCAGAGCATGAGATTTAGAAGAATGGAAGCAAGTGGACGGAAATGGATACCTTCCTCGTGCATGTCTTCTCCCTCACTTCATACCTTGCCCTTGTCAAATTTGTTAGCCATATACCTGGATAACAGTACTGGGATCCAAATTCACAACAATTAGGAAAATAAAGTTTAAATTTTGAGAAGAAAATGAGCAACAAGTTGTGATTTTGCTGAATCCAAAGAATGGAAGAATGTGGAAGTAGTGTGACCAACACTTACCTGATAGTCCAAAGAAGAGGGCAACATCACCATCTTTGCCCATATTGTTGCTAGAGTGCAGGGAGAGAATGTTTCTTTTAGGCATTAGATAGTGCATCACACCGAACAAACCTTCTTCATCTCCCCGGCATACTGTGTGCCAAGGATGACCATTTCTTTCCTATCAAGATTAAGATCAATGCTGGTGGAGGTAGTCATGTAGTGTGTGTATCGATTACATGGAAACTGGCCAGCATTGTAAATTGTGAAGCAAAAGAGATCCGTTTCAGCCCAAGGCAATAGTGCATTATGTATTCTAGTTGTAAATCGGACCAGAATTTCAATAACAACAGCAACAATAACAATGGCAAGTCTTGTATAACTAGTAAACCTCTTTGGGCGGATCAAAACTTCATCAAGAAAAAAAAAAGGGAAAGGAAAGATATTTAGAAATTTAGTAGAAGGAAAAAAGGATTTCTTAGAGAAAAAACATTCCAATGTGATGGCATCATTTGGCTCAAATATACCAACATGATCTGCATATAGAAAGTTTCCAAACTGATGTAGATCCAATTACCGATAATTTCAACAATTGATATATAATTATTATGAAACTGCAGTTGCTTAACTTGGATAAATCAAGGAAAAAATAACAAATAAAACCAGAGTGATGATGTCAAGACCATAAATTAGCTATTGGAAACATAGAGAACACCTATCGAAAAAGACTAAACAAAGAGAACTATGGTAATGTTAAGTAATGTGCAAGCATCCATTAGCAAGTTGTAATGGTATCATTAAAATAAAACATACTACTAGCACTTTAAGATACTATATAGAAAAAACTTAGAAGTTCACAAAAAAAAAAAAATCAAGTGCATCAGCCAGATAGGAATACCTCAATGTTGTACTAAAGAAGATTGCAACTCCAAGAACATCGAAGTGGTTGAGCATAGTTCTATCAATCCCATTTAAAAGTTGATAGCGCATGTTTGCATATAATCCTAAAAAGCACCATAACCAAGAGCATTGCTACTTGCAGAAGGAATTGTCACTGATAACCTACCATAAAATTGAGTTAAGAAACCATATAATTAAATTATCTTCAAAGAGTTATTCACAATAAAAGGGGGAAAAATAGAAAACACTAACATTCCCTCCTTCTTGGCAGCAAAATCTTTTGTTATAGCACCTTAAATTGTCCCTGCAGCTAGTCCCAGTAAAGAAAATTCTGCTGCTTTGTAGAAGAAAGAGTAAATTCTCTTCTGCAAGTCAAATTCTCTCATAGGATAGCTATTCTCAAAAATATTATTGGGAAGTTTCTGAATTGTATTTTCCAAGTCAAAGCGGAATGTATTCCCATATGAACGACAAGGTGCAAGGGACCAAACAATTATTCCATTACAAGTCATTGCAGTAAGGACATTGACAAGTGCCAATTGCCATTCTTGCTTGATTCTACATCACGGAGGAGAACAGATTAATAATCAGAACATATAAAAACATCTCCCTTTTGCAGACAATGAAATTTGTCTAGAACATTAGCATATTCTGTGCCAAGTCAGTCATATCATATTTATGTAAATTCAGATGTGCAAATATATGTCATAAGGCACATCAAAATACTACAAGTTCAGAAAAGCATAGAAACAGGGATGATGCTTGTGCCACTATCTAGCAAGTAGCACCTAAATTCGGAAAAAAATGAATAATGGACAAGTTCAGTTGCATGTCGCATTAGATCAAATGCGATGTTTCCACTTTATTGAGAGACAATTCTATGAAAACTAAAATAGAATGGAGCTCGACAACACTATACATATAAATATAAAGATCAAAGTTTCTGAATGGATAAGTGTGAGAGGGTGAAGTGTAACAAAATTTCAAGATTTTGCAGGCAAATCTTGCTGATATGCTAGAGAAATGAATTTACCTTGTTGGAAGATGAGCTTTACATGAAAATGTAGTTCTAGCATCTCTAAGCAATTTCCACCACCTTCGAAGAAGACAGTGGAATAAGGTAGTCTATCTCTGTTTTAAATCCCATGCTCAAAATGCATAGTTTGAAATGCTATAGATCCAGGTTAACATTTTTGTTCCACACATGAGATAGTAAACATACTTATGTGAATGATTCTTATTATGCTTCCCCAACACAAAATTATATACCTCGCTCCCTATTTCCATCAATCTCGGTTCTATCACGCACAGAGTGATACTATTACCATGACATATTTATCTCCTGTAAGTTGAATATAAATCTACAAAACACACTAACCTGAATACAACTAGGAAGATTGAGTATCAGACAGATATGGAAACCACAGAAAAGCAACAAGATGAAGAAAATATGAGTATGTTGATAAATATGATTGTTATTGCACTTGCATGGCTATACCTGCTGTGGGGAGTTGAAACCTTCCGGAATAACAAACGCTTCATTATCTAGAGGGATATCGGTAGATGGATATTCTGAACGTACGTATGGACTTGTACTCCCACATAAAACATAATTCGCAGAGCAAAGAACAGCCAGATATAACAAGAGGAGCTGTGAGCTCCAACCACCCATAGGCTTCCAGGAATCGATTGCAATTCTACCCTAAAAGCACGAGACAATGGATCAGTTAGTATCGCCGCCTCTGGTAATCACTTCAAAATACACTTTTTTTATATAAAAAAACAATATAGTAATCTCCAGATCGAAAACACTCCACGAAGTAAAGAAACGAACTCTCCGGATCCAATGAATCCAATAAAACAACACAAAACTCCCGAGCGATTCATCATATGGTTGCATGACAAATTCCGAAGCGATTGAACATCGATTTGGAAAAATTAACAGAGATTTGAAGGAGGAAAACACATTCTTACACGGGCGATACAGAAATAGCGCAGATCCATGAGAAGCAGACTATGAATCCGAAGGCGGAGGAACAAACTGCTTACCGGAGCAGATCCAGAAGCGAAGGAAAAAGGATCGAAGAAGCCAGCGCCACTAAACTGCGATTTCTTCAGAATCGAGAGACGGCTCAAGGAATCTGCAGCTCAAGGAATCTGCGGCGTTCTCCGGTTTCTCCCTCTTGTGCGTCTGGATCTTCGACAGCCCATTGGAGAACGCCTCCGCTCACCAGGAAACGAGAAGGAGCACAACATCGTATGAGGAGAGGGAAAGATAAATGGCTTAGGTTTGGGAACGCGAAAACACGGCGCCGAAAAGAAAACAGCGAGGGAAAGGAAAAAAGCGAAGGGGGAAATGACCAAATTCAATTACAACGGTTTTTTCAAAACTGTTGTCGTAGCCACTAAAAACGTGGATAAAGACAACGGTTTATAAAACCGTTGTAAAAAGTGTTGTCGTTTTAAAAAAAAATCGCTCAATGACAACAGTTTTGCCAAAACCGTTGTCTTTTATATTTAATGGGAAGTTCAAAGACAACGGTTTTGGCAAAAACCGTTGTCTTTGAGCAAATATGCAACGCTTTCTCTTAAAACCGTTGTCGTAGGGGTGTTGTCGTTTGCAGTTTTTGTTGTAGTGTTACTAAGCAAATTTTGCTTATAGATTGCACTTCCTCTTACTGCAGATACAGGAAAGGAAAAGATATAGAAAGGAAGGCGACAAGGAGGTGTTCGAAGGATGTGTGATGCCAGGACTATGGAAGCCTTGGGACTAGGAAGGAAGTTTTATTTTAGTTTCCATTGTCTTTTGCTATGTTAGGAGTATTTGAGATAGTATTTGTTATTTTGCTATGATTAGGACATAGTAGAAGAATTGTAATCTTGTGTGATGATTTCTGGTGTTGTTTTCTTTATTTTGGATTTATTATACTGCGTGGTTGATTGATATGTGTTCCAGCCGCTTGTGGTTGAATATATATTGCATGTATTGTTGAATATGGTCACCGGTACAGAGGAGACTCTGCCGGAATTTTTCGGTAGGGTTTCCATGTGATTTTTAATCATACCGGTTAAGTAGAGTTTATAGTCAACTAACGGTCACTCTTAGAGAATAGTAGTAGTAAGAAGGGTGGTCGTTATATAATCGGACATCTGGTGATTGGAAGTCTAAGTAGGTCAAAGAATTGACCGGATACTTGGCACTAGGAGAAAAGTTCAAGTGGGTCAAGGGATTGATCGAACACTTGGTGAAGAAGTCCCAGTAGGTCAAGATTGACCGGATGATAGATAATGAGGAGTCCCAACAGGTCAAAGCTGACTGAATGTTGGGTTTGGGAACTCTAACTTGAGTTAGGCAAGTTAGGGTTGGTCAATCGATCAAGTGATCGATTGAGCCAAAGTCCAATCGATCAGCCTATCGATTGAGAGTGTGATGTGAGTGAAGGTAGCCCAATCGATCAGCCGATCGATTGGGGAGGTTTTCTCGTGAGCATGGAAAGGTTCCCAATCAATCAACCGATCGATTGGGCAATGCCAATCGATCGACCAATCGATTAGGGCTAGATTTCTCACAAAAATGCGAGAAAGTCTGAATCGATCGATCAATCGATTCAAAGCTTTTTCCAGCGAGAACACAAAGGCGCTCTGAATCGATTGGTTGATCGATTCAAGCCTTCCTAATCGATTGGTCAATCGATTGGGATATGACCGTTGCACAGGTTGTGAGCTTTGGACGACTAGGATCGTTGTGATCTAACATGGCAATCGATTAGGAGCATGTCTAATCGATTGGGAGTCGTAAATCGTGAAGTATATGTTGGTGCAGGTTACACTAATAGTCTGGTTTTGATGCATGACAAATGGGTTAAAGTTGTTGGATCGAGAAGCGCTAGAGGGGGGTGAATAGCGCTTATGGCTTTCACTTTTCGTATTCAAAAAAACGAGTTAAGCAGCGGAAATTAAAAGCACAACACTGAAAGAAGACCCAAGTATTTTACTTGGTTCGGAGCCTTGGGCGACTCCTACTCCAAGGCTCGCGATCGTTGATCGCTTTCGGTGGGCAACACTGTCAATCCGTAAATCTCTTACAACTTAAAATTACAAGTGCTGAATAAAGAATTACAATACCAACAACACAAAAGATGAGGAAAGTTAGTCATATGTTGTCAGAGCAGTGGAGCATTGTTTGAGCGTTCGGAGCAGCGTACAAGTGCACAGGATGTTCTGTTCAAGTTGATTGTGAAGCTGCTTCCCGAGGCTCCTTTTATAGGCTCCGCAAGACTGATCCTTAAAGCTCGGGATCAGGTTTGACCCGAGGTGGATCGGTCGATCGATCCCCACGTTCGGTCGATCGATCAGATGATCTCCTCCTCATCCGATCCGCTCACTCCGCTTCGATCTGGTCAACTCCTATCTACGGTTCGATCGACCGATAACCAGGTTCAGTCAATCGATAACCAAGTTCGGTCGACTGATCCCCTGGTCGAGCCCGGTCCACTCGCCGAAAAATTGTCCTGATGCTTGGGGGTTCGGTCGACCGATTCAAACGTTCGGTCTACTGATCCCGGTCAATTCTACCTCTGCACAAAATGTTAGTCACCTGCAAAACAGAGTTAGAACATAATAGATAATATATTAGAAAAATAAGTTTGGCAGTCTTCGGACTGTCCGGTTCTGACTTCGGATTTCAGACCAGAAACCCTAGGTCGAACCGACGCCTACTGTTCCCTCCGCGAGGAATGCGTCCTCACCTTCTCCACTCAGGAGAGCATACCTTATGCCAATTCGGTCCTTCAGATCCACTGGACTTTCTGCTCAGCATTCAATGCTTCTGGTCTTCATGCTGGACGTCCAGCCCACGACCCGTCCAGACTTCCACCTGGTTCGCGACACCAGGCTTTCAACCTAGGGTTACCGCCCCCTAGGATTTTTGCTCGAAGCTCCGACCCGCCAAGACTTTCCGCCTAGGGTTACCACCCCCTAGGATCTTGGGTTACCGCCCCCTAGGGTTTTTCATTTGCCTAACCGCAGTTAGAACTTTTGCGTAAAACCTTTAGGACTTTCCTGCAAAGCTCATTCAACATATCAAATTACAAAACACCTTAACTTTGAACCCTTTGACATAATCAAAACATAGGTTCGATCGTCGGATGCTTCCTGCATCAACAATCTCCCCCTTTTTTATTATGACAACACAGTTCAAAGTTAAGTAAAAATATGACAACAATATAAGGAATTTTAAGCATAAGAATAAATGTAATGAAGTAAAACAAACTTCCTTATGCTCCAAAAAAAAAAAATCTTATATTCCCCCTTACTTAACTTTGACTTTTCTCTCCCTCTTTGACATAACTAAAAAAGAATAAGTAGAGAGAAAAAATAGAAGAATATTTTATTTAAATCTAAGCTCCCCTGAAGGGTAGCACATAGCTAAATTTTTTATTTTGAAAATAATTGTTTTTGAGAAAATTTAGTTAAGTTCTAAGCTAAGCTTAGCGAGGTTTTTCATAAAAGTATAGTTAAGTACTTTTAAAAAAAAAACTTGCTTGAATAACATAACATTTTCAAAAGTATTTTGATTTTTTAAAAGAAACTTAGCCAAAATTTGAAGATAATTAAAATTTTAATTATTAATAATTTGAAATTTAATTAAGATTTGTAAATTATAATTTTATAAATAATGATTTTGAACTATGATTTGAAAACTATAGTTTTGTAGATAATGATTTTAAGAATTGGAATTTTTATGATTTGAAAATAATTATTATTTGAGATATTGAATAAAACAATATCATTTGATATTTTGAAATATAATTTAAAAGATTTAAAATAATTTTTAAACTAATTTTAAAAGAACTTTAAAATAATTTTTAAAAGGATTTTAAAATAATAATAATTTTTTTAAAATAATTTTTAAACTAATTTTTTAAATGATTTTTAAAGAATTTTTAAAAGGATTTTAAAATAATTTTTAAAAAGGTTTTTAAAATAATTTTTAAAAGGTTTTAAAAATAAATTTTAAAAGGTTTTTAAAATAATTTTTAAAAGGTTTTTAAAATAATTTTTAAAAAGATCTTTAAAAGGTTTTAAAATAAATTTTAAAGTAATTTTTAAAGAATTTTTAAAAGGATTTTAAAATAATTTTTAAATGATTTTTGAAGAATTTTTAAAAAGATTTTAAAATAATTTTTAAATGATTTTTGAAGAATTTTTAAAAAGATTTTAAAATAATTTTTAAAAAGGTTTTAAAAAGATTTTTAAAGAATTTATAAAGTAATTTTTAAAGAATTTTTAAAAGGATTTTAAAATAATTTTTAAAGTAATTTTTAAAGTAATTTTAAAATAATTTTTGAAGAATTTTTAAAAGGATTTTAAAATGATTTTTATAGTAATTTTTAAATGATTTTTGAAGAATTTTTAAAAGGATTTTAAAATAATTTTTAAAGTAATTTTTAAAGGATTTTTAAAAGGTTATCTAAGATTTATCTCATCCGATTCTAAGTTGTCAATCAGAAAACCTTATGTAATTTTGTGAGATGGTTATCTTTAATTTAGATTATATCTTATGATTAATTTACATTTGAGTTAGACTTAGGTTTTTCAATTAGTCAATTAAATACACATTTCAAGGATCGGCTCCCAGACTGTGGCGAGGCACTAGGCCTTCTT
Organism: Zingiber officinale; assembly: GCF_018446385.1. Classification (NCBI taxonomy): domain Eukaryota; kingdom Viridiplantae; phylum Streptophyta; class Magnoliopsida; order Zingiberales; family Zingiberaceae; genus Zingiber; species Zingiber officinale. Next base: position 164,557,098 of record NC_055987.1, read on the forward strand.
GGGTATGAGATCATCCGCCACTTCTAGACAGAGCCTTTCAAAAAAATTATATATTTAATTTCCCTTTTGAAACCCCTAGATTTAACTAACCACGTGTAAATTACGCTTAGGTCCTTAATCTATCCTAGTATAAACATACATAATACAAAGAAAAGAAAATAAACAAGCATCAAACAATTTTATCTATTTATTAAGATAGTTTTTCTCTTGGCTCCCCCTGGATCATAGGCTCGATATGGTCTATCAAGATAATGTACTTGATCCTTGGAGACCCAATATTGTCCAAGTCCAACTTGATTAACTAAGTTTGACTTAGGGACCCATGCTTGGACTATTTTTCTATTATTTCTATTAATTAGGGACAAATATGATTTGTACTTTCTTTTAGTTTTAAATCCAAGTCTGGATTTGTTGTAAACGACTCGCTGTTTTCGAAGAATTAGATCAAGATACTTGGAACTCAGGGTGAACTGTTCCAACGTGTCCTTGATTTCTTTAACTTGAGTTTTTAAATTAGAATTTTCTTCCTCAAGTTGTTGGACTTGAGTTGAACTTCCAATTTGAACCGGCTCAGTCAAAGAACTCGAGTCAGTTGCTTCCTTAAGGGTTGTTACCTCCTTTTAGAGTGACTTGACCCAGACGTTGGATTTAGCCAATTTCTTTAACAAATAAGGAGCTAAGTTTTGTAAATCATCTAATTGAGTCTTGGCGAGTAGAGAACTTACAGTGGGATTAGGTCATTCGGAAATGGATACGGATCCATGACTTCGCTCGGACTCGGTTTCTAATTCGCTCTAGGATTCTGAATCAGACTCGGTTTCAGCAACACATGCTTGCACTGGCAAAGCGAGGAAGCTTGTCGGTTCTTCTTTATCGGACACAAATTCATCTGATGACTCGGACCAATTTACCTTCAACACTTTCTTTCTTCATTGCTTCTTATTTGGACAATTCGGCTTGTAGTGCCCCTTCTAGTTACAGCCGTAGCAGGTGACTCCAGGCTTGACTTTCGTGTTCGTTGGAGTCACCTTTTTCATTTTGCATATCTTTCGTACGAGCCTTATTAGTTCGGAGGTAATCTCATCGTCGTCTTCTGAGTCCGATTTGTCTTTAGACTCGGGTTTAGTTTTGTGCTTTGTTTTAGCTTCCCGGGTTCTGCTTGTACCTGCAATCAAGGCAATACCCTTCTCGACTGAACATGCATTAGTCTGTTCATGAAATTCGAACTCGAAAAAAGTTCATCTAGTTTAATTAAAGATAAATCCTTGAAAACTTTGTAAGCATCAACCATGGGTGCCCACAAAGTGTTCCTCGGAAAAATGTTAAGCGCGTACCTTATTACGTCGCGATTTTCTATTCTCTGGCTGATTGTGTGAAGACCGTTCAGTAGGTCTTGGATGCGCGCGTGAAGTTGGCTCGCCATCTTTCCTTCTTGTATTTGTAAGTTATACAATTTATTAAACAATAAATCACGCTTGCTTACCTTCGTGTCAGGAGTGCCCTCGTGTAGCGCGATTAGTTTTTTCCATAGCTCTTTCACGCTTGAGAATGGCCCGACTCGGTTCAGTTATTCTTTTGTCAGCCTGCATTGTAGCATGCAGGTTGCTTTGGCATCGGCTTCAACTTTCTTCAATATGCTAGCATCCCAGTTGATGCATGAGACTAGTTCTCCAGTGCTGTCACGTGGAAGCTCGAGACCGGTCTGGATAGTGATCCACATCTCGACTTGTGTTTTGAGGTGGTATTCCATCCTGTTCTTCCAATAGCTAAAGTCCTCGCCAGAAAAAAGCGATGGGCGGACTGTGCTGTAGCCTTCTTGATGGATCATTAATCAAAAACAGATATCTCGCACACACAAAAATAAAAAAAAATTGTTCCAAGACTTGGTCTTGGATTAGTAATGTGAGAGTAAGAAAAGGATAAATTACGATCTCTAGTGGTGTTGCACCGACTTCGAGAAAAGAATTTGATTACGAAAAACTAGATCGGAAGACGACAAAAATACTGATTCTGATCGACTCCGGAAAAATTAAAAACACCACGAAAACATGCTTGACTGGTGGTTGCAACAAATCAAAGCGACCCCGCTCTAATACCAATTGTTGGATCGAGAAGCGCTAGAGGGGGGTGAATAGCGCTCGTGGCTTTCACTTTTCGTATTCGAAAAAACAACGAGTTAAGCAGTGGAAATTAAAAGCACAACACAGAAAGAAGACCTAAGTATTTTACTTGGTTCGAAGCCTTGGGTGACTCCTACTCCAAGGCTTGCGATTGTTGGTCGCTTTTGATGGACAATCACTATCAATCCGTAAATCTCTTACAATTTAAAATTACAAGTGCTGAATAAAGAATTACAATACTGACAACACAAAAGATGAGGAAAGTTAGTCGTCAGTTGTCGGAGTAGCGGAGCGTTGTCTGAGCGTTCGGAGCAACGTACAAGTGCACAGGATGTTCTGTTCGAGTTGATTGCGAAGCTACTTCCCGAGGCTCCTTTTATAGGCTCCGCAGGACTAATCTAGATCCTCAAAGCTCGGGATCAGGTTTGACTCGAGGCGGATCGGTCGACCGATCCCCACATTCGGTTGACCGATCAGATGATCTCCTCCTCATCCGATCTGCTCGCTCCTCTTTAATCTGGTCAACTCCTACCTCCGGTTCAGTCGACTGATAACCAGGTTCGGTCAACCGATCCCCTGGTCGAGCCCAGTCCACTCGTTGAAAAACTTTCCTATTGCTTGGGGGTTCGGTCAACCGATCCAAACGTTCGGTCGACCGATCCCGGTCAGTTCTACCCTTGCACAAAATATTAGTCTCCTGCACAAAATGTTAGTCTCTTGTAAAACAGAGTTAGAACATAACAGATAATATATTAGATAAATAAGTTTGATAGTTTTCGGACTGTCCGGTTCTGACTTCGGATTTCCGACCGGAAACCTTAGGTCGAACCGACGCCTACTATTTCCTCCGTGGGGAATGCGTCCTCACCTTCTCCACTCAGGAGAGCATACCTGATGTCAATCCGGTCCTCCAGACCGACTGGACTTTCTGCTCAGCGTCCAATGCTTCCGGTCTTCATGATGGGCGTCCGGTCCACAACCAGTCCAGACTTCCACCTGGTTCGCGACACCAAGATTTCAACCTAGGGTTACCGCCCCCTAGGGTTTTTGCCCGAAGCTCCGACCCGCCAAGACTTTCCGCCTAGGGTTACCACCCCCTAGGACCTAGGGTTACCGCCCCCTAGGGTTTTCCACTTGCCTAACCGCAGTTAGGACTTTTTCCTAATAAACCTTAGAACTTTCCTGCAAAGCTTATTCAACATATCATATTACAAAACACCTTAACTTTGAACCCTTTGACATAATCAAAACATAGGTTTGATCGTCGGATGCTTCATGCACCAACAAAAGTTAGATGGGTTGTTTGTCTAACGTTTCTACCAAGTGTGCAGGAGTTGGCTGATCTAAAGGACATGACACCAGGCTAAAATCCAACTAGGTCCCCAGGGTCCGATAGCTGGTGGGAAATCCAGCTAGGTCTGCGGGGCCCGATAGCTGGTACAAAGTCCAGATAGGTCCGCGGAGCCCAACATCTAGTGGGAAGTCCGGTTGGATCCGCGGGACCTAACAACAGGCCGAAATCCAGTTAGGTTTGCTGACCTGACAATTTGCGAGAAGACCTAGTGGGTCAGAGGCAAGTCGAGTGACTGCAAGTGGTAAGTAAAGGTAAGCAATTGGAGGAGAGATCCAGTGAGGACGTGTTCCCTGTTGAGGGAACTATAGGCGTCGGTCGAGCTTAGGTCTATTTGGAAAACCTAAACTGAGACCTTGACTATATTCTAGTTTCAGGGAGGCAGGATCTAATTACTACTCATAATCTATTATACTGTGCTAACTCTGTTTTGCAGGATAAAATATATTTTTTGATTGTTTGGACTAACCTTTTTCTTACAGGTGGAAAGGCTAAAGAAAAGGGGTCCAGGCTCCCGGAGCTGGTCTGGGCGCCTGGAGCTGGTCTGGGCGCTCGGAGCTGGTCCGAGCGCCTGGACCAGGCTCGCCTAGGTAGGGCTATGGGCGCCCGAACTCGAAAATTGATCCACAAGCTTATGTGGAGTGCGTCGATTGGTTGAGCCACGTGGTTCAAGCGTCCGGAGAGGTTCTAGGTGCTCAGAATGAACCTATTTAAAATCCTTCGACCCGAAGCTTCAGAACAACAACTGCAATAACTCTCTCTTTTGTTCAGTGCTCTGAAAAAGCTCCTATGACGCTGTGAAACTCCTCCGACAATCGACGATCAAGATTCTTTTCTTTTCGTTGTCGGTAACACTGTTTTGTAGTTCTTGTACTTGCACTTTGTAACCATTTCGAACTATTAGTGAATTGTCCAACGAAAGCATTCAACGAGTGCGGGCCTTGGAATAGGAGTCGTCGAAGGCTCCGAACCAAGTAAAAACTTGGTCGTGTTAGCATTGCTTCTTATTCTTCTGCTGTGTATCTGTTTTAAATCGAATTTTCAACGATCGTTATTCACCCCCCCCCCCCCACCCTCTAGCGTTCTTTCCGATCCTACAAGTGGTACCAGTGCGGGTAACGCTCTGAATTGGTGCAACCACCAATTAGCCAAAGGGGATTCCTTTTAAAAAAAAATTAAAAAATTATATATTGTTTTTGATTAAAAATTATTCTTACGCCTTTTGTTTTTCTCTCCATTTTTTTAAAAATTACTTTCATTTTTTCAATATTAGTTAGAATTGGTAAAATAACTCATTTAACAAAATTTGTCATAATATTTTTTTATTTTTTTTAATTGGTGAAACGCCATTATTTCTTTATTTCCCACACTATTTACTCCAAGACAAAGTCTTGGAAATTACTTCTTGTTTATATTTTTTTGCAAGTATACCAATGTGTCATCAAGAAGGATGGAGCATCCATGAACCACCACCATATGAGATGTATAAGAGGCACGAATTCAATCTGTGGAGGATGTAGATGGAATGCTTCATCCTTATTGATCATGTCCGAGAATCGAGACTATGGATGCTAGGGGGTGTGTCGCTCCTATTGACCGTTGATGGACTCCGAGCTGGAGGATCTTGTAACCACAGCAGCGTCAGTGCCGAGCCATGTAGGGGTTCCTCAGCGATGACCCTCTGATACTTAAGTCAGTCTCCGACGATGTATAAGCAAGGAAGCAGAGAAGCAGAGTCACAGTGTAGCTATAGTAGAAATTATCCAAACCTCCGTTGAAGATCGGTGCTCCTTATATAGGGCTACCAGGAGCGCGCGTGCATGCTTTTTGAGGCATGCACACTTCACAAGGCTTTCCCTTAAAAAATATGTCGGGAAAGTGTATCTGACACCATACCTCAATGACCCGAGCATATCTCTGACATGACAGTGGAAGCTTCTATCATACGATCCTTGGCCTGGCCATGTCGTTAACTATGCCATTTGTCGGTGGCACGAGTTCCCACAAAGATATCGATTGATCCTCCTTTTGTCTGTTAGTGAGCCGAGCGGGTGGCCGCTCGGCCAACTCTCAGCCGAGTAGGGTGGTCGTTCGGCCAACATTCTACTGTCCGAGTTTCGTTGTGGTGTCGAGATATATCTGAGTGACTATTCGGTTGCGCTCCCGTTTCGGCGGTTCTGAGGTTCGTCTTAAGTCCGAGCGAGCTGGTCGCCCGGCGTGTGCCTCGTCGGCGCATAGTTTTCTGAGCATCGGAAACTCGGTATGCGACTGAGCTATGGTAACGTCGGGTTGATATCGGCCTGGCTATCATTTACCTCGGTCAGACAAGTGGGTTATCCGATCGGCCAGCAACACAGGGGTGTTGACCGCCTAGACTTTGACTCCCACCGTGGCAACGACCCTCTGAGGGGTAGGCCCTTATCACTGGATCAATTGTGAATGACTTCGATGGCGGCATGACACTGAGACGATAAACCCAAAACATAGAAGCCAATAGAAAAGTAATAAATTTTATTATAAAATTATTACCTAAAGAAATTATATGCAGAATTGGAGAACACAAAAATACTTATGAGTTTTGGACTCAGCTAACCGAGCTTCGCGAGGAGCCGATGGAGCTAGAAGATCAAGTCAAAAGTGAATCCAAACTCGAGTCAAATCCAACGGAGAAACCTACTGAATTAGGGGATGCGCTTAAGGTTAGTATAATTTACCAAAATACCTCTATCAGTAGTAGTTTAAATAATGTGCATGATAAGTTAGATAATATGAAATTATCCCAAATATGGTCCATGATAATCTAAATTTATATAATTCAAATTTAGAACTATAAAATAATCTAAATTCTAATTAAGTCAATAAAATTTTGATCAAATCGACATTAACCTTGACTTGGTCAAATAGAACATTAACTAAATCAATTCAAGTAAATTAATTAATTCAAAAAAATTATAATTAAATAAAAATTTAGAAATAATTAATTTAAACGTAAATTCAAAACTAAAAAAATGAAGAAATAGATCTAGATAAAATTAATAAATATCTTAATAAAATATTTGACAATCTAGATAATTTCAATTTAGAAAATCCTATCCAAAACTAATATAATTTAATTAATAAAAATTTAAATCTTAGAAATAATAATATTGATAAAACTTGTCTAATAAATTTGACTTATAATATAAACTTAAAAGACAAAGAATATATTAGGATAAAATCAAACACTCTGATAAAAATAAAATCAAATTTAATAAATTCAAAATTAAATATTTTTAGCAAAGATAATCTAGCAAATTCAAAATTAATAATTAATAAAGAGTTAAAAGATAAACCTTTAAAAAAATATAATTCAAATAATTTAACTAATTTGAAATTAAAAATTAAAAAAAAACTTAAATATAAAAAATAATTTCTTAAAGAGACATACTTCAATTGACTTAATAAAATTAAAATTGAAAGAAAATTTAAATATTAAGTTCACTCCTTAAATAAGGTCAAATTAATTGGCACCTCTAAAATAATAGATTACCTAGAAGGATAATTAGGATCAGATTAAAAAGGATAAAAGTTTAACTTAAAAATAGCAATGGAAAAGTTTTGGATGATAGTAGGTTAAAAAATAGTATGTCTAGGAAGATATGACTTCGATCTGGTGTATTTGGCTTAGTGGAAAAGCTACCCCTTACCAATCCTAGCTGGTTAGATCAAAATTGTATTATTAAGTTCAATGATAGGACTATTTGAAAAATCTCGAAGACGTTACTCTAATGATATCCAGGTGACTCACCATAACTTAAAAATTTATTTAATGAATACCTGTTTATTGAACTCAAAACTAAACTTGAATCTAACATAAACGAAACACTGAAATTTAATTTAACTCATCTCATAAAATCATAGGATCCCTTTGTTTTAACACTTAGACTGGGTGAGATGAATAAGGATTAAGTTTGTAACGACCACCCTTCTTACTACTACTACTCTCTAAGGATGACCGTTACTTAACTACTAACTCTACTTAACCGGTATGATTAAAAATCACATGGAAACCCTACCGAAAAATTTCGGCAAAGCCTACCCTGTTCCGGTGACCTTATTCAACAATACATGCAATATATACTCAGCCACAAGCGGCTGGAACACATATCAATCAACCACGCAGTATAATAAATCCAAAATAAAGAAAACAACACAAGAAATCATCACACGAGATTACAATTCTTCTACTACGTCCTAATCATAGCAAAATAACAAATACTATCTCAAATACTCCTAACATAGCAAAAGACAATAAAAACTAAACTAAAACTTCTTTTCTAGTCCCAAGGCTTCCATAGTCCTGGCATCACACATCCTTCGAACACCTCCTTGTCGCCTTCCTTTCTATATCTTTTCCTTTCCTGTATCTGCAGTAAGAGGAAGTGTAGTCTATAAGCAAAATTTGCTTAGTAAGCGCTATCTAACTCACAAAATCTCGATATGCATGTATATAAATAAAAACATGCTAAAACTGAATGCTAACATGTAAAGCTACTCATGCTCATACATAGCAAAGGAATCATACTAACTGAAATACTAAACATGTATAGCTAGTCATGCTCATTTACTAGTGAAAGAAACATACTGAAAGGCTAAACATGTAAGGTAAATCTATACAATCATGCTAGCATAAAGAACTAAGCTTACTGAATTCTAAACACCTTCTGAATCTTATTTCACTTGTTTAAAGACTTATGCTTTAAATACTTTATACTTATGTAAAACTTGCTTTACTTGTTCAAAACTTATACTTATAATACTTCAAAATAATAATCAACTTCTTCTTGGGCCCGGCAACTGTGCTTTTACTTTTGTAACGACCCGACCCATTCGGCGGCCCATTTGGCGACCCTATGTTCGTCGACCGTCGGCCGAGCCGTTACTACTAGGTTATCTAAACCTAGGGACGACTATGGGAGCCCAGCCCAAGGACAGAGAGTCCAACACAGTGCCACTGATAAAAGTAAAATATTTGTTATCTTTTAATACTTCTATATAATGCCTCGGCATTTTCTTTAGCACCTTGTGTGCCAAAATCCCTAAAGTCTTGACTTTGGGATCTTCTTAAGGCCTTGGCCTTTTCTTTCTTTTCTTTATCTTTCTTATACTTGTTAATACTTCTAAAAGAATACTTCTTTAAAAAGAAACTGAAATGTTTAAGCAACTTCTAACTTAAAAATGCTTAAACCAAAATCTGCCTACTATGCTAACAAAATTCTGCACATTAAGCTTAATAGAGATCTGTTCTAAGATTGGAGTTCTGCATGCAATACTTATCAAAAATCTGCACTAATACTTAACAGAAATCTGCATACTAGCTTAATAAAAATTTGCATACTATACTTAATAAAAATCTGCATACTAACTTATTAAAATCTACATACTGAAATGCTTATTAAATGGCATAGAAAATCTAGGGTTACAGGCACAAAATGAGAAGCTGTGCAGGTTCAGAAATCATGGAGATCCAAGACTAAAATACCAAACTTAATGCTAATCATGTTCATGGAATCTGAAACTAACATGCTCCAAATTAATCTAACTCATTCTGTTAAATTGCTACACACTAATTTGGCACATAACCCAAATTAAACAAAACTTAAGTGAATCTACCTATTACTGATTAAGGATACAAACGGATCCATGCACAACACCTTTACTACACCATCACAAAGCTGCAGAATTCAAAATACATAAGCTATTCTCATTTATTCTCTAACCTCCTTATTCTATGCTTCAAAAGAGAACTGTTAACTTAAACACTCCCTAAATTGAATGCTCATGGTGTTAATACAAGCAAAGCCGTATAGCACAGCAAACAAAACTTGCTGCTCATGGTATTTATAGGCTGTTCAAAACTGAATGGCACAAAGGAACTAGATCCGAAATCCAGAAATAATGTTGTTCATAATCAATGAGGTGGCAAAGAACTAAAATCTGCAGTGCTAAATACAAGGCTGCTCAAGCTTACCGAATCATTAACAAAAGAAATCTAAACAGTAAGTATCTAAAACTAACACTGCATACTGTAAGCTAGAACAAATCTAAACCATTCAAATCCCTTCTCTTCTTTCTTTAGGGTTCACGGCAGCAAGCAAAACCAAGAAGCTTCACGGCAAAACTCGAACAAACAAGGAAACACCAAAACGAATCGAAATCCAGAACTATCCTACTGCAGATGAGTAGCGACTTACCGGGGATTCTTGGACTTACAACCGAAGGAGAGGAAGGTCTAGGGTTTCAAAGCTTGAACACTTGCGGCTTCTTCTTGTGCCCGCGCTGACCTTGCCGAGAGAAGTTCGGCTTGGTGAAGGATCCGTGAAGGAGAGAGCTCGCCGACGCCGGAGACCAAACCTGGTTTCTTCTTCGTTTTCGCCGCGAGAGAGGAGAAGAGTCGCCGCTCGCGTCGGGAGAGGAAGGGTGAGGAAAGAATTTAGGTTTTGTAATTAATCCCTAAGTTCTTCCTTTTAATACTCTAAGGTTTCTGTTAACTAGTACTACTTAAATATATTTCGATATAGATTTAGTTAAGAAAAGTTCGGCTGGTCTGTTGGTGGGCTGCGTTCTGCTTAAAGCCCAACTCGTGAGTTCGAATCCCAACTGCAACCATTTTATTTTCTATTATTTTACTGTTCCTAACTATTACTTAAATATATATCGCTCCATATATGATTAACAAACGAGCATAGCTCGGCTGGTCGTTTGCGTTCGGTTAAAACTTGGTTCGGGTCCGAGGTCTTGGGTTCAAAACCCGATTTCAACATGTATATTTTTTATTATTTTTTTAAACTTCTTTCTCTTGGTAAAAATACCAAACGAACTCCAAAAATTCCATAAAAATACTCTAAAAATTTCTAAAAATCTCTAGAATTTTTCTAAAACATTTCTAGATTTTAATAAGGTCTTTTAGAACTCTAAATCATGAAATTTGGGGTGTTACAAAGTTAAAATTAAATAAGGATTAAATTAAATACCAATACTAATTTAATTAAACACCAAAGTCAAAATTCGATTAAACATATATTAATTAACATATTTTTAAAATATTTTTAAAATTATGTTAAAAATCTATTAAAATTTATTTTAAAAATCCTTTTTAAATTTTTTTTAAAATAAATCTTTTAAAAACAATCCTTAAAAAAATTATTTTAAAAAAATCTTTTAAATATCCTTTAAAAATTCTTTTAAAAATCCTTTAAAATTTTATTTTAAAATTTATTTTAAAATTTTATTTTAAAATTTCTTTTAAAAATCCTTTAAAAAGACAAACAATCCTTTAAATTATTTTATTAAAAAAAACCTTTAAAAAAACTCTTAACATAAAACTTTAATTTAACTTAATCAACTTTAATTTCAATGTTAATCAAAATCTTAATTTTACTTTAATTAAATCATAATTTATCTTAATTAAATATTGACTCAAATTTAACCTTAACTTTACTTTGTTTAATAACTTTAATAAATGTAACTCAGAATTAATACTAACTTTAAACTTAGTTAATCCTAACTCAACATTAAATCAATAATTTGTTTAAGTTAAACCTAATCCAAACTTAAAATTAACTCAATCACTTAATATGAAATGTAAGTTGTTTTAATCAAATAAATATTAAATTATTGAATTGAGTCAAGTAAAAGTTAATCAATAAATCATTGATAGTGATTAACTATTATTGAATTAGTAATAAATTATTTCATTTAGTCTGAAACTTAAACTTAATACACCTAAGGTTAATTATTTTTACAATAATTGATTAATGACTAATCAAACTTAAGTGAACAATCATAATAAGGTGTAAATATATATTTGATGAACATTAATGTCATGATTCCCTAGGCAATAAGATAGAAATCCTTGTTGCTAACAAATATAACCAGAATGCACTAGATTTAACATGTCCAAACCCGAGTACAATTTAAGGAGGAGTGCTAACTTAAGGGGATGTGTTAACTTAAGGGTAAGAAAGAATTCAAATACTTTATATATAAAAAAAATTAATTTTTTCTGAAATTATTTTACCTTGAACATCATACTTTTAAAACCTAGAAAATTATTTTAAATTTGTACTCTTAAAAGTATTTTGAAAATATTTCTAACCTAAAATTTCTTTTAATATTTACTAAACTTTTCTTTTAATTATTCAATACAAATATCCGGTTCAAGGGGAGGATTTATTTAAACAATTTTAAAATGATTTAATTTCTTTTCTTTTAAAATCTTACTTTGAAAATATTTCTTTATTTCTTTTAGTACTTTAAAAATTAATCTTAAAACTCTATATCTTTAAAAGTACTTTAAAAATGTTCTTAGAAAAATACCTTAAAATTAATTTTAGAAACATTTTTTATAACTTTGCAAATATTTATTTTTTTTAAAAAAAAAGATCCCTTAGAAATTTTTATAAAAATTTACTCAGAAATTGTGAAATTCAGTTTGAAAATTATTTAAAACCTATTTGGAAATTTCCTTGAAAATATTCTGAAAAATATTTTAAAGAAATAGCTTGAAAAGTCATTTTTTTTTTTTACATCTTTAAAAACTTCATTCAATATTTTTGAAAAAGATTATTTATAAAATTTAGAAAGTCTTTTAAATTACTTTGCAAGTACTTTCCTAAAAATACTTATGATTTCCTTTAGCAAAATTTTCTGAAATCACTTTGAAATTGTTACTTAGAAAATTTTGTTCAACATTGTTTTGCCAAAATTATTTTGAAAATTTTTCAAATTTAAAAAAGTTTTTGCAAAGCTTTACTTCAAAAAATGCTCTTGAAAATAACTCCTTAGAAGTTTGCTTTAAACTTCCCTTAAAAATATTACTGAAAAATTTCTTTTTAACCTTTGTTTTGAAAATCTTACTTAGAGAATTTTTTTCTTAAATTATTTCTTAACTTTTCTATCCAAGTTCTTTAAAAAGTCCTATTTAGAAAACTTTGAATTTTTGAAAAACAGTTTTACCATATTTTGAAAAGTTGTTACTTTTAAAATATTCAAAAATCTTATGAGCAAAATTTCTCAAAATATTTATTCCTACCTTAAATGAACCTGAACTTCTGTTTTGTTATAAAGTTATTTAACGTAATTAGTATTCAAAATTTCTTACATTGCCATAACTCTTTGAAACTTGCTTGAAGATCTCAGTTTGCAATATTTTCTTACTTATTTTTTATGCATTATGTATTTAATTTTTTTTTATGTATTCCAAAGGGGGAGGAAAGTGTGTTAAGTTAGAAAATTGAACTCACTTTAAAATATTTTATGTTTTATTGCTTTATTGTATTTTTTTTCTAACTTTAACCCAGGTTACTATTACATCAAAAAAGGGAAGATTGTTGGTGCAGATTGCACTAACAGTCTGGTTTTGATGTATGACAAATAGGTTAAAGTTAGATGGGTTGTTTGTCTAACGCTTCTAACAAGTGTGCAGGAGTTGACTGGTCTGAAGAACCTGACACTAGGATGAAATCCAGCTAGGTCCACAGGGCCCGATAGTTGGTGGGAAGTCCAACTAGACCTGCAGGGCTCGGTAGCTGGTGCGAAGTCCAGATAGCTCCGCGGGGCCCGATATCTGGCAGGAACTTCGATTGGATCCACGAGACCTGACAACCGGCCGAAGTCCAGTTGGGTCTGCTGACCTGACAACTGGCGGGAAGACTTGGTGGGTCAGAAGTAAGTTGAGTGACTACAAGTGATAAGTAAAGGTAAGCAACTGAAGGAGAGATCCAATGAGGGTGTGTTCCCCGTTGAGGGAACTGTAGGCGTCGGTCCAGCTTAGGTCCATTTGGGAAACCTAAGCTGAGAGCTTGACTAGATCCTGATCTCGGGGAGATAGGATCTAATTACTACTCATACTCTATTATGTTGTGATAACTCTATCTTGCAAGGTAAAATATATTTTTTGATTGTCTAGACTAACCTTTTCTTGCAGGTGGAAAAGCTAAAGAAAAGGGGTTCGGGTGCCCGGAAGGAGTCTAAGTGCCCAGGGTCCAGATGCCCGAAGCTGGTCCGAGCACCCGAACTAGGATTGCCTCGGCAAGGTCGTGGGCGCCCAAGCGGTCCGGGCACCCAGACTTGGTCCAAACTGTTAGGACCAAAAGTAGCTAGAGGGGGGGGGGGGGGTGAATAGCTCGTCGCGTTCGCTCGTTGCTCGGCGTTGCTTATTCCTTCAAAGATGTGCAGCGGAAATACAAAGAAACAATTACACAACGCTAACACGGTTGGTTTACTTGGTATCCACCTCACAAGAGGTGACTAATCCAAGGATCCACACCAACACACACACCCTCCACTAAATAAAACTCTCCTTTATGGTAACTACCAAGGGCGGAGAAGCCCTACAAGACTCAATACAAGAAGAGAGGGAAAGGATACAAGAAATACAAGCTTACAAGCTTACAATGAGTATAAACCCTAACCCTAGCTTCTCTTCTTGGCTTTGATCCGCCTCTTGACTTGGAAAACTTCCAAGATCCTTCAAGAACTGGCGATCTGAGCTTTGTGAGTGCTGTGGAGGAGCTGGCGAGAAATCTGGAGTGAATTGGAGAAGAGAATGCCGAAGGAAATGAACGCCTGCGGCCTTTATCGACGCCAACGGTCGGATCCCGATCGATTCGAATGTTCCCAATCGATCGGGGAGGCTTTGGATCGATCCACGGATCGATCCAGAGCGCCTCTGTGCTCTGGAAAAGCGCCTGGATCGATCCACGGATCGATCCAGCGCTTATCGCGCGAAGCAGCCGCGTCCCAATCGATCCACTGATCGATTGGAACATCTAGATCGATCCACGGATCGATCCAGAGGCTCTCTGTTCGCTTAGGAGAAGTCTGGATCGATCCACTGATCGATCCAGCTCCTGGATCGATCCATCCAACACTTGGTTTTTGCCCAAAACCAAGTTCCAAGCCTCTCAAACCAACATCCGGTCAACCTTGACCTGTTGGTACATCATGCCTAGCATCTGGTCACTCCTTTGACCTGCTAGGACTTCCCACCAAGTGTCTGGTCAATCCCTTTGACCCACTTAGACTTTTCTATTCATGCCAAGTATCTGGTCACTCCCTTGACCTACTTGGACTTCCATCAGATGTCTGGTCAATCCCTTTGACCTATCTGTATTTCCTCGTGCCAAGTATCCAGTCAATCCTTTGACCTACTTGGACTTCCCAACACCAGATGTCCGATCATCCTTGATCCATCTGGATTTTCCCTTGCCTGGCTTCACTCACCAGGGCTTTCACCTGGCTTCACTCACCAGGACTTTCACCTAGCTTCACTCACTAGGGTTTTCCTTCTGCCTGGCTTCACTCACCAGGACTTTCACCTAGCTTCACTCACTAGGGTTTTCCTTCTGCCTGGCTTCACTCACCAGGACTTTCACCTAGCTTCACTCACTAGGGTTTTCACCTGGTTTCACTCACCAGGACTTTCACCTAGCTTCACTCACTAGGGGTTTCACCTGGTTTCACTCACCAGGACTTTCACCTAGCTTCACTCACTAGGGTTTTCACCTGGTTTCACTCACCAGGACTTTCACTCTGCCTGGCTTCACTCACCAGGACTTTCACCTAGCTTCACTCACTAGGACTTCCCTGTCAAGTATCCGGTCAACCTTGACCTACTTGACTCTTCTTCAATCAATTTCTTATTGTCAAACATCTAAACTCAAACCAAGACTCAGCTTGGTCACCCAGGTCAACCTTGACTTGAGGGATGTTGCACCAACAATCTCCCCCTTTTTGATGTTTGACAATACCACAATAACACTTACAATACCACATGTAAGTTAGGCTAATCCTATAGCCTCAATCTTCATGCCACTAGGTAATGAACATATAAATTAAGCTCTTCATTCTCCCCCTACGAGGGCACACTCCCTCTAGGTAATGAAAGCCTAACTTACACTCATTCATAGGTCCTTTCATTCTCCCCCTATTGGCACACATCAACCCATCTTTGGGCACACATCAACCCATGCCCCAATTTTGGGTACACATCAACAAATCCATTTGTTGACGACTCTCCCCCTGAAGAGTTACTCATCATTGTTCACAACATCACTCGTTGTGATCAACACGATAATGAAGGTCCCATACCCTTCATTTATCCTTAACTTCTCCCTCAATGTAGACAAATACCCAACCTTGAGCATTATCTAATCACTTGAGTTCCCACTTGAAATAATGAGGATATCCACTCCCCATTTCAAGTTCAAAAAGCTCATACATGAGCATTTTCTTTACGGAAGGTTGACCACCTTCCTAGGTTCATGAAAAGTAATTTTTTCATGTCTTTAAAGAGTCCCTCCCCCTAAAGACATGGTGGTGACTTCTGTCATTGCACCAACAATGACTTGGAATCCCTAAACCTTTAGGAAACCCAAATTTAGAAGTTTTGAGGTTCAAATACTCAAAATTTGAAACAAACCTCAACCTAAACTTCAATGAAGCCTTCCTTAACCAATCCATCCTTGTTTTCACATGAAAACACCCTTTGTATGTATACAAATGTATTTTAGGGGTTTGGAATGGTTACCTAGACTCAAAGAGGTTCAAAGATGCTGAAATCAAGCCTTCCCAGCCAAAATCAGCAACTTGGATCGATTGGAGTTGGGTTCCAATCGATTGAACCTTTCTGAATCGATCCACTGATCGATTCAGACTACCCGGATCGATCTGCTGATCGATCCAGCGAGCTTCTGCTCGCGGGAGTCTTGCCTTCTGAATCGATCCACGGATCGATTCGGGCACTCCAATCGATCCATGGATCGATCGGACTCGATAGTTGCTGAAATTCCATTTCAGTCAACTTCGAAACCCCTAGAAAATTCTACAAAATCCAAAATCATGAAATTTCGTGTAGACATTATTTAGGGCATACTTAATCATGGAAAAATAGCTTTCTATGAAAATACATCATATTTTCAAAGATTGACACAAACTTGAAAACTTGCAAAAACTTTAGTGTTTTTCTTCAAGTTTGTGTCTAACTATTCAATGGTGATTACTATCAAAAGATAGCCTTCACCAAGGTTTTCCAAAAATATTTTAAAAACATTTTCAAAACCAATATCCCATCATGTTTCTTGGGCATAATGCACATGACTTGTACATTAGCTTTCCCAATGATGGGAAAACACATAACTATGTGTTTTGATGAACCTAAAACTCAAAAGAATGCACTAAATCAACATCTTGAGTTTTGTTCATCTTTCTAACATCTCACTTGTATCTAATGTGCACTAAAACACATACAAGTCACCTTATAGTCCTTGTGAGATGTGAGATTTTAGTTTTGCCCTATTCTAGGGATCATGCATATCTATCTAGGCATTTTAGAGATATTAGACATCCACCTAGGATGTCACTTGTTAATAAGTGTTGTTAAATGCCATTTGTCCTTAATTACAAGGAATTAAACTTAATGCATGATTATGTTATGGCATACATCAAAGTAAAATAATTTTCAAAAGAAAAATATTCTATAACTATATGATGTATGAATGTCATGACATGGTATTTTTGGATTTTTCATAATAAAACATGAATGCAAAACTAGACATAATGTCATGGCATATGATGGGCAAACAATCATGGCAAGATTTAGCATAAATAAAATATACCTAGATTAACTATCTAAGTATCCTTAAAGTCTTAGCTAAACTTACAACTTAAACCTAGATTGCCCTAAAGTGCTACAAGAGAATGCCAAAGCCTAAATTGGCATTTCTAATTTCCTTGATTTAATGTATGCCAATTGAAAATAAACATGTCCTCAAATGTTGGCATATTCCATTTTTCCTCAAGAGTGATTACATAAATCAAGGCCCGGATTGCCTTAAATTTCCAAGAGAATACCAAAATCCCAACTTGGTATTTCTCAAGGTTTTCCCAATTTGTGCTATTTTAAGATAAAATCAATTTTTCACCATTAGACACATTTTACTCTTTTAAGGAGTAATCAATAGGTCCATTTCATTTTCAAAGGTTAACTAAAACCTTGAAAATGCTCCTTGAGTGTCAATTTCCTCAAAGTTGGGTTAACTACCTTTCTAATCGGAGTTGACACTCTCTAACCCATCTATGGGGTAGAGAAGATGCTCCTAGGAACCCAACACCTATTGGTGCTCCTTGGATGCTCTAGGTGCTCACTAGGGATAACTTCCCTAGATACCTTCCTAGTGACCTTGTTGGGCTTCTTAGAAGCCTTGGTCACATTTTCTAGGTCAACTCTAGGGATAACCTCCCTTGTGACCTTGTTTGTGACTTTCTTAGACTTCTTAGAAGTCTTAGTCACATTTTTTGCAAAAATACTCTTAGGGATGACTTCCCTAGTATTTTTGGCTTGACCACTAGACCTAGGGTTTGTTCCATAACTATATGGAACTCTATGGTAAGAGGACATATCCTTCTTAGCCTTTGGTTTGTATCCCAAACCTCTATGGCCATTGGATGGCTTTTGTACTCCTAGCCCTAGGTATTGCTCATTTTGCCCTTTAAGGATATTCTCCATCCTTTTTAGGGTCTTTTCTAGTTTGTCGAGTCTTGACCTCAAGACTTGATTTTCTATCATTAAATCCTTAGGTTTTGGTCCATGAGCATTTTTGATCTTGGGCATGTGTCTATTTTCCTTAGTGTTTTCGCCTAGATTTTTACCTACAATCCTAGCCTTAGGTGTAGTAGTTTTAGCATGAAAAGCTATATATTTTTCTTTAACGCTATCATGCTTTCTATTTTCATGGTAAATAGCATTAAAATGATATAAATTTGAACTATCATGCTTTTTACCATAATGTAAAGGAGTAGGCTCAATAAATGTTACCTTCTTCTTTACCTTAGAGGCTCCCCCTTGACTAGAGCTTCCTTGAGCCTTGACCACCTTCTTCCCCTTGGGGCATTGACTTCGGTAATGCCCCTTTTGATTGCAAGAGAAGCATATAATATGCTCCTTGCTCTTCTTTGTGTTGGGGATGATCTCCTTGGGCTTCGCCTTGCCCTTTTGTGTCACTTGGCCCTTCTTCTTGGCCAATTTAGGGCACTTGCTCTTGTAGTGCTCATGTTCCCTACACTCAAAGCATATAATATGATTTTTATTTTTAATTGAAATATTTATACCTTTGCTTGTAGGGGTGGCATCTTTTCCTTTGGATCCGGAGGTAGAAGCTTCCTCTTGATCCGATCTTGATTCTCCTCCATTTGATTTTTCTTGACTCGTGGAGGTAGAAGCTTCTTCAATCTCTTCATCTCTTGACCCGGATGTAGAAGCTTCTCCTTCTTCTTGATCTGGCGTCACCAAGGATTGCTCCCCCTCAATCCTAGAGGTGGAGGCTTCATCATCTTGAATATGAAACAAGGAGTATGCTCCCTCCTTGTTCCCTTCGTTGCATTCCCTTGAGGATGAAGCTTCTTGGATTTCTTCTTCTTCGGAGGTTGAGCATCTCTCAACCTCGGAGCCCTCCTCTTGGTCTTGCTCCAAAGAGTCACCCTCTCTGGATACTTCTTGCTCTTGTACAGTGGAGGGGATCTCTTCATGAAGCTTGGCCAATTTGCTCCATAATTCCTTTGCATCTTCAAATTCTCCAATTTTGCAAAGGATGGTGCTTGGCAATAAATTTACCAAAAGCTTGGTCACTTTATCATTTGCCTCGCACCTTTGGACTTGCTCTTGGCTCCACTTGCTCTTCTTGAGAACTTTGCCCTTTGAATTTCTTGGAGTCTCGAAACCTTCCATTAGAGCAAACCATTGCTCTATCTCCATCATAAGAAAATTTTCGATTCTTGATTTCCAAGAATCGAAACTCGTAGAAGTGTATGGTGGAGCCACTCTTGTGTCAAATCCAAGTCCATCTTGGAATTGCATCTTGAAGTTGAGCTTGATAAAGTCTTGAACTTGAAGAATTTGCTCTAACTTCTTCACCCTCTAGCTTTTCTTGTTACGCTTGACCCTTCCGGTGATGATTCCGGTGAAGAGCGGCCTCGCTCTGATACCACTTGTTAGGACCAAAAGTAGCTAGAGGGGGGGTGAATAGCTCGTCGCGTTCGCTCGTTGCTCGGCGTTGCTTGTTCCTTCAAAGATGTGCAGCGGAAATACAAAGAAACAATCACACAACGCTAACACGGTTGGTTTACTTGGTATCCACCTCACAAGAGGTGACTAATCCAAGGATCCACACCAACACACATACCCTCCACTAAATAAAACTCTCCTTTATGGTAACTACCAAGGGCGGAGAAGCCCTACAAGACTCAATACAAGAAGAGAGGGAAAGGATACAAGAAATACAAGCTTACAAGCTTACAATGAGTATAAACCCTAACCCTAGCTTCTCTTCTTGGCTTTGATCCGCCTCTTGACTTGGAAAACTTCCAAGATCCTTCAAGAACTGGCGATCTGAGCTTTGTGAGTGCTGTGGAGGAGCTGGCGAGAAATCTGGAGTGAATCGGAGAAGAGGATGCCGAAGGAAATGAACGCCTGCGGCCTTTATCGACGCCAACGGTCGGATCCCGATCGATTCAAATGTTCCCAATCGATCGGGGAGGCTTTGGATCGATCCACGGATCGATCCAGAGCGCCTCTGTGCTCTGGAAAAGCGCCTGGATCGATCCACGGATCGATCCAGCGCTTATCGCGCGAAGCAGCCGCGTCCCAATCGATCCACTGATCGATTGGAACATCTGGATCGATCCACGGATCGATCCAGAGGCTCTCTGTTCGCTAGAGAAGGCCTGGATCGATCCACTGATCGATCCAGATCCTGGATCGATCCATTGATCGATCCAACACTTGGTTTTTGCCCAAAACCAAGTTCCAAGCCTCTCAAACCAACATCCGGTCAACCTTGACCTGTTGGTTCATCATGCCTAGCATCTGGTCACTCCTTTGACCTGCTAGGACTTCCCACCAAGTGTCTGGTCAATCCCTTTGACCCACTTAGACTTTTCTATTCATGCCAAGTATCGGTCACTCCCTTGACCTACTTGGACTTCCATCAGATGTCTGGTCAATCCCTTTGACCTATCTGTATTTCCTCGTGCCAAGTATCCAGTCAATCCTTTGACCTACTTGGACTTCCCAACACCAGATGTCCGATCATCCTTGATCCATCTGGATTTTCCCTTGCCTGGCTTCACTCACCAGGACTTTCACCTAGCTTCACTCAATAGGGTTTTCCATCTGCCTAGCTTCACTCACTAGGGCTTTCACCTGGCTTCACTCACCAGGACTTTCACCTAGCTTCACTCACTAGGGTTTTCCTTCTGCCTGGCTTCACTCACCAGGACTTTCACCTAGCTTCACTCACTAGGGTTTTCACCTGGTTTCACTCACCAGGACTTTCACCTAGCTTCACTCACTAGGGTTTTCACCTGGTTTCACTCACCAGGACTTTCACTCTGCCTGGCTTCACTCACCAGGACTTTCACCTAGCTTCACTCACTAGGACTTCCCTGTCAAGTATCCGGTCAACCTTGACCTACTTTACTCTTCTTCAATCAATTTCTTATTGTCAAACATCTAAACTCAAACCAAGACTCATCTTGGTCACCCAGGTCAACCTTGACCTGAGGGATGTTGCACCAACACAGACGTCCGGACTTGAAAATTGATCCACAAGTTTACGTGGAGTGCGTCGATTAGCCGAGCCACGTGGTTCAAGCACCCGGAGGAGTTCTAGGCACCCGGAATGGACTTCTTTAAAGGTCTTCGACCCGGAGCTTCAGAATAACAACTGCAACAACTTTCTCTTTTGCTCAGTGCTCTGAAAAAGCTCTTGCGACGCTGTGCAACTCCTCCGACAATCGACGATCAAGATTCTTTTCTTTTCGTTGTCGGTAACACTATTTTGTAGTTCTTGTACTTGCAATTTGTAACTATTTCGAACTATTAGTGGATTGCACAATGAAAGTGCTCGACGAGTGTGGGCCTTGGAGTAGGAGTCATCGAAGGCTCCAAACCAAGTAAAAACTTGGTCGTGTTAACATTGCTTCTTATTCTTCTATTGTATATCTGTTTTAAATCGAATTTTCGGCGATCGCTATTCAACCCCCCTCCTCCTCTAGCGTTCTTTCCGATCTTACAGTATAAAGGTGATAGTGAGATTCAAACTCGATAGTGCTTACACGAAGATCTTCTTCACCGAGCTCATGATTCTTCCGCCAGTTCTTGGAGCATCTTGAGGACAAGTGTTGCTGCACTTCCAAGATTCAAGAGGCATCAACAAACTACACAAGATCGAACAAGAGAGATTACTCATTGTATTGTTTACATTTACTTCTTGTTTCGAGTTGTATGCGTGTGTGAGTTTGTACAAGGTTTCTCCACTTTCGGATTGTTCCGAGAAGAAGTGTTTTTCTTAGTGGAGAGTGCTCGTGTGTGTGGATCCTTGGATTAATCACCTCTTCTCGAGGTGGATACTAAGTAAATCCTGGTATTAGCATTGTGAGCTTGCTATGAGGTTTTCCGCTACATTATCATCATCTTCAAAGCAAGCAAATAAGCGCGACGAGTTGTTCCCCTCCCCTAGCTCCGAAGTGACCCAACACCTTCTCTCTAATGATTAAATATTTCAAGTGCCAATGTATTTCTAAAGTTGGTCCATTCTTCTGTTGGGGTGATACTTTTCACATATTCATCATCTTCAAAGTGTTCATCTTCCATGTCATCTTCTTCAAGTGGTTCCAACTCTTGTGGATCAAAAATCATGTACTTTCGAATCAGATTGTGTAAAAGGCAATATGCTAAAATAATGCACACTTGAGTTTCAATTGGGAAAAATGAGAGGGAAGCTAATATTTTTCATCGCCCTTTTAGCAACCCAAAGCATCTCTCAATCACATTTCTGGCCTTAGAATGTTTCATATTAAAATACGCTTCGGCTATATGTGGTCAGTGACCATGAAACTCATTTAGATGGTACCGTTGTCCTCGAAAAGGAGCTAAAAATCCATCCGCATTATAGTATCCAGAATCCACCAAATAATAACAACCTTCAATAATACAAAAAAATATATTTTGTATTAATTATGAGTTTGAATGAAGTTTTATATTGAAAATCTAATTAACTAGTCCAAGACCAATTGTACCTTGAGGAACTTTAAGATCATCAGGCCTAATTATAGCATCTCTAAGCACACGACCATCATGTGCAGAACCCTCTTATCCAGGTAAAACATATATAAACTGCATGTTTGGACAACAAACACTCAATACATTTGAAGCTATATTTGCTTTTCTAATGTGATATCGAGGCTTTTGATCAGAAGGAGGTGTGACTTTGATTAATGTACCATCCAAAGCACCTAAACAACCCTATCATTTAAATATTTTGAGAAAACAATAAATAAGGTGGTATTTTTCCAATAAGTTATAATTTTAAGAAATACAAATGCAAAGTACCTTGAAACACCACCAACGATCGTCTTGACAATCTTCAGTAATATGAACTGATTTTTTAAGTAAAAAGAAATGCAATTTCAATATTTTTTGTGGTGAGCCAAAACATACACAAAAGTAGCAACTATTTTTTGTATAGATATATTTTTGATGTCTTTTAAATCTCTAATATCTCTTACCATCTCACATAATATTCCAAAAGTGTGTCTATCTATTCAAAGCTCACTAATACAAGCAATATCAGATTCTTGAGTGAGTCTAAACACCCAATTCATTCTCTCAAGCGTTTTCTTTTCTTTGGTTTTAAGTGGAGGCATCATAATATGCAAATGTAACAACAACAATCGGTACCACATAGCATATACAACACTGAATACGTTCACCATTGATGATATAATCTGAATATTTTGAATGATTTTACATCTTCTACTAGCAGTATGAATACGTGTCATTATCTTCTACTAGCAATAAAGAGAAATTAACATAAGGGATTACATATAGAATAAGAAAACTCACTTAATTCAACCCCTATCTTACTCATTTTTAATCTATCCGATGCAATCTATAATGACAATATCATAATAAAAAGTCAATCTATTTTCAAAAGATACTGTCAGTATTAATTTAATTCAAGTTGATCTCTTAGTTTATAAGTTGTAGTAATCTCAGAATTGAAAATGTTTCATTATTAGTTCTGGTTTTACTAATCACTCACTGCTTGGATTGAGATTTGTAATGAATAAAAGGAACGGTGAGTATCCAGAATAATGTTTTGTTTTAAAACAAAACTAATGGCTACTATACTTGAATATCCAGAAACAAAACTACACTAATGACTACTATACTTGAGTATCATTGTCAACTATATAGATTTTGAAACCATTAAAAAAAAATCTTGAAATCATAATATCCTTAAACACCATGAAACCCTACTTAATCTAATCCCAATTCTAATCCCAAAAAGTGAATAAAAAAATGGTGATCCTTGCCATTGCTGAAGAAGTGAACATGGCAATGGCTACGTTGTTGCTTGGTGGGGTAGCAACCGTTCGAGATGTTGCCTTGCCGCTCATCAGCAGTGAGACAGTTTCCCCTTTTTTTTTTTGTGGAATAGGAAAGAAAGGTTTAGGGTTAAGGGTTACCTTGAGCTTTCTAGCTTGCTGTGGAGTGCGGCGGTAGAGGAGGAAGATAAAGTCGAAGAAGAGGCAGCGATGGACGCACTCGAAGAGCCTATGCTGTTGTCGAAGAGGAGGCGATGACTTGCACTAAGCGCCAACACTGTTGTCACAGAGAAGTCAAGTTTACGACAAAAGAAAAAAGAAAAACTTTTGTTGAGAAAAAAAAAGACCACCCGAAAGGTTAAGAATCAGGAATCAATTCTAAACTCATGTGTTTAATTAGGTTTTGATCATTCCAAGTTATTTAACAATGATACTAAAACTTTTATTCCCAAATCCATAACATTCTATATTACTATCATTTCATTCCCTTATTTCTAAATCCACCAATCAAACACCACCTTAATTTATTATTTAGTTAGTGGCTAAAATGAACTTCACTTTAGGGCATTTTGTAAAGAAGATAAAGTACAGGGATTTTTTTTTCTGACAATAATTCGGATGAATTATATATTATTATTGCTTATTTTAAAAGAAAAGAAAAATATCATTCTGTGGTTGGTTTAATTGAACCAGTGACAAAAGTCAAACCAGTTCCATCGTTGAAATACTTTATGAAACATGGGCAGCTATTTTCATAACTTTGTTAATTGTTTCATAATTGCAATATATCCTAATTACAACTTTTTCATTTTCATTGAATATTCAATGCAATAAAACTTCATGATCAATAACACAAGTATTTAGAAAACAATAAAAAAATGTTAATTTTTTAAGAAATAATTTTAAAATAAACAACTAATTTTCCTATTTAAAACTCATTCACTGTATCACTCTATTCACGAAGCCCATCCATTCTAAACTTCATGCGAGCCATTAACACCATGGCATCACTAACATCATTCTTATATTAAAATTACTTGCACCGCTAAGTATCAAACTAAGTCGAATTTAAATTTTTTTTTATCAAGATCATGCCATCAGGGAAACTAAAGATATACTTTTCCATATAATTTCCCACAAGATCATGCCGTCTAATGATTCTCTAAGAATGTAATTAAACACATAAAAAACAAAAAGAAAAGTAGGAAATATTTGGAAATCTCCAATCCTAAAGAGTCTTCACTCTTCCGTGTTGATAAATCACATCTACGTCAATCGATACATACAACTTACATGGTTACACATGCAGCAACATCACTTGGCATGTAAGAAGGTGAAGAAATAGCCTCTGCCAGATTTAGCATCTTTGTTTACTGAGCTTATCTCGTCACAGGTCCTCTATTTGCTGAGATAGCACAGTCTCTTGGATCTCCCTGATCATTAGAAGAGAAAATGCAGAGGCCAATATGCTTCAGATGCTGCTGTTAAGTCAAAAGTTCCAGGATTTTACTCTGCTTCATCCTACCATCATAAATGCCAAATTGGATCAAAAACAGGTAATTAAGGACCTAATTAATTACTGGGGACTAATATATATTCCTTTACATCAATCCAAACATTCCAGTAATCAAATTTTTAAATGGGTTTCAAAACATTTCCTGTATCAATCTAAAAGAACAAATGAAACCTTAGAACATGAGTGAGGCATTGTTGTACCTATTTGTGGAGGATATTAGAAGAAACCATATTTTTGGCCAATTGGCTACAACCGTTTCTTCTCCTGAAGAGCAGCTTCTATACTTCTCCATGCCGACTCCCTTTGTGCTTCCAAATATTTAGTTTTTTCTTCTTTTTCTAGGTATTGTTGTTGGCACGCTTCAAATAGATCACTATCCATGTCAAGAAACATCTTGCGAACGTTTGCTGTTAGTCCATGAACAGCTTGGTTCCAATGGCCTTGCATGTTCTTCTCTAGTGCCTCAAATATGATGGGCAGTATCACACTGCGGTTTTGGGCGACTAAGCTCACTATATGATCATTGTTCCAGAGAAATAAAGATCGTTCAGCCACCTACAATACATTACCATCAATAGAAGTAAAAGAAATGCAACCCGAAAAAACAAACAAATGAAGATTCAACAATCACTTTTTCCACAATTTTTTTCTTTCAGCTTATAGTGGCGAGTGTTAGTGTTGAAAATTTTGTACCACTATGGAAGATGCAATCAAGAGGCAAGACCAGAACAGAAGAGGAAATCAAGACTAAACAATGTGGTCATTATTGTAATCTCAATAGCTAAATGTTAGGACATTGGAGGAGTATCAAATCTTACCAGCAAATTCCATCTTTGCATAAATGCAAGTTTGAGGTCCTTTTTTTAAACTGGCACGAACAAGAAATCAAATGATGCCACAGAATCATCAATTACAAGCCATGATGGTTGCATTCAAAATATCTAGGGTTGACATGAAATAAATTTCTCAACATTATGACAGGTAAAGATCATAATAAACATCAACTCTGCTGAATTTTCATTTCTGCATCCTTCCAAAACATCAATTATGCATTGTTGAGATATAACAATGAGTTTTTTTTTTGATAAAAGCAAGAGCAACAAAGATTTTTTTTAAAAAAAAAAACAGAGTGTTGTTATTCGGAATAGAAATAATTTGATTATCAAAAACCATAGTATAATTTGAAACCCATTTTCTACAATTGACAAAAAAGCATGATTTTCATAATCATACTATATTACAGCCATAAGCCAACAAAGCTAAAGAAGGCATAACTACAGGATCATGCTTATCCTCAAGCAATAAAAGTACAAGGTTTAAGAAATTCATGTAATATGTGAAAAATGCTTAATATGTAGATGTAAAATGCAAGTCCTATATTTATGAACCCAGGTAGATAGCAACGCGTATAAACAAAACTTTAATCAAGGGGATACCCTATAACGACTAAAGAGAGTATGTAGTGCAACAACTTGAACTGCATTTCAGACCACTGGGTCTGGCAAATAACTATTGTAAAGTTGATATCATTTCTACCAATAAAATAGCTGTCCAACCAGAAACATGTGCTTAAAAAGAAAGCAAACATGTTAGTAGGACAAAAAGCGAAAAAAGTATCGTACTAGAGAACAACTTGTCAAAGAATTCAATCAATCTATTTCTGTTTGGCTCTGTAGAAAAAGCACCTTAGAACAATTTGTCAAAGCATTTAGTCAATTCAGCATCTGTTTATCTCTGTAGCA
The DNA here is from genome assembly GCF_018446385.1 of Zingiber officinale. Classification (NCBI taxonomy): domain Eukaryota; kingdom Viridiplantae; phylum Streptophyta; class Magnoliopsida; order Zingiberales; family Zingiberaceae; genus Zingiber; species Zingiber officinale. Next base: position 164,584,254 of record NC_055987.1, read on the forward strand.
AAAGAACCCTATTTTGTGTAAGAGATCTATAACCAATTATTTGACACTGTCAAAGCTAAAGCAGTTCTAAATCATGAGAAAAAATAAATTTTTTCAGTAATATAACTCAACAAATATGTTGCAATGAATTTGACAGTGGCTATCAAAGATTTATAGGAGTAGCAATCACAGATACTATTGCAAGTGAATTATATTGTCAAATGAACTCCTTGCGAACCATTACAGATAGGGTTATTCACTCAGTTCAAGCCAAAGCAAATATAAAATCGTTTTAATTGAACTGAACTTCATTTCAGAGCAAACATGATTGGGTTTGTCTGGTTGGAACCATTAATCGTAAGTAGTATTACAATGTGAACTTTCATTATAATTGTTGAACATACACACAAAAATGTCGAATCAATTTAATAGAAGTAAATTCTTTTTTCCCCCCTTTTTTTTTCCATACAAATATTTATACTAATTTTTTAAAATATATATATATTTTTTTTTGTTAAGAAAATTGAACCAAGGTAGAAATTCAATATGGTTCCTTCAGTTCCAGTCTTAATCAAAAATATATTTCCCTAACTAGACAAATGGCAAAAGAACATGATATCCTTATTTTCCAGTTGGAGAAAAGAGATTTTTCATTGACAGGACATGGGAAGAATAGCATCTAATAACAATGATTCCAATATAGCTAACAATTGAATAACCAGGAAAGGAAGCTACGAGAGGATGAACTTCCTCTTTTCTAAACCAAAGAAGGGAAAGGTAACGAACAAAATCAAACCTACAATAAAGTTTTGAGGAACTGATATAAAAGCAATATTAAAAGTTAAGAGAGCGACATACAAATAAAAATCAACACTACAATTAAAGCAATCGGTATAGGTTCAGCCGCAAATGTCAAACTTTTATACATGGTCATTCATATTCACACAACCGAGACAACAAGAGATGACAAAGAACAATTAGCAATTTCGAGCAGAAAGCATGAGAAAGAGAGATGACAAAGAACAAAACCTGAAAGTGTGAACTGCTGAGGCAGCGAGCAATCTGCTTGAACAAGGGAACCATGCACCGTTGGAACTCTGCTGGTTGCGTTGCCTCGAGCACCTCCTCCAGCTCCCCAAGGAACAGCACTTCCTTCTGACAATTAGTAACGGGCCAGTATTTCAGCAGCCCTCTAATGACTGTATCGGCTAGCTTATAATCCTTCTCGACAAATTGCACGATGCAGTAAGAAAGCTGCTGGTGATACAACCCGACAGGTTTCGGCTTGTGCAATGGGATGAGCGCACGGACGAGGAACAATTTGTGTTCTTCCTTCATCGGCAAAGCGAACCCATTGATAATACTGCCAAGGATTTCCAACAGCTCGCCGATGCCGCTATGCCTCTCCGTCTCGAAGATAAATCTGTAGAAGATGTTATTGATGGCCTTGCGAATGAAAGGGCGGTGGACCATGAACTTGCCATAGATGCGATGGAGGATGGTTTTGAGGTACTCGCGTTCGCGGGGGTCTTCGGAATTTAAGAGGTCGAGAAGGCGGAGCACGAATGAGTGGTCGATGTAGCGCTTGGCGACCTTGGTATCGGTGTCGGACGATACGACGTAGCGGAGAAGGAGCTCGTAGACGAGCTGGAGATGAGGCCAGGCGGGGTCGAGGTAGGGGTCCTCCTCCTCCGGGTCGGTGGGCTCGACGCCGGTGTTTTCATGGGAAGCCGGAGGGAGACTGCGGAAGATATTGACGTCCACAGTACGGACGAGCTCTTCCTGTACCTGCTCGTTGAGCCGGCCGGAGCCGGATTGTACGAAGTCGACGAGCTCCGACAGCGTCTGCCGCTTCACCTCCTTCTCGCGGGCCGACTTGAGCGTGTCGGAGAAGTCGAAGAGCACAGAGCAGATCCGGAGTTTGCGGAGAAAGAGCGCCTGGCGCTCGAGTACGGGCACATCGCGGAAGAGCGGGAGGGACTCGATTTGCGGTACGGCGCCGGGGGCTGGGGAGGAGTGCAGTTGGCGGGGGGAGCCGGGATCGGCGCCTGAGGAGCGGGAGGCAAGGTTGACGGTGACAGTGGCCTGGCCGGCGGGGGGTAAGGAGGCGGCGGACTCCGCCTTGGGGGCTTTGCGGTTGCCCCGCTTTATGATCCTGTTGAACATTGAAGAAACCCTAAGCTTAACCCTAGATTGACCTCCCCCAAAACCGAGTGGGGATCACCAGGAAACCCAGACCCTAGGCGGAGCGGTTTAGCGCCTCACGAAGAGCAGTGACAGAAGGCGAAGGTTCCCGCCATGAACGTGGGAGGAGAAGAAATTTTATTCAATGGGATCGAGGGATGCCAAGACTGGAGAACGAAGAAGCAGATTGGAGAGAGACAGAGAGAGCAAAAACAACTGTTTTTTTAATAAAAAATATTGATATTGTTTGATTTAATTTTATTTTGTGAAGAGATAAAAAAGGAGGTAGGGGATGAAGACGGTGGGCCGAGTGGTGTGGTGGTGGTGTTATGGAGAAGGAAAGATATTTGTTTTTTTTATAAATAATAATTAAATAGTAAATTAATAAATTTGATAATTAATAATTAAATTAGCTGCGATTTATTTTGGGCAAAAGCTAAAAAAAAAAGGTTCATTATGGTCGCATGAGCATTCCAATATTCCATATTGAAAAACATTTTTTTTAAATTTCTTTATTTTTTATTATCATCGTAGTTATTATCTATGATATAATTTTAGCTATAATTATTTAGATAATATTCAAATAATTCTAATTACACTAGACTGATTTTGATTGGTTAAAATAAATATAAATAAGTTTAAAATAATATTTTAGTATTAGTGCTTTATTTTTGTTAATGTTATGTGAGTTGAAATGTTTTTTTATATTACATAATCTCATTTCTTACTATTTAATTAAAAATAGGAGCTTTAATAATCAACTCATATCAGGACCTTTAATAACTAACTCATACCGTGATCCTTAAATAACCCTTTACGTCATGTTAATATTCTTTTTTTTACCGTAAATATAATTTTAAATTTTATTAATAATTTTAATTTTTTATTCTTTTCAAATCATAAACACATAATCTAATTTTCATATTCTTTCTTTCCCTCTCCCTTTCTAATTTTTACTATAATTTTTTCGTTCTTATATTTTTTTCTATATCATAACATACCAATCTATTTATTTAAATTCTTTTGTATATCGATATAGCTGCATTAATTTATCTGTATTTTATCAGTTATCTAATCAATTTTTCAAATGATATAAGATATTCATATTGCGTAATTTAAAATATGATTAATAATTTAATTTTTATTTTATTTCCGGATTAAGATTTTTATAGAATAATTTAATTAGTTGACAATAAATATTTAGTTTATATATATATATATATATATATATATATATATATATATATATATATATATATATATATATATATATATATATATATATATATATATATATATTCATGTATTATAAATTAAAATTGTTAGGATAGTGTTAGGATAAGTGTCATTTTAAAATAGGAAATAGGATGGATGATTTTTTTTTGTGGTATTTTTTAATTTGAAATTCCTTTTGAAGATAATTTTTTAAAAATTTTAATGAAAATAATTTATTAGAATGGTGTGATTGGTAAATTTTGATGTTCTTTGACTATTTTTCAAATAATTGGTAAAAGTTGGATTAGACGGTGATGTGGCTAGGGGAAAAATAAAAGCAGTGGTGAGAAGAAGGCTATGGACAGTTGCACCCAATAAAGGACTAATTGAGGGTTACTGCTCCTTCATGATTTCTGTAAGGAACTTTTTAAGTTTTACATTTTTATTGATGTAATTAAAAATAGAAAAGCGGAAAAAAGTATTAAAGAACATTTTTTTACAAATAATAATAATAATATTTTTTTATAAAATAAATAATTGTCATCGGTTTATTTTTAAAATATAAAAAAATTATTTATTTATTTATTGTAAAAGGAGAGATGAATTAAGAGATATGTTAGCCTACAATAATTAGGATAATTAAAATAGAGTAAGAGGTTGGATGTTTATTATGATAGTAAAAAGAAAAATTTTATAAAATGATGATTAAACTTGTTATATTATATAAAATTAAATATTGAATTATGACTTGAGTAAGTGGATAGAAGATGAGAATTATAGAAATGAGAATATTAAAATGGATGTATAGATATATAAGGATAGATAGGATAAGAAATACGGTAATTTATCAAAAGACGTACTTAGATTTATGAATTGACCAAAAAACATACCATACTTTGATATTTACCAAATAGCATACTCAATTTTCTATTCTTCCCATTCTACCCCTCAATCATTTGTCAATCTCTTTCTTTTTTTTGCATGCTCTCTTCTCTTTCCTCTCATCTGCTTTTTCCTCACTTTTTTGGAGATATGCATGCATGTAAAGCATAATATGAGCATGATATTATTTCATATCAGATCGAAATCCACTGATGGACCTAGAGACCTCATATTGTACTTATTTTAAGTCCTGTGGATTTCTGAGGTTGTAAGGAATACAAATATGCTATCCATTGTTTATTTCAGCTTCTCGGAGGTGTTATAATATAATAAGAAAGAATCTATAAAAATTTTCACGTTGGACATTAAATATGTATAAGAAGTTAATTATTTTCCCCTATCAAATCTCGACAACTAGTCAATGCTTATTAACTAAGGTTGTACATCAATTATCAGTCTTCCTATTCATCTTTCAATAACATATTGATTATTACTTTAACTCGGGATGAAAGTGAACAGATCTATTCTGCTAACAATTTTTTAGCAACACAACTAAAGAAGCATTTGCTAAATTAGCCTCTCTACAAAGTGATTAGCATAAAGTAATTTTGAATTATCTTGATTGTACTTTACATGTCATCTAAACTATTCATTCTAATATTTGATGCTAAAGAAGTAAGACTTGTATAAAAAGAATAGCCAAAAAAAATTAGGAAATGAATATGACTACATGATGACTTTGAGAAGATATAGAGATAGAACAATGGAATGCTACCAATCCAACAGATGAAAGGAAAGAAAATGGATATGATGTTATTGAATACTTCTTTAGACTGACATCTTTGGTTCATTTTAGACCCTTTTTTTGGATATCCAAAGTTAGCAAGCATAGGTGAGGAGCATAAAGTGTTAATCCTCTTTCACAAACGAACTTTAAGGAAGAATCATAATACAGTAAACATGTATCAGCAAGGATAAAAATCACGACACAATAATCATGGAGATTTTTCCATATTACATTATATCACCTCCGAGAAGCCGAAATAAACAATTGATAGCATATTTTAACTCCTTGAAATCTCATAAATCCATAGAAACTGAAATGAGTGCAATCTGAGGTCTCTAGGTCCATCAGTGAGTTTCGGTCAAAACCCACTGATGGACCTAGAGACCTTAGATTGCACTCATTTCAAGTCCTGTGGATTTCTAAGGTTGCAAGGAATCGAATGGTGTCGTCCATTGCATATTTTGACTTGTCCGAAAGTATTAAAATGTTATAGAAAAAATAGCTAAAACAACTCAACATGGCCCTGACATGGTTCCATATCAGGCCCATATTAGGCTTGATTTATCTCATGGTGGAGATTGTCTTTTAATAATTTTTATTTTCTTTTGAGTTTAGTTGAGATTATTATACCATATTTTGTCAACTTTAGTGGATATGATGTAACAGAGGTTTAATGGAAAGTCAAGTAAATATTTGTACCAAGAAAAGATGCAATGTCTCCTCTAATTGCTAGGTAGAAAAATTCCAGTGTTACCTATATGCAATTCTTTTCCCCTATCAGAAGTCCACCCTCCTGAAGGTAGCCCAATTTACTTGTTTGTTCTTATAGCATGTGAGCGAAGCGAATTGGATGATTTAGGATAAGTTCAGATTATGTTAGTTGAGAATTGGATGCCTAATTAAAGAAATTTTGAGAATTGGATACCTATATGCAATTCCAGTGAACTATATTAGGAGGGTGAACTTCTGATAGTGGATATTCATAAATCTAGTTGTCGAGATTTGATAGGGGAAAAGAATTAACTTCTAATACATGTTTAAGATCCAATGTGAAAATTTTTACAGATTCTTTCTTATTATATTATAATACCTCCGAAAAGCTGAAATAAACAATAGATAGCATATTTGAACTTCTTGCAGCCTTAGAAATCTACAAGACTTGAAATGAGTGCAATCTGAGGTTTCTAGATCCATTAGTGGGTTTCGGTCAAAATCCACTGATGGACCTAGAGACCTCAGATTGCACTCATTTCAAGTCCTGTAGATTTATGAGATTGCAAGAAATTGAATGGTGTCGTCCATTGCATATTTTGACTGATCTAGAGGTGTTAAAATGTTATAGAAAAAAATTAACTAAAACAACACAACATGGACCTGATATGGTTCATATCAGGCCCACGTTGGACCTGATTCATATCATTTCCAACGTGGGCCTAATATGAACCATATCATGCCCATGGTTCATATCAGAGCCTGATATGGTTCCAAAGACTCAAAAAGTTGTACGTAAATTCGTAGTCAGCCAATATTCTAGTTTTCCTTGAAACTTATATTGCAATAATTCTACTATTATATGCTTTGCATTCAGGAAGCGAGGAAGGCAACCTATTTCTCCATTTAACAAATATCTGTCAAGTTTGCTACTTTTAGTATATTATGCTTATAGCACTTCCTCTAATTAACTAGTAAGGTCAACATTATTTCAATACTTAATAGTACTAATTAGTGTATCCTCTAAAACAATCATAACTCCATCTTTTTTAGTTAGATTTGATTTTAAACATTGGGCCTCTAATTAACAATTAGGATTTATATCTAACCCAAAATTAGATTGCATTTAAATCAACTTAAATTCTAAAGTAGTTTGCAATCCTAGAATTCCACCGAAAGGCAGTCCCTTTCGCATTAAACCACATGGTTAACAAAAAATACATGCTTAGTAATATTATTATTATTTAGTTTATGTTGGGATATAGATAGGTTTTGATCATTATCAATCAGTACATACCATCCAATTTTGATCAGTTAGGAAAATTGTTCTCTAGTTTGTCTAAATTGCTGATCCAACTTCTTGATGTTATTTAAAATATGATCATTTCCCTAGTGATTTAACTTCTTTTAGCAATAGGTAAAGTTTTGTGGCTTAAGCCTAGAGAGTATTACTTAATGGAACTTGAACTTTTACCAAATTTAAATATACAATTCAGTTGTTTCCATGATTAATAAATAATAATCTTCTGAAACATTAATTATTATTATACTTTGTCCTATTTTTTATAATGAAAAACAGGTTGCTAGTGATGTATATGATGATATGGTTATGGAAATGGAGGAAATTTTACTAGATACTGGGAAATCTAGTGGAACTAGGTCTATGGCCAGTGATGGGTATGCTTGCTATCAATCCCATTATATAAGGGATGGTAGTTCCACAGCATCTACCTCTAGAATAGATGATGTTTATCCATCTTCACAACGGGGGCCTAATATAGAATCATATCAGGCTCACATTAGGTTGTTTTAGTCGATTCTTTTTATTATATTTTAACACCTTCAGAGATGTTGAAATATAAAATGGACGACACCATTGGATTTCTTGGGGCTTCAGAAATCTACAGGACCTGAAATGAGTTCAATCCGAGGTCTCTAGGTCCATTAGTGGGTTTTGGTCGAAACTCATTAATGGACCTACAGATCTCGAATTGGACTCATTTTAAGTCTTATAGATTTCTGAGACTTCAAGGAGTCCAACGGTGTCGTCTATTTTATATTTCGACTTCTCCGAAGGTGTTAAAATGTTATTAAAGAAAACATGTTAAACTCTAATCCCGTGGACCTGATATTAAATAATATCAGACCCATATTATGCTTTGCATGCATGCATATCTCCAAAAGAGTGAGGAAAGAGAAGATGGGAGGAAAGAGAAGAGAGGATCCATTGCATGCAAAAAAAAAAAAAGAGAGAGAGATTGACAAATGATTGAGGAGTAGAATAGGAAGAATAGAAAATTGAGCATGTTATTTGGTAAATATCAAAATATGGTACGTCTTTTGGTCAATTCATAAATCTAAGTACGTCTTTTGGTAAATTGTCGGATAGAAATAAAAATACTATAGAGAAAATATACTTTTAAGATAGTAGACATATCAATAAATCTTCCAGTTAGATGATATAAAATTATGATAAATATATAAATTAAATAAGAAAAAAGAATATATAAAAAATGACTTAGTTATACTAATATAATAAAATAAAATTTATTTAAATATAAATAGTGATATAGTAAAAAATAGATCCTATCTAAGAATCTATATAATCTATCTCACCTTATTATTTATTTATTTTATTATTATTATTATTATTATTATTAGCGTGCCATGAAAGTCAAATAAATTTAGTTGATATAATGTTGTTTCACTTAACTTTTATACTATATAGTATTTTTTTTAAAAAAAAATACGAATAAAATATATACTTAAATTCATCTTCACTTGAGCCGGAGTACATCAATGTAGGCATAGTATAGTATGATACTAGTAGTGTTAGAACCCCAAAGTTGTTTTGGTATGATCAACAAGTTAAGTTAGGTCCTGTGTATTTTTAACCTTGTGTCTAAGTGTGCAGGAGCTTAGGAGCACAGGTAGTCGAGTGGAAGATGCAACTAGCGAGAAGGACGACACGCGGTGCGTCCGAGGGACGAGGCGTTGCGGAAGAGTACACCAGCGGACGAGAAAGAAGCGTGCGGTGGTTCCGAGGGATGAGAAGCCAGAGCGGAAGACTGCTCGGGGAGCAAGAGACGCAGCTAGCGAAAAGGTCGACACTGGGTGTGACTGAGGGATGAAGACTGCGGATGAGTACGATGGCGGACGAGAAGGAAGCATGCGACGTTTCTGAGGGACAAGAAGCCAAAGCGGAAGCTTGCTCGAGAAGACTGGAAGCTGGGTTCGGGTGAGCCTTATTCCGGATGGCAGAGATCACCCAAGCAAGCGAAACCGGAGCAGAGGGTCTGGACCAGAAAGTCAACTTGGTAGACTTAGTGGTCCGGGCGCCCGAACCGTCCGGGCGCCCGGATCCATTCCGGCCGCCCCGACCGTTCGGGCGCTCGGAACCATTCCGGCCGCCCGGAGTTGGAATTTATCCAGATCACGGTCAAACCGTGATCCGTGCATAGGGGATCAAATTTTATCCCCCCAGGGTGCTTGGAACCCTTTGGGGCGCCCCGGCCAAGGTTATAAATACAACCTTGGTCCAGAAGCTTTAAATCAACTCAAGCAATCCATTTCCAACAGTTGTATGCTTTATTTCTATATTAGCTTCTCTGTTTTGCCCTTCATTGCTGTAAGAGACTTCTCCACCTGAAGGAGATAGTTAGTGCGACACTTTCCTTGGATTAACAACCTCCTCGGTTGTAACCAAGTAAAACATCCTTGAGCCTCTACTTTCTGTTTTAGTTTATCGCTTTTTATTTTGCAAGTGTTAGTTTAAGAAAAGTCGAGAAGGGTTTTCATTCTATTATTTTTGCAAGCTACTAAACCCCCCTTCTAGCCGGCCGTCGTGATCCAACAAGTGGTATCAGAGCCAAGGCGCTTTAGGAGGACTAACCGCCGAACGAAGCAACGAAATAATGGTTGAACCAAGCATCTACCAGTCGAAGTTTGAAGAGGAATTCGCTAGCTGGAAAAAGCGAATGCAGGTATTTTTTAAAATCGATTTTGATTTAATGTTAATTATGGATGATCCTGTCCGAGCGCTGAGTCGACGGATGCTGGGGACGTGGCACGCTCCGCTGTCTCCGACTGGTGGTGTAGCTCTCCGGCGAACCTGCAAAGAAGCCGAGCCGGGAGGGGTTTCCCGGCGACGGCCCTCCGTCACTCAAGTCAGGCAACGAGAGAGGCAGCGTAATGTGGCTACAGTAAAGAGTTGCGCATACCTTCGTCGACGTCTGGGGTCCTTATATAGGACCCCGGGGAAGCGCGTGCACGCTTCCCGATGCACACACGCTTCCCGATGCGCACACGCTTCCCCAAACATACCTTAACGAGCCTATGACAGAAAAGTACCTCTGGCGCCATTCCGCAATCGTCCGATCGGAGCATATCCCTGATGTGACGGTGGAAGCTTCCACCGTATGATCCTGTGTACGGCTCGACCGCCAACTCTGCTGCATGTCGGCGGCAGACGTCTCGAGGATGATGTTATCCCCTGTCTCCTTTGTCCTCTTGCGATTCTTGTTTGTTCCAGGGCCGAGCAGTTCGGCCGCTCGGCTAGCATGTCACTTCTACCTCGGTCGTATGCTCGGATGAGATTGCTCCTGCCTCTGTTGCCGGGTGCCCCGGCCGAACGGACATCCCGCTTGGCCTTAAAACCTTTTTACCTTGAGCATCGGAAACCTGACCCCCAGCCGGGTTGTCTTCATTCGGTTCGGGGGATTCATGGCCGGTCAGCCTGCATCGCCCGGTCGGTCGGCCAGAAATGTCCGGTCGGTAGGCCTGCTTTGTCCGCTCAGTTATGTCTCCGGGTTGAATCTCCTGACCTTTGACCTCCACGTGTCGTTGACCTTCCACCCACGAGGGTCCCCCGTCCTTATCACCGGATCACATGCCTCCCCTTCAAGTCTAGTCGAAGGAGGCTCTAAGTCCGACTGACTGGACTATGAGTTTGGTTGAGCGACATTCACTTTGCCGCTCCTGAAAGTGTATTTCCGATCGACTCTAGGAGGCCCCTTCGGCCGATCGGCGAGTTGATGGCCATGCCTTGTAGTTTCGATTTCCATTCGCTGCTTGTTGCGCTACTGTTTTGCGGGTAGTCGGAATCGTCGGGTCTCCTCAGAATTCGTGCCAATCCTCATTAAGCTGCCCACGCGCGAGTAATGGCTCTCATTAAATGCCGCCCCATAGCTGATCGCCACTTGGCAAATCCGTCGTCATCGTCTGGCGGGGGCGTCAGCTTTGATTGGACAGGCGTCGGTTCAAATCTGACGGTCCGATGCTAACGCTCGTTTCGATGACCTGGATCGGACGATTGTAGTGGGTCGAGTCCGGGGTTTATGAAGCGCCGACGTTGACCCTCCTTCCATCGTTCTTGCCTTCGCGTTTTTGGTGATTCCTCTCGCGACCATATTCCCGACGTTCGCTTGCCTCGGTGCTTCGACGAACTTTCGACCTTCTCCTTCACGCTTTGCTCCCAGTAAGCCTTCTCCTATCTCTACTTTCTTCCGTTTTCTCCTTTCTTGTGGTCTTCGCATTCGTTCAATATAATTTCAGTCTCCTCCGTCAACCCTTTCATTTTTCTTTCCTCGATCCTTCCTTCCTCGCTACTGTTCCGGCGATGGCTGGCACCTCGCGGCCTTCTGATCCTCCTCCTAGCCTATGGTATATGACCATAGTAAGCCGGTTTGATGAGACTAACGCGGGACGCTTCCTCAACGAATTTGAACTCCCTCCTGACCATAGACTGGTTTTAGCCACCTCTTCCGATCGGGCCCACAATCCGCCGATCAGCACTGTTTGCTTCTTCCGTGACCAATTCGTGGTCGGTCTGTGCTTCCCTCTGTTGGTTGCTACTCGGAAAACCTAGAGGTTCCACTGTACAAAGGTCTGAACCTTTTCCTAGCTACCATGTGTTCTTTTAAATTAAATTTTGGATCGCCTGCGGAACTTAACAAGTTTGATCCAAAAATTAATCTATTTGTTCTTTTAGGTTTTGACTTGGATCTCCTGCGGAACTTAACACGTTCGACCCAAGTCACCTTAAGTTATTAATTCCAGTAAATATTAATTTCCATAATTGGTTCTCAGTACTGACGTGGCGAGGCACATGACCTTCTTGGATATGAGAGCAACCACCACCGACTAGACAAAACCTTTTATGGAAAGCTAATATTTAATTTCCTAAAATAACTTTAGGTTAACCGAAAAGAACAATCAAATCACAAGGAAAAGAAAAACAAAAGAACACTATATCGAAAACAAATTCGAAACTCTAGAATCGTATGCCTCTTGTATTTAGTATTATTTCCAAAAATAACTAGTATGATGCGGAAAGAAAAAATACTAGTTATACCTTTTAGAAAAACCTCTTGATCTTCTACCGTATTCCTCTTCTAACCTCGGACGTTGTGTGGGCAACGATCTTCCGAGATGAGAAACCACCAAAGCACCTTCTCCTTTCTTCAAATTTCGGCCAAGCACAAAGCTTCCAAAAGATGAAGATCTTTTCCACCAACCAAGCTCCAAGGGATGTAGGCTTTCTCTCCTTCTTCCTCAAGCTAGATCCGCCCACCAATTAAAACTCCATAAGCATGAAGAGGTTCGGCCACAAAGAGAAGAAGAAGAGAAGAAGGAAGGGCCGGCCACACCACCAAGGAAAAGAGGAAGAAAAATAGAATAGAGTCGTTCACCTTGAAGCCTCCTCTATCTCCTCTTTTATAATCCTTGGTCTTGGCAAATAAGGAAAATTTAATAAAAATTTCCTTAATTCTTTTTCCATTGAAAAGAAAAATTATTTAATTAAAAATAATTTTCTTTTTCAAATACAATTGCCGGCCACCTCAAGCCCCAAATCAAGGAAAGTTTTAATTAAAACAAGAATTAAAACTTTGTAATTTGTTTCCGGAAATTTATAAAAATTTCTCCAATAATTTAATCCCTTCATGATTGGTTTATAAAAAGGAAATTTAATAAATTAAAATCTTTCTTTTGAACATGTGGATAAGAAGAAAATTATCTCTAAAAATTAAAATATCTTTTAATCTACAAATAAGGAAAGATATCCAATCTTTTCTTGATCTTTTGTAGAAACTAATAAAAGAGAATTATTAATTTTTTAAACTTTCTTTTAAATCATGAACATGGTTAAAAAGGAAAGTTTTTACCAAAATTAAAATCAACCTTTTAATTTACAAATAAGGAAAGAGATTTATCTCTTCTCTTAATCTTTTGTAGAATCTTATAAAAGGAAAGATTTAAAATTTTAAACTCTCTTTTAAAACATGTTATCCACATAAGAAACATTTTAAAAAATAAAAATCCTTTTTATTTTAATTTGGGCCGGCCACACCAAGCTTGAACCCAAGCTAGGGCCGGCCACCTTGAAGCACTGGCCGGCCCTAGCTTGGTCTCCAAGCTAGCTTGGCCGGCCCCTTATGGGATGGGTAAGAAGGTGGGTATAGGTGAGTATAGTACTCTATAATTAAGAGGCTACGATAGGGACCGAGAGGAGGAATTAGTTTTGGTCTCCCGATAAAATTAAGCATCCCGTATTCGCCCCGAACACACAACTTAATTTTATCAATAATAATTCATTCCACTAGAGAACTATTATTGAACTACCGCACCAATCCCAAATTACATTTTGGGCTCCTTCTTATTATGAGTGTGTCAATCTCCCTGTGTTTAAGATAACAAATGTCCACTAATTAAGTAAGTTACTGACAACTCACTTAATTAATATCTAGCTCCAAGAGTAGTACCACTCAACCTTATTGTCATGTCAGACTAAGTCCACTTGCAGGGTTTAACATGACAATCCTTATGAGCTCCTCTTGGGGACATTCTCAACCTAGATTACTAGGACACAGTTTCCTTCTATAATCAACAACACACACTATAAGTGATATCATTTCCCAACCTATCGGGCTTATTGATTCATCGAACTAAATCTCACCCATTGATAAATTAAAGAAATAAATATCAAATATATGTGCTTGTTATTATATTAGGATTAAGAGCACACACTTCCATAATAACTGAGGTCTTTGTTCCTTTATAAAGTCAGTATAAAAGAAACGACCTCTAATGGTCCTACTCAATACACTTTAAGTGTACTAGTGTAATTATATAGTTAAGATAAACTAATACCTAATTACACTACGACCTTCCAATGGTTTGTTCCTTTCCATCATGGTCGTGAGCTACTGTTTATAATTTATAAGGTACTGATAACATGATCCTCTGTGTGTGACACCACACACCATGTTATCTACAATATAAATTAATTAAACAACTACATTTATCATAAATGTAGACATCTGACCAATGTGATTCTTATTTCTAGATAAATGTTTATACTAAAAGTTAGGCTTTTAGTATACACTCTAACACCCTCTACATTCTTTTATCAGGGAGGTTTGTAATTATTTTCGCATCCCGCTCGGCCAACTTGTCCCCAACTCTTTTAGGTTGCTGTGCGGCGTAGTAATCCTTTTCAAGCTGCACGACCTTCCCTTAGTCCCCAGAATTTTCCATTACTTCTACTTTCCCAAACAGTCCGAGTGGGGTACTTTCCTCTTCTAATCGCGGATCGGCCTCATCTTCTTCGATAAGATGTCGACCTCAAACAAGCACTGGAAGGAAAGTTATTTTTATCTTCGTTTTCCCGAACTGCCATCCTTTCTCACCCAATGGCAGACCATTGTGTCGAGCTCGCCGGACCTCGGTAGATACAAGAGCCAGCCGGATTATCTTCATGTGGCCAATCTATTAGCAGGCCAGAGGTTCAACATCAACAAGCTACTTCACGAAGGGGTGTTGTACATATTCGGCTTGAGCCCGATCCGAACGAAGCTTTCGAGCAGCATGGGTAAGCACTTTCCTTGCCCTTTTCCCTTTTGGTCTAACTGATTTATTCTTCTGTTATGCAGCTGACATCATGTGGCGCGCCAAGGTTATTGATCGACTGAAGTTGAAAGCTGCCGAAATGGAGGCGGTGGTGGCCAAGGAGATGGCCGATCGGGGCATCGAGCCAGTCAGCTCGCATGAGGGCGAAAGCGGAGGAACTCCGACTGAGGCCCGAGGGTCTGCCGCTCATGTCCCTGCAACTGGAGCGGCCGGGGATGCTATCTCTTCGGCCGGTCAGCAGCCTACGTCAGAGGTCACGGAGCGCTCGGCTGGCGATTCCCCATTGATAATACGCAAGCAGTGTCGGACGACCATTGCACATGAGGAGCCGGTGGTGGGGCCAGTCGACGCCCCCTTAGAGGCAATCAACCCACTACCCGCCGCACCTGAGGCCATCTCGTCTGATCGGACTCCTTCCCAGCTCGACCAGCCAGCAGCTTCAATTGGGGCACAACCCGTTACTTCTTTGCCCCGGGTTCGCCTTCGGCTCAAGCGCTCGGACATTATTTCTGCGCCGCTCGACGAGTCATCTAGCTGAGCCGTTTCTTCCCAATCAGATCCGAGCGGTCGTCGAGTGATCAACTTCGTCCTCCGTCTTCCCACCGAGGAGTTCCTTTTGGCGGCGGATTAGCCTACTGCTCCCGAGCATCAAGTTACCATCCGAAGGCCGCTTGCTAAGACGTGGGAAGATGCGAGGGCTCGGGTTGCCCTGATGACTCCCGGTCAGCTAGCGGACAACCATATGCAGCAAGCCACCGGAGTATGTTTCTTAACATGCTATTATGACGACTTCACCAGGTTCCTGACATTATCTCATCTGAACGCAGCAATGGGTGGAGAACATTGCGGTCAGCAATCGTCTAGCCGAACTAGGGGAGGAGTTGAAGAAACTCCAAATTTCTGGAGGGGCACCGGCTGAAGGGCCCTCGTATGCTACGCTTAGGTCCGAGTTGACCCAGACAGAAAAACTACTAGCGACCGAGCGGCACAAGTCTTCAGGCCTGGAAACCAGGGTAGCTGGACTCGAAGTCCAAGTCAAGTCCCATGACCACCAGATCACTGTGGCCACCAACAGAAAGAATAGGGCCGTTGTTGATCTAGACGCGATGAAGGTGCAGGTCCGAGCGCTGGATCAGCGCATTACAGAATTGACCGACCTGCTATCTGCTGAGAAAGAGAGCCGATCTGCCACTGAAGCTAAACTGCAGGCAGATAAGGAAGATCTCCAAGGAGCTCTCGACGCCTCCCGAGCGGTGCTAAAGGAATACCAGGACGGAGAAGCTGACCGCTTCAAGGTGATGAAACAGAACTACCTTCGATCGGACGCATTTGGTGACAAGTTTAGCGATCAGCTAGTTATGTCCTTCGAAGGGGCCATCCGGGCGACAACTGTTTACCTGAAGGCCAAGGGCCATCTCCCTGAGGATACCTCTATTCCTCCTCGAGACATGGCCAGCCTGCTGGAAGCTGTTCCGGACTCCATTTTCGAGCCCATAGAGTGAGGAGCGTTTATGATTTCCTTGAGTAGTGTTTTTTGTAACCCTTCCAATCGGCTCTAAGGGCCTGAATTTTAATGAAGATATGCCGTCTTTTTATTAGCTTACTCTTGTCAATACTTGTGTCCTCCGATCGGAGCGCGAACTACTGTCGTTCGCGTCTCCCCCTTTTTCTTCACGTTAATCGTTTCTCGTCTTGCCTTGCTTTCCAAAGGAATTTTTCACTAAGTATTCTCTATAACTAGGCCGCTCGCCTGAACACCCCCACTTCTTTAAATTGAATCTCCGCTAGATGTTCACGAAGTACCTTTGGTAACTTGGCCGATCGGCCTCTCGACTCACGGGTCGACCTTTTTATTATCATTTTCCGGCCGGAGGGTTTATGGTCGCCGGTTCGACTCCGAGGTTTAACGTCGCTGCTCGACGGTCTTCCGACCGGGGGGTTTATAGTCGTCTGTTCGACTCTAGGGTTTAACATCGGAGCTCGACGGTCCTCGAGCTGGGGGGTTTATAGTCGTCGGTTCGACTCTAAGGTTTAACGTCGCTGCTCGATAGTTTTCTGACCGGGGGGTTTATAGTCGCCGGTTCGACTCTAGGGTTTAACGTCGGAGCTTGACGGTCCTCGAGCCGGGGGGTTTATAGTCGCCGGTCCGACTCTAAGATTTAACGTCGCTGCTCGACGGTCTTCTGACCGGGGGGTTTATATTCGCCGGTTCGACTCTAGGGTTTAACGTCGGAGCTCGACGGTCTTCCGACCGGGGGGTTTATAGTCGCCGGTTCGACTCTAGGGTTTAACGTCGGAGCTCGACGGTCTTCCGACCAGGGGGTTTATAGTCGCCGGTTCGACTCTAGAGTTTAACGTCGGAGCTCGACGGTCTTCAAGCCGGGGGTTTATAGTCGTCGGTCCGACTCTAAGATTTAACGTCGCTGCTTGACGGTCTTCCGACCGGGGGGTTTATAGTCACCGGTTCGACTCTAGGGTTTAACGTCGGAGCTCGACGGTCTTCAAGCCGAGGGTTTATAGTCGTCGGTCCGACTCTAAGATTTAACGTCGCTACTCAACGGTCTTCCGACCGGGGGGTTTATAGTCGCCGGTTTGACTCTAGGGTTTAACGTCGGAGCTCGACGGTCTTTAAGCCGGGGGGTTTATAGTCGCCTGTCCGACTCTAAGATTTAACGTCGCTGCTCGACGGTCTTCAGAAATGAGCTTATAGCTTGGATAATATACTCCCGGCCGAACGACACGGGGTCTTCGCCATCGAGCCTACGACTCAGATAATATACTCCCCGGTCGAACGGCACGGGGTCTTCGCCATCGAGTATACGACTCAGATAATATACTTCCGGCCGAACGACACGGGATCTTCGCCATGCCTTTATATAACTATCTGATGTGCGCACAATGCTCATGTCTTTGCTTTGTTCTTATAACTTTCATTCCTGCAGCCAAAAGATGCATCCGAACAAAATATTCATGAAAATATATTACATCCGCGCACCTCTCATCCGACCCAATAGGGCTAGAGGTGGTTTGAGCTCCATGGCCTATCCATCCGCCGTCCATCCTCATCCTCCAAGTAGTAGGCTCCAGATCGGAGCTTCTCGACGACCTTGAAGGGTCCCGCCTAGGTAGCCTCCAACTTGCCTACGTTCTCGACCGGCTTCACTTTCTTCCAGACCAAGTCGCCCACCTGGAATGCTCGAGGAATCACGCGGCGATTGTAGTTCTGCTTCATTCTCTGCCTGTAGGCCATCAGCCGGACGGACGCTTTGGCTCGCTCCTTGTCGATCAAATCCAATTCTAGCTGCCTCCGCTCGGAATTATCTTCATCGTAGCTCTGGATCTGGGCGGACTCTACGCCGACTTCGACTGGGACGACCGCCTCACCTCCATACACTAGGTGGAACGGTGTTACTCCCGTTCCCTCCTTAGAGGTCGTGCGGATTGCCCATAGGACCCCCGGCAGCTCATCCACCCAGCTTCCTCCCATGTGGTCGAGCTGAGCCCGAAGAATTCTGAGTATCTCCCGGTTGGCTACTTCGGCTTGACCATTGCTTTGGGGATACGCCACAGACGTGAAGTGCTGCTCAATGCCATATCCATTGCACCATTCCTGGAGCTGCTTTCCGACAAACTGCCGCCCGTTGTCCGACACGAGCCGACGCGGGATGCCGAACCGACAGATGATGTGCTGCCAGATGAATTTCTTGACCATCTGCTCGGTTATCTTGGCCAATGGCTCGGCCTCCACCCACTTGGAGAAGTAATCTACTGCCACCAATAGAAACTTTCGTTGTCCGGTCGCCATAGGGAAGGATCCTACGATGTCCATGCCCCACTGGTCGAACGGGCAAGACACTGTGGACGCTTTTATTTCTTCCGCCAGCTCATGTGAGAAACTGTGGTACTTCTGACAGGAAAGACACGTTGTGACGGTCCGAGCGGCGTCCTCATGTAGCGTTGGCCAGAAGTATCCGGCCAGCAGGATCTTCCTAGCCAAAGACCGGCCGCCCGGATGACCTCCGCAAGATCCTTGGTGCACTTCCTGGAGAATGTACTCAGCGTCTTCCGAACTGACACACTTCAGCAGAGGTCGGGAGAACACCTTTTTGTAAAGTTGATCTCCGATGAGCGTGAACCGGCCAGCTCTCCTCCTCAGTAGCTAGGCTTCCTCCCGATCGGACGGCGTGGCGCCCGAACGTAGAAACTTCGTGATGGTTGTTCTCCAATCGCTCGAGAATGTGAGGCTATCCATCCGGTCCACGTGCGCTACCAAAGATACTTGCTCGATTGGTTACTGGATGACAACCGACGATATTGAGCTTGCGAGTTTGGCTAACTCATCTGCCGCCTGGTTCTCCGCTCGGGGTATCTTCAGGACCACTACCTCGGTGAAGCCGGTCTTGAGTTTTTCAAAGGCCTCCGTGTATAATCTGAGCCTTGCATTGTTTATCTCAAAAGCGCCCATGAGTTGCTGAGCGGCAAGCTAGGAATCCAAGTGGATCACCACCCAACTGGCTCCAACATGTCGTGCGGCCTGCAATCCGGCTACGAGGGCTTCGTAGTCTGCCTCATTATTGGTTGCTCGATAGTCCAGCCGGACGGATAAATGCATCCGCTCTCCCTGAGGTGAAAGTAGCATGATCCCAATTCCACTTCCGAGCCGAGTGGACGATCCGTCCACATATATTTTCCATGTAGCTTCGGGCTCGGACTTTTGTACCTCGGTCACGAAATCTGCCAAGGACTGTGCTTTGATCGCCGAGCAGGGTTGGTATTGGATGTCGAATTCGCTCAGCTCTGTCATCCACTTGATGAGTTGTCCGGATGCTTCAGGGTTCAGGAGTACCCTTGCTAGCGGGCTATTCGTCATCACAATAATGGTGTGCGCTAAAAAGTAAGGGCGCAACCTCCGAGCAACAAGGACCAGGGCGAAAGCCAACTTCTCGAGACCGGTGTAGCGAGACTCAGCATCCTTTAAGATATGGCTTAAAAAGTACACTGGCTGTTCCTCACCACTCGACCTTACTAATGCTGAGCCCACAGCATGCTCAGCTGAAGATAAATAAATGCGGAGCGGCTCACCTACTTCTGGTTTCGCCAACACGGGTAAGGAATTCAGATAAGTCTTCAATTCCTCGAACGCCCGATCGCACTCCTCATCCCATTGAAACTTGGTGGCTTTACGGAGAATATTGAACAATGGCAAGCTCCGGTCGGCGGTCTTAGAGATAAACCTTGACAGCACCGGTATCCGACCGGTGAGACGCTGTACCTCTCGAAGATTTCTGGGAGGCGGCATGTCCTGCAATGCCTTTATCTTGCTAGGGTTCGCTTCTATGCCCCGCTCGGTCACAATGTAACCCAGGAAGCGCCCGCCTTTTGCTCCGAACAGGCACTTCTGAGGGTTAAGTTTGACGCCATATCTTCTCAATGTTTGGAAGGTCTCCTCCATGTCCGCGTAGAGATCGGCCGCCCGGAAGAACTTGATAAGTATATCATCCACGTACACTTCCAAGTTGCATTCGATCTGCTCCCTGAAGACCTTGTTCATCAGACGCTGGTAGGTGGCTCCTGCGTTCTTCAGCCCGAACGGCATTACATTGTAGTAGTAGGTGACATCCGCCGTGACGAAGCTGACCTTCTCCTAGTCTTCTCGGGTGAGTGGCACTTGATGGTAGCCTTGGTATGCATCAAGCATGCATATCAGCTCGCACCCAGCCGTGGAGTCCACCAGCTGATTGATTCGAGGCAGGGGGTAGAAGTCCTTCGGGCATGCCTTGTTCAAGTCCCGGAAGTCGATGCAGACCCTCCACTTGTTGCCCGGCTTGGAGACCAGAACCACATTTGCAAGCCAACTCGGGAATTGTATTTCCCTTATGTGGTCGGCCTCTAGAAGCTTCTCTACCTCCGCCCGGATGATTACATTATGCTCCGCGCTGAAGTCCCTCTTCCTTTGCTTCACTGGCCGAGCGTCCGGCCGGACGTGAAGTTCATGCTGCGCCACGCTTGGCGAGACCCCTGGCAGCTCATGGGTCGACCAAGCGAAGACATCGCAGTTTCGCCGTAGGCATTTGATCAGCTTCTCCTTCTGCTTCTCCTCCAGATCGGATGCTATGAAGGTGGTGGCCTCCGTTCGGGAAGAGTCAATCTGCACCTCCTCTTTCTCTTCATAAACCAAAGAAGGAAGTTTCTCGGTTATAGTATTTACCTCGACTCGCGGCACTTTCCAAGCAGACTTGGATTCGGCTCGGACCATCTCCACATAGCATCTCCGAGCCGCCAGTTGGTCTCCCCGCACCTCCCCTACTTGATCTTCCACCGGGAACTTGATCTTCTGGCAGAAGGTAGAGACGACCGCCCGAACTCGTTGAGCGCCGGTCGTCCCAAGATAACATTGTACGCCGAAGGAGCATCAACCACAATGAAGCTTGTGGTCCTCGTCCTTTTGAGTGGCTCTTCTCCCAGCGATATAGCTAGCCGGACTTGGTCGACCGACAAGACTTCGTTTCCCATGAATCCGTAGAGGGGGGTCGTCATTGGCAGTAGTTCAGTTCGGTCGATTTGTAGTTGGTCGAAGGCCTTCTTGAATATTATGTTGACTGTGCTGCCTGTGTCAATGAAAATGCGGTGAATAGTATAGTTGGCTATTACCGCTCGAATGATCAGGGCGTCATCATGTGGGACTTCAACTCCTTCGAGGTCCCTAGGCCCGAAGCTGATCTCGAGTCTGCTGGCCCTTTCCTAGCTGCAGCCGACCGCGTGGATCCTCAGCTGCCTTGCGTGTGCCTTTCTGGCTCTGTTGGAATCTCCGCCGGTTGGGCCTCCTGCGATGATGTTGATCTCTCCCCGAGATGCGTTGCCCCTATTTTCCTCCTCCCGAGTGGAAGGCCGAGGTCGTTCGTGTGATGACCGATGGTGAGCTCCGGGCTGCTAACGATGTTGCCGCTTGGGGGATCTCCTTTCTATCCGTTGAACGGGGCTCCGTTGTCGATGTTGTCGGTCTGGTGAAGGCGATCGGCGGCGGTAACTCCTCGACGCGGGATGAGCGATGGGAGAGAGGCTCCGACAATCGTGGGTGTTGTGAGTAGTCGACTGATGGAGTGAACAAAACATCGGGGTCCATACCTTTCCCCTGGGCTTGGGCCGATCAGTCACGACTTGCTGGACGACGTGCGACCGAGCGTGCTGATGAGGACGGGCGGCTTCGGCTCGAGGTCCTCTGGGTGGCTGGTGACTGATGGGCTGCTTCCGCTCGGCAGAAACTGGTTGGTCACTCAGGGCTTCTTTTCTTCTCGCCGCCTGGGCTTCCTCCACATTGATGTATTTGTTGGCCTTGTGCAGCATGTGGTCGTAGTCCCTGGGCGGCTTCCGAATGAGCGAGCGGAAGAAGTCACCGTCCACGAGCCCTTGAGTGAACGCGTTCATCATTGTTTCCGAGGTGACCGTTGGAATGTCCATGGCCACCTGGTTGAAACGCTGAATGTACGCTCGGAGCGGCTCCCTCGCGCCTTGCTTGATTGCAAACATGTTGACGCTTGTCTTCTGGTGGCACCTACTGCTTGCAAAATGATGGAGGAACGTCGTTCGAAATTCCTTGAAACTTGTGATGGATCCATCCGGCAGTCTCCGAAACCACCGATGCGCCGATCCCGAAAGCGTGGTGAGAACACTCGGTACTTCACACCATCTGTGTATTGATGCAGAGTGGCGGTGCTGTTAAATTTACCCAGGTGGTCGTCTGGGTCGGTTGTCCCGTTGTACTCCCCGATCGCGGGGGGCACATAATGCTTCGGCAGCGGATCGCGAAGAATGGCGTCTGAAAACTGCCGGTTGATCCGCTCGGGTGACGAATCTGTTCGAGGCGCCTTTCCTTTTCTGACATCCCGGACGGGTGCTTCGTCCGATGAAGATCCCTTGTCTTGATTGGCTTGCGCTACCTCCGAGGGCGTCTGGAACAGAGCCCGATGAAAAGGTATCGGGGCGGGCGGTACCCCCATCTGAGTGTCGGTCGACCCCTTATTTTGCCCCCATATTGACAACTGCTCCTGCCTGTCTTCGGGCGGCGCTCGGCCCCCCGAGGCTGATGTCGCCTGCTGCGCTGCCCGTTCGGCCTGAGCTTTCTGCTGCTGCTCCACGATTTTTGCTGCTCGCGCTTGGACGAGTGCTTCGAGCTCTTCGGGAGAGAGCGTTACCAGAAGTTGACGTCCAGTTTCTTCCATCTTCTTGGCTCGGATTCAGGTGCGTTCCCATAGACGGCGCCAATTTGATCCTGTCCGAGCACTGAGTCGACGGACGCTGGGGACGTGGCATGCTCCGCTGTCTCCGACTGGTGGTGTAGCTCTCCGGCGAACCTGCAAAGAAGCCGAGATAGGAGGGGTTTCCCGACGACGAACCTCCGACGCTCAAGTTAGGCAACGAGAGAGACATCGTAATGTGGCTACAGTAAAGAGTTGCGCATACCTTCGTCGACGTCTGGGGTCCTTATATAGGACCCCGGGGAAGCGTGGGCACGCTTCCCGATGCGTGCACACTTCCCCAAACATACCTTACCGAGCTTGTGTCAGAAAAGTACCTCTGGTACCATTCTGCAATCGTCTGAGCATATCCCGGATGTGACGGTGGAAGCTTCCACCGTATGATCATGTGTACGGCTCGACCGCCAACTCTGCTGCATGTCGGCGGCAGACGTCTCGAGGATGATGTTATCCCCTGTCTCCTTTGTCCTCTTGCGATTCCTGTCTGTTCCAGGGCCGAGCGGTTCGGCCGCTCGGCGAGCATGTCACTTCTACCTCAGTCGTATGCTCGGATGAGATTGCTCCTGCCTCTGTTGCTGGGTGCCCCGGCCGAACGGACATCCCGCTTGGCATTAAAACCTTTTTACCTTGAGCATCGGAAACCCGACCCCCAGCCGGGTTGTCTTCATTCGGTTCGGGGGATTCATGGCCGGTCGGCCTACATCGCCCGGTCGGTCGACCAGAAATGTCCGGTCGGTAGGCCTGCTTTGTCCGCTCGGTTATGTCTCAGGGTTGAATCTCCTGACCTTTGACCTCCACGTGCTGTTGACCTTCCGCCCATGAGGGTCCCCCGTCCTTATCACCGGATCAATGGAATTCAGTTTTACAACATTGAAAGGTAAGGAGAAATATCACTGGACGAAAAAGGAGCAGGCCGATTACGTTGCAAACGTCAAAACAGAGTACCATCTACTAACTGTTCTTCCGCTACAAGAAGTCAACCGGATTGGCAACTACAACTCCGCGAAAGAACTTTGGGAGAAGTTCCTTGAGCTGCACGAAGGAACGCCCGAAGCCAAGCTCGCAAAACGAGATTTACTCCGCAACCCGCTCACCAGCCTGCGACTTGGGGAAGACGAGACAGTTGCGCATCTGCACTCGAGAATTAAAGAAATCATCACTGGAATTTCGAATCTCAGAGAAAAGGTAAGTAACCGAGATTCGCTTAGGTATGCACTAAACTCTTTTCTTAGAAATACAAAATGGGCATCACTAGTAGATACTGTAGGACCGTGATCGTTCGATAGAGGGGGGGGGTGAATATCGATTCGAAAAGTTGAGTTAAAATACGCAGCGGAAAAGTAGATAAACACAGTTGTTTTTACTTCGTTCGGAGCCTGTGACGACTCCTACTCGAAGGCCCGTGGTCCTTGACCACTTTCGTTGGGCAATCACTATCAATTCGAATATAGTTACAAAATAAGTATAGGAAATGCTAGTGAAAAAAATACCGACAAGGAAATTAACTAGAACTCGAAGGAGCACTTTGTCGGAGCTTGTTGGCGTCGTAAGAACGTAGAGCAGCAGGACCAGCAGTAGCGGAGTTCTCAGATACAAAGATGATTCTGAAGCTCCTGCCTGGGGCTTCTTTTATATGTTGCTCCGGGCGCCTGGATTCCTTCCGGGCGCCTGGAATGTGACGTAGCTGCTCAAACCGAGATGCTCCACGTGGCGACGACTTGGCTGGATATGATTTGCCTTCCGGGCGCCCGGATCACCTCCGGGCGCCTGTTCCAGAAAACTCCTTTTTCCTGCAAAACAAAGTTAGTCCGAGGCAATATATATCCTGCAAAATAGATTGTTAGCGCATTTTATAATAGTATGAATTAGCACAAATAGTATGACTTAGATTCCGTCTTTCCGAGACCGAAATCTAGTCACGATCTCGACTTAGACATCCGAAATGGATCTAAGCCGGATCGACGCCTAATGTTCCCTTCCCGGGAACGCGTCCTCGCAGTCACTCCCCTCCAGTGACTTACCTCACTTACCTGTCAGACGTCTGGTCAGCCCTTCGACCCGTCTGGACTTCTCGCCAGCTATCTAGTCAGCCCGTCAACCTAGCTGGACTTCTTGCCAAGCGTCCCGTCAGCCTGTCGACCCGCTTGGACTTCTCGCCAGCCATCCGGTCAGCCCGTCGACCTGTCTGGACTTCTCCTGCACACTTGATCAAAGTGTCAGACAACAACAAAACTAACTTAACCTATTTGTCATTCATCAAAACATAGGTTAGACCGTTAGTGCTACCCGCACCAACAATCTCCCCCTTTTTGATGGAATGACAACCTGGTTAAGTTAGTGAAAGAGCGCAAAAAAGAAAGAGCGCAAAAAAACAGGTGCATCGGTTAGTTTTAGTGTTTTCAAGTTGGTTTATCTTGTAACGACCCAATTTTCCTTATTTCGAGTTCCAAATGTCCATAAAAATATTTGGAAATGCTTTTAAAATATTCTAGAGATTTTTAGAGTATTTTTATGTAATTTTTGGAGTTCATTTGGTATTTTTACCAAGAGGAAGAAGTTTAAAAAAAAAAATAAATGTGTTGAAGCTAGGTCTCAAACCTGAACCCGTGACCTCGTGTCAGACACGACCCAACCGGACGCAGCTCGACCAGCTGAGCCAGCGAGTTTTTGTTAATTATATGTGGAGCAATATGTATATAAGTAGTAGTTAGGAATAAGAATAAATAGGAAGGAAAATAGTGGCAGCCGAGACTCGAATCCGCGAGCCCTGACTTAGTCAAAGCGCAGCCAACTAACCGGTCTACGAAAGCTTTGTTATTTATATAGGAGGTGGAATATATTTAAGCTATAGTTAGAGCGTTTTGAATAAAAGGGAATAAAAGTGCGTGGCTGGGATTCGAACCCATGAGCTGGGCTTTAAGCAAAACCGGCCCAAACCAGCTGAGCTACACGGACTTTGTCAACCTGATATGGAGAGAATTGGTATTAAAGTGTAGTTGTGATTAAACCCGAATATAAGAAAGGGTATTAGGTTTTTATTTTCAGAAAAACCAAAAATTTTCTCTCAAAATATCTTCTCTTCTCTTCTCTTCTCGCGACGGCGCCGGCTCTTCTCGGGCAAAAAACTGCAGCCAAGGCTAGGGTTTCTCCGGCGGCCGGCGACAGTCAAATCCGAGAGCTTTGCATCTTTTCACGTTCCTCTCGGCAAGGTGGACGCATAGGCACAAGAAGAGGTCAGGAACTCAAGCATCTCAGCAACCCTAGAAGCCCTTTCCTCTCCTCGGTTGTAAGTCCAAGAACCCTCGGTAAGTACTACTCACCTGCGGTAGGAGTTGTTTCGAGTTTTCCGTTTTGATTTTTCCTTGCTTCCGAGGCCTAGCATGAATCCTAGACTTAGTATTTGGGCTGCACAGCAAGTTGCCCTTTCCTTTTCTTGAGCATAGCATGTTAAGGTCAAGAAATTGTGTTCTTTGTTCATTTTGAATTCAAGCACGTTGTAAAGATTTTTGGTTTCTTTAGTTTTCTGCCGTGAGTTTTCCTTGATTGGATGATTGCTGTGGTGTAGATTTTATTTACATGAATAAAGATGAAACCCTTAGATAAGTGGTTTTCTTTGTTTTAGATGATTGCTGCCATTTTCGTTTTTCTACCGTGAATTGATGGTTAGGTAATTGCTGTCCATGTGTTTCTGTGGGCAGACAGTGAGCACAAAGAAGAGCATGACTAGTTCGTGGGTTCTTTGTGGACACTGCAATGGATAGCAACATGTGGCACTTAGGTCTCTTTCGTTTATTTTCCTGCCGTGCCACTAAACCGAAAGAAACCTTTCAGATTTTGGGTAGCAAATCAAACGTTCTGCGTACTTAGATTTTATGCTACTATTGTGTCTAGTTACACAGTTCTGTTCCAGATTCTTACCACAAATGTTTGGTCACTGATCTAAGGGTTAGGACAATTTCCTAATTTAATTAGGGGCACTTTGACCATGTATAGTTTAGAGTAACAATGTAAATTTAGTAATATGATTAGCAAGATCAAATTAGTTTTCTTTTTGCTCTATTTTGTAGCATGATTTGTAAGGTTAGATTAGCTTTCTTTTGCTTTTATCACAGCATGTTTAGGAATTCTAAATAAGCTATCTTTGGCCCTATTTTACAGTATGTTTAGAAAGTCCAAGTTAGCTATCTCTTGCCTTATTTTACAGCATGTTTAGAAAGTCCAAGTTAGCTATCTCTTGCTCTATTTTACAGCATGTTCAGAAAGTCCAAGTTAGCTTTCTTTTGCTCTATTTTACAGCATGTGTAGAAAGTCCAAATTAGCTCTCTTTTGCTCTATTTTATAGCATGATTAGCAAGTCTGAATTAGCTTTCTTTTGCTCTATTTTATAGCATGATTAGCAAATTTGAATTAGTTTTCTTTTGCTCTATTTTATAGCATGATTAGTAAGATTAGATTAGCTTTCTTTACTCTTATCACAGCATGTTTTAAAAGTTCAAACTAGCTCTCTTTTGCTCTATTCTAGAGCATGATTAGTAAGTTCAGATGTGCTTTCTTTTCCTTTGTTTTACAGCATGTTTAGAAAGTTCATATTTGCTTTTCTGTTGCTTTGTTTTATAACATGCTTAGAGAGAGTCTAGATTTGTTTCCCTTGTATTGTTTTTATATAGCATGCTTAGTTAATTGTAATCCTACACTTGTTAGGTATATCTAAAGGATTCCAATAAACTCTAATAAAGGATTATGAGAAAACTCAGTAAAAAGAAAAAGACTAGAGTCTAGTTAAAAAGAGATAACTAGTAAATTAAAGTAAGAGGCTAGTACCCAACTTCCGAGGTTGTCGTTAAACAAATCCAGGAGACCAATTCCGAGGTCTTGGCCCTGGTAAGACCGAGGTCTTTATCCTCATAGGGCTGGAAGCTCGCTGCCCCAGTCACTATTAGAGAGCGTGCAAAACAAAGATGGTACTAAGCCTGGGCCCAAAGAAGAAAGAAGAAGAAAGAAAAGAAAAAAAAGAAGAAAGTGAAAGAGAAATTAAAAGATTAATTTCTGGTATAAAGATATAAGAAAATGAAACAAGTTTATGCTTAGAATCAATAAAAGTTTAGTTCTTTAATTCTAAGCTTACAGTAGTTGTTTCATTACTTTCCTGTCAGTTAGTGAGCATGTTTAGTATTCAGTTTTATTTCTGTATACCATGAGTACATGCAGTTTTGCTTTAGCATTTCAGTTTCAGTATTATTGCATTACTTTTATGCACTTCGAGTTTTTGTGAGATAGATTAGTACTTACTAAGCGTTTCGCTTATAGATCTATTTTCTTTCCTCCTACTGCAGATAAAGGAAAAGCTAAGATATGAAGGGAGACAACAGGATGGTGGTGGTGATGAAGGTGTGTGGTGACTGGACTGTGGATATAACGTCCACCCTTCTTACTAATACTATTATCTAAAGATGACCGTTACTTATCTACTAACTCTACTTAACCGGTGTGATTAAAAACCACATGGGAACTCTACCGAAAAATTTCGACAGAGTCTCCCCTGTACCGGTGACCATATTCAACAATACATGCTGGAACACATAACTAACAACCACGCAGTATAATAAATCTAACTCAGCAACATTAAAGGAAAACTAATCCACAACCACAACTGAATAGCAAACACAGTATCAAGTGTCCTTATAAACAGTTATCAAATTTCCTTAACACATAAAAACTTAATTAACTCAAAGAACAAATCATAATTCATCTTATTTGCAAGGATCCCTAGAACTTCCATAGTGCAGACATCACACACCCCTCTTGCATCTCCTTGTCGCCTTCCTTCATATTAGCTTTCCTTTTTCTTTATCTGCAGTAGGAGAAAGTGCAGTCTATAAGCATAAAGCTTAGTGAGCGCTATCTAACTCACAAAAACTCGATATGCATGTATACAAATAAAAACATGCTAAAACTGAATGCTAATATGTAAAGCTACTCATGCTCATAAATAGCAAAGAAATCAACTAACAGAAAAGATAACATGTATAACTACTCATGCTCATAAACTAATAAAGAAAGCAACTAACTGGAATGCCAACATATAAAGCAAAACATGCTCATCAACTAGCAAATAAATAACATGTAAGAAACTAAACATGTAAAAGCTGCTAGCATAAAAGAAAGCTAAACTTGCTAATCTTTAAAACAAAGTGAAACTTACTTCTTTTACTCTAATCTTATTCTTTTTATTTCACTTGTTTAAAATTTATACTTTAATACTTGAAAATAATAATCAACTTCTCTTGGGCCCAGGCTTAGTACCATTTATGCGCATTCCCTAATAGGTTGGGGTAGCGAGCCGCCAATCCTAAAAGAGCAGACCTTGGTCTACCAGGGCCAAGACCTTGGAATTGGGCACCTGGATTTGTTTAACGACAACCTTGGAAGTCGGGTACTAGCCTCTTCTTAAAAGTAAAATACTTTTTATCTTAAATACTTCTTCTTTAAATGCCTTGGCATTTTAATAGCATCCTATGTGCCAAAATCCCTAAAGTCTTGACTTTGGGATTTACCTAAGGCATTGGCCTTTTCTTTCTTTTCTTTTTCTTTCTTTTTACTTGTTAATGCTTCTAAAAGAATTTGGTAGAACTCTCATTTCCCCACTAGAATACATAGTTGTTCATGCTTATTAAAATAGCAAATGAAAACTAAAGAAACTGCTCATGTGTATCTAGTAATAAAGAAAACTGATCATGCTCAACTTATAGCAATTAAAAACTGCACATACTCAATAATAGCAAATGAAAACTAGAAAATCTGCATATAAGACTAATACAAATCTGCACTGTGAATGTTACAAAATTCTACAAACATTCCTACCTCGAGAGGAAACTATTGAGGCATATATGCACCTAAGAAAAGTAGGCTGAATTCTATACCAAAATCATGCCTAATGAGCTAGAGAAAAATGGATATTGCTTCTACTTAAACTCGATGTTCACTAACTACTCAGCTAAATCCCTAGCAACCATTCTGCACAATAAATTGCAAAATAAAGGAATCAAGCTTGCTGAATTGAAACTTTAAAAATTAAACTTGCTGAATTATCAAAAAGAAAGGCTGTCCTATGCTCTAATAGAGCTGTGCGTTTCTGCAGAGAACACAAAGAAAGCTTGAACTGGAATAGGCTCCAAAGGGGGTTGTTCTAAACTCCAAATGGAGTTGTTCTTGTTTGTAAAAATGCACAAAGAAGGAGGTTGTTCACTACTACAATTGAAGCTACTCTTAACTACTGCAAATACCACAGAGAAATGGGACTGTTGGTGCCCCTTTCCTAACACAAACCAAACTAAACCTGTTGGAAAGTTGAAACCTATATAAAGCTTGTTTCGTTCCCAAAATCAAAACCCATATCTAGCAATAGGATACTGATTCTAGCTGCCACAGAATTTAAAAGGAAGAAAACCAAGAATGCATGCTACTAAACTTCAATTAAACAGAACCCTAATCAAAAGGGAACAACTTGGCTGGAATTAATGGTCATGGCAGCACCTAACACAAGCAACCCGAAACTACACTCTTCCCTTATTCAATGTCAACTGCCCTATATCTAAAGGAACAAGAATGCCTAGTTCATACAATTATTTCCCTTCTTTAAAGTGCACGGCAGCAAACACCCAAGTGATTTCACAGAATACTTCGAAATTCAAAAGACACAAGCATAATCTTTACAGCATGATTCAAAATCAAGAAGAACAAATCTGAAATCCCCTCCTACCACATGCTTCAGAAATCTATCTCACGGCAAAATCATAAAACCAAAATCCTATATCACGGCAGCAAGGAAAACAAAACTCGGAGCTATCCTACTGCAGGTGAGTAGCAACTCACCTCGCTGTTTTGAACTTACAACCGGAGGAGAGCAAATTCTAGGGTTTCGGGTGAAGCTTGAAGATCTCGGCGGCTCCCTTGAGTTCCCGAGCTCCCTTCGTCACGGTGACCACGTACGGGTGAAGACCGGCCGAGAGAATCCTTTCGCCGGCACCGGAGAGGAACCCTAGCGCCGTCGCCTCGAAGTGTTTTCCGCCCGAGCCGCCGCTGTCGCGCGAGAGAGATGAGGAGAGAAAGAATTTCGGGAGAAAAAGATCCCTTTTCCGAAAACCCACTTAAGTTTTTCCCTCTTATTATCTCTAGGGTTTCCATATAACTTTACTTTAGATATTTTTCTCTCCATACCTAGTTAACAGAACGAGCATAGCTCAACTGGTCAGCATGGTTCGATTGTGCTTGGGTCCGAGAAGTTGGGTTCGAACCCTAGCTTCTACAAACTTATTTTTCTTTTATTTTCTTTTATTTTTTTAAAACTTCTTCCTCTGGGTAAAAATACCAAACGAACTCCAAAAATTACGTAAAAATACTCTAAAAATTTTTAAAAATCTCTAGAATATTTTAAAGGTATTTCCAAATATTTTTATCGACTTTTAGAACTTGAAATAGGAAAAATTGGGTCGTTACAGTGGAGAGATCCAGAAGTAGCTGGCAAAATTGTCAAGACTTTCTTTTAGTTCTTTGTTAATGTTATATTAAGTTTGGGATTGTAGTTGAGTTTATTTCCGCATGTCTAGCTAGTCTCTTTCATTATTTGTGGAGTGCGGTAGTCATTGCTATTGCTAGAGTAGTTTCTTTGTTTTTATTGTGATTTTTATTACTGCGTGGTTGTGGAAAAATATGTTCCAGCCGTCTGTGGTTGCGTATACTATGTTTGTATTATAGATTTGGTCACCGGTACAGGGGAGACTCTGCCGAAATTTTTCGGTAGGGTTTCCATGTGATATTTAATCATACCGGTTAAGTAGAGTTAGTAGTTAAGTAACGGTCATCCTTAGAGAGTAGTAGTAGTAAGAAGGGTGGGTTGTTACATATCTAACTTAACCACCTAACCCTCCCCCTTTGGCATTCATCAAAAAAAATAAGCAAGGGTAAACAATCATAGTGTAGAGTTACTTAAAAAAAATAAATACAGTTAATCTTGAAAAAAATCTGAGTTTGGTTCAAAGTACAATTTTTTAAATCCAAGGAAAAAATCAAGTTGACTTGGGGGAGACAAGTTAAATTTTGAAAAGTATAAAATTGTGTTTAATTAAGTTTAACTTTTCAAGCGTGTAAAAAATTTTAAATCAGGACTTTCAAATTTTCTTTTCAAGTTTAAGTAATATTTACTTCTCAAAAAGGTAAAATTTTTATAACTTCAATTTTTCAAAACAAAGCAAAAATTAAACAAGTAAGATTAAATTTGCCAAAATAAATTTTTAAGCCTAAATTTGGTAAAAGCCAAATTTGGAAAGTTTAATTTTCAAGCATATGTTACAAAACTGAATAAGTTTAACTATTCAACTTTTTAAATCGGGTTTAAAGATTAGGTGAGATTCAACTTCCAAGTTTTTCAAACACTTAGTTTAGCTTTTTGTAAACTGGTGTTTTAAAAATAAGTCAGTTTTAAAATAGCTGTACAAAAGGTATTTTTCAAACACACAAAATTTTAATTAATTTCTCTCCCTGAACTTGATACTTAAATTTAAACAGCTGTATAACCAATTAGGTACTAACTAATTATCAGAAGATAGTAGCTTTCACTTGGTTAGTCAGATTAAGTTGATTATAAGCAGTCAGTCTTTGACTTGACTGAAGACCTTAATCTGATTAATATCTGAGTTGTATTTAACGTCCAGACTTATGCTGATGCACCGAAATAAGCATCTTAAGTCCAGACAGTTGGCCTATGCATCTCACCCCTTTCTATGTTTGTCAAACACTATCAAGGTAAACCTAAGGTGTTGGTGAAATGCTCAAAAACTAGTCCTATGGGTACATGCTTTCTAAGGATTCAAAACTAGTCTAAGGCCAAAACTGTTTTTGAAAATCTAAAAATGGAAAGTTTTGAAAACACACAATTTTAACTTATAATTTGAAAGAATTATTTTTGAAAACACTTTTGAAATTTAAAATTCCTAGTCTATTGAGCACATCCCTAATTTTCGACGTAAGTTGCTAAACTCACTTTCAGGGAGTGGTTTTGTGAAAATGTTAGCTAAATTTGATTTGGACTCAATGTATTTGAGTTCAATATCACCTTTAGTAACATGATCCCTGATAAAGTGGTGCCTAATTTCAATATGTTTGGTTCTTGAATGATGCACAGGGTTCTTGGTTAAGTTAATTGAACTTATATTGTCAATTAATACTTTTACATTTGTGATATTTAAGTTGAAATCTTTTAGAGTATGCATCATTCATAATAATTGTGCAACGCATTCGCCTATAGCTATGTATTCTGACTCAGTTGTAGATAGAGCAACACAATGTTGCTTTCTACTAAACCAGCTGACAAGTGATGAACCTAATAATTGGCATCCACCACTTGTACTTTTGCGGTCTAATTTACATCCAGCATAATCTGAGTCAGAATACCCTATTAGTTCAAAATTATTTGTCCTAGGATACCAAATTCCTACATTTGTTGTTCCCTTAAGGTATCTAAAAATTCTTTTGACTTGTGTCAGATGGGATTCCTTAGCACAAGTTTGATATCTAGCACACATACTAACTGCAAATAAAATATCAGGTCGGCTTGCAGTTAAGTATAGTAGGCTACCTATTGCACTCCTATAATATTTTAAATCAACTGGTTTTCCATTTGGGTCATTATCTAAGATTGTGTTTACTGCCATTGGTGTTTTTATTTCTTTTGTATTTTCCATTCCGAATTTTTTAAGTAATTCTTTAGTGTATTTGTGTTGATAAATATAATTTTCTTCATTTGTTTGTTTGATTTGTAATCCTAAGAAACAAGTTAATTTTCCTACTAAGCTCATTTCAAATTCTTTTTCCATTAAATTAATAAATTCTTCTAAAAAATCTGAATTTGTTGAGCCAAATATTATATCATCTACATATATTTGTGCAAT
The DNA here is from genome assembly GCF_018446385.1 of Zingiber officinale. Classification (NCBI taxonomy): domain Eukaryota; kingdom Viridiplantae; phylum Streptophyta; class Magnoliopsida; order Zingiberales; family Zingiberaceae; genus Zingiber; species Zingiber officinale. The sequence goes on from NC_055987.1 coordinate 164,618,120, forward strand.
AAATATGTCTGCATTGAATGATTTAACAAACAAGGTTGGGTCAATTTGACCTTGGTTGAATCCTTTAGATGTTAAGTAGGATGTTAGCCTTTCATACCATGCCCTGGGTGCCTGTTTAAGTCCATATAATGCTTTCTTTAACTTAAAAACATAATCAGGGTGTTCTAGACTTTCAAACCCAGGAGGCTGACCTACATATACTTCTTCTTTAATTAGTCCATTAAGAAAGGCAGACTTAACATCCATTTGGTATAGTTTGAATCCCTTATGGGCTGCATAACTTAGTAACATTCTAATGGATTCTAGTCTGGCTACTGGGGCATAGGTCTCATCATAGTCAAGTCCTTCAACCTGACTAAACCCTTTGGCTACTAGCCTAGCCTTATTTCTAGTAATTTCCCCAGTTTCGCTTAATTTGTTTCTGAATACCCATTTTGTTTCTATTATTTTCTTATTCTTAAGTGGTGGTACTAGGTCCCAAACTTCATTACGCTCAAATTGGGCTAGTTCTTCTTGCATAGCTATAACCCAGTCTGGGTCTAGTAGGGATTCATCCACAGTTTTGGGTTCAATTTTTGAAATTAAAGAAATTTGACTTAGGTTTCTAAAGGATGATCTGGTTTGAACTCTCAAGTCTGGGTCACCAATTATTTGATCAGTTGGGTGATTTGGGTTAACCCTTATTGTTCTAGGGGGTTGACTCTCTTGATGTTGTTCCTCTTCTTTATGACTTAGAGTTTGGTTGGTTTCTGGAACAAATTCAGGTGGTTGTGTAAGTGCTAAGTCTTGTTTAGTTTCTTCAAATTTTACATTAGTAGTTTCTTCAATTTTTAAGGTAACCTTATTGTAAATTCTATAGCCTCTACTATTTAGGGAATATCCTACAAAAATTCCATTTTCAATTTTAGATGAGAACTTTCCTAAGTGTTCTCTTGTATTTAAGATAAAAACTGGGCACCCAAATACTTTAAAATATTTTATATTTGGTTGTTTATTATAAAACATTTCGAAGAATGTTTTGTTATGGGTTTTATTTATTGTTGTTCTGTTCTGTACATAGCAGACTGTACTAACAGCTTCTGCCCAAAAGTATTTAGGTAGGTTATACTCATTTAACATTGTTCTAGAAGCTTCAAGTAAGGTTCTATTTTTTCTTTCTACAATCCCATTTTGTTGGGGGGTTTTAGGGCATGAGAACTCATGATGGTAACCGTTTTCAAGACAAAAACTGTTAAAGTTGTGATTTTTAAATTCTCCCCCGTTGTCACTTCTAATTCTTTTAATTTTAATATCTTTTTCGTTTTCAATTTGTTTGCAAAAATTTATAAAAATTTTAAAAGTTTCATCTTTATGTTTTAAGAATTTTACCCAAGTAAACCTAGAATAATCATCTATAATTACTAAACAATATACGTTTCCATTTATAGATTTGACTCCATGGGAGTCAAAAAGGTCTAAATGTAGAAGTTCTAATATTGAGTTAGTTTGTGGCTGATTTGTTTGTTTGTGAGTGGATTTAGTTTGTTTGCCTTGTTGACAAGCATTACATATGGTTGAATCTAAGTTAGGTAATTTTGGTAAGTCTCTCACAAGTCCATTTAGTTTACTTATATTTCTGAAGTTGGTGTGAGACATCCGCCTATGCCATAACCAAGTTTCTTCTTTTTGTGTTAGATAACACTTAATGGGAGAAATGGTTAAGTTGATGGCATAGATGTTGTCTTTTCTAAAACCTTTTAGGCTTATGGTAGGATTATCTAGATGTTTGATTAAACACTCTGTGGATAGAAATTTAACCTTATACCTAGTATCACACAATTGACTTATACTCAGAAGATTATATTTAAAATTTTCAACAAGTAAAACATTTGTAATTATAAAGTCTAATTTTAATTCAATGTTACCTATACCAATTACCTTGAGTTTGCCGTTGTTTCCAAAGGCAACTGTTCCTAAGCTTTTGTAAGTGAGTTGAGTGAACTTGGTGTGATCTCCAGTCATATGTTTGGAGCAACCACTGTCCAAAATCCACTTGGTTTCCTAGAGTAAGTAGGATTTAAGGTTAGTCTTTTATTTTTGAGCAGGCATTATTTAAGTCTTAAAATTTAAATTTTGAAATTAATTTTTAAGTTTAAAATTTTGAAATTGATTTTTAAGTTTAAAATTAAAATTTTGAAATTAATTTTTAAGTTTAAAATTTTGAAATTGATTTTTAAGTTTAAAATTAAAATTCTGAAATTAATTTTTAAGTTTAAAATTTTGAAATTGATTTTTAAGTTTAAAATTTTGAAATTGATTTTTAAGTTTAAAAATTAAAATTGATTTTTAAGTTTAAAATTAAAATTTTGAAATTAATTTAATTTTTAAGTTTCAAATTAAAATTTTGAAATTAATTTTTAAGTTTAAAATTAAAATTTTGAAATTGATTTTTAAGTTTAAAATTAAAACTTTGAAATTGATTTTTAAGTGTAAAATTAAAATTTTGAAATTAATTTTTAAGTTTAAAATTTTGAACTTAATTTTTAATTAAGCAAATTTAAGCCTTATTCATCTCACCCGATCTATATTATCAATCAGGGAATCCTATGATTTTGTGAGATGAAATTGGTTTGATTACAGAGTTTGGTTTAACTAGTATTAGATTCAGGTTTAGTTTTGGTCTCTACAAACAGGCATTCTTCGGATAAACTTCTAAGCTTGGTGAGTCACATGGACGTCATTAGAAGTAACCAATCTTTCGAGGTTTTCCGAATAGTCCTATCCACGGAGCTTAGTACTAAATCTTGGTCTAACTGGTTAGGATTCGTTTAAGGGTAGCTTCGGTCAGTTCCACTTGGCCAAATGCACCAGATCGAAGCCATATCTTTCTAGACATGTGATGCCCAAGTTTCCCTAACGTACTATCATCCAAAAACTTCACCGGTACCATGATTCAAGTTAAACTTGGTCTCTAATCCTAATTACCCTGTCGGGTTAATTTATTTTGGGTTACCCTGTCGGGTAAGTTAGTTTTGGAGGTGTCAGCTATTCTGGAGCCTCCCCCTGAATTATTGGCCATTGATTTTAAATTTTGGTTTTAGGTTTGTGTCGACTCTTTTTATAGTTATGGTTAACTTGGTGATAATTTTGTTGATTTTTAAAGTGTTTAGATTTTGAATTTGATTTAGGTTTGTATTTTGGATTTTGGTTTGGTTTATTCGATTTTATATAATGTATTTTTTCTTTAGGTATATAATATTGATTAAGTCCTACTTGCGTGGTCAGACACGCTTTCGGAACCCAAGCTAGATTGGTTGATTTATATTGGGTTATTAATGATTTGAAGGTTTTATTTGAATTCGACTTATATCCTAGTCCGGTTTTATTATAACATGCTTTTTGATTATTCAGGATTAAGTCTAAATTTTTTGATCTTGTTGTGAATTTTTCTAACATTTCTTTTAAATTATTAATCTCATTTTTTAATGATAAATTGTCCTCCTCAAGTGTTAGATCTTGAGTTGGATTTGAATTTTTGATTTGTTCCTTGAGGTTTTGATTTTCCTCAAGAAGTGATTTGTTTTCATTTTCTGTTTTAATTAATTTATTGTTTAAACAGGAAATAATTCTAAAAAAAAATTTGTTTAAATTAAAGTATACCTCATTTGGGCCTTCGGAAACGAGTACGGACTCGTGGCTTGTTTCGGGTTCAGACCCGTCTTCATCTTCCAACTCGTCTTCTGTTTTAGCTTCGTGGGCCATCAGTGCGAGGTGGCTCTGATGTTTCTGTTCTTCTTCCTCCGATTCGTCCGAGGAGTCGTCCCACGTTGCTTTGAGTGCCTTATTTTTGGTTGGCTTCGGTTTGTCGAACTTCAGTTTTGGGCATTCGTTCTTGTAGTGTCCCTTTTTATTGCAGCCGAAGCAAGTAACGTTCCTTTGTTCTGTGGGAGAGCTGATCTTTTGAAGGTCCTTTTTACTGAGCTCCTCTTTCTCCTGGTGAACATTTTTCTTACCAAGTTCACCAGGTGTTCTTCGTCTTCAGAGTCTTGGTCGGAATCTTCTTCAAATTCAGGCTTGCTTTTCTTTTCTTTGGTGGAACCTGCAAATAAAGCTATACCTTTCTCGGCTCCAGCATTAGTTTGTTCATGTAATTCTAATTCACAGAAAAGCTCATCTAATTTTAACTTAGAAAGATTTTTTGAAATTTTGTAGGCATCCACTATTGATGCCCACAAACTATTACGTGGAAAGGCGTTTAATGCGTACCTTATTAAGTCTCTATTTTCCATCTGGTGGCCTATCGCATGAAGCCCGTTGAGGATGTCCTTGATCCTCGCGTGGAGCTGATTCGCCGTTTCTCCTTCCTGCATTTTTATATTAAAAATTTTATTTAAAAGCAGGTCTCGTTTCGTTACCTTGGCGTCGCTCGTTCCCTCATGCAGCTCGATCAATTTGTCCCACAGTTCTTTAGCGTTTTTGTGTGGACCGACTCTGTTTAGTTCTTCTCTTGTTAATCCGCACTGTAGAGTGTTGATCGCTTTATTTTCTGTTGATGCCTTTTTCTTTAAGTCTGCTGTCCAGTCTTCAGGATCCAGTAAATTCCCGGAGTTGTCTACTGGAATTTTGTAGGGTCTCGTAATGCTCATCCACTGGTCGAAGTCTGTCTTGAGGTAAACCTCCATCCTCTTTTTCCAGTACGAAAAATCGTCCCCGTTGAAGAGTGGAGGGCGTACTGTGCTGAATCCTTCTGTCTGAGACATTTTAGTCCTTCGCACAGACGAAAGAAAAAGAGACAAAAAAAATCCCAAGACTTGGTCTTGGATTAGTAGTGCGGGACGAAAAAGTAGTAGACAAATCTAGATTGGTGTTGCACCAATTTAGATTTAATTGCAAAAAAAATGATATACCAGTTTAGAATTTAAAAAAAAATTAAGAGGAATAAAAAAAAAACAAAGGAAAGGTTTCACCCCCAGTCTGATTGGTGGTTGCACCAAATCAGAGCGGAACCTGGCTCTGATACCACTTGTAGGACCATGATCGTTCGATAGAGGGGGGGTGATATCGATTCGAAAAGTTGAGTTAAAATACGCAGCGGAAAAGTAGATAAACACAGTTGTTTTTACTTCGTTCGGAGTCTGTGACGACTCCTACTCGAAGGCCCGTGGTCCTTGACCACTTTCGTTGGGCAATCACTATCAATTCGAATATAGTTACAAAATAAGTACAGGAAATGCTAGTGAAAAAATATCGACAAGGAAATTAACTAGAACTCGAAGGAGCACTTTGTCGGAGCTTGTTGGCGTCGCAAGAACGTAGAGCAGCAGGACCAGCAATAGCGGAGTTCTCAGATACAAAGATGATTCTGAAGCTCCTGCCTGGGGCTTCTTTTATATGTTGCTCCGGGCGCCTGGATTCCTTCCGGGCGCCTGGAATGTGACGTAGCTGCTTAAACCGAGATGCTCCACGTGGTGACGACTTGGCTAGATATGATTTGCCTTCCGGGCGCCTGGATCCCTTCCGGGCGCCCGGACCTCCGGCGCCCGGACCACCTTGTTCCAGAAAACTCCTTTTTCCTGCAAAACAAAGTTAGTCCGAGGCAATATATTTCCTGCAAAATAGATTGTTAGCGCATTTTATAATAGTATGAATTAGCACAAATAGTATGACTTAGATTCCGTCTTTCCGAGACCGGAATCTAGTCACGATCTCGACTTAGACATCCGAAATGGATCTAAGCCGGATCGACGCCTAATGTTCCCTTCCCGGGAACGCGTCCTCGCAGTCACTCCCCTCCAGTGACTTACCTCACTTACCTGCCAGACGTCTGGTCAGCCCTTCGACCCGTCTGGACTTCTCGCCAGCTATCTAGTCAGCACGTCGACCTAGCTGGACTTCTTGCCAAGCGTCCGGTCAGCCCGTCGACCCGCTTGGACTTCTCGCCAGCCATCCGGTCAGCCCGTCGACCTGTCTGGACTTCTCCTGCACACTTGATCAAAGTGTCAGACAACAACAAAACTAACTTAACCTATTTGTCATTCATCAAAACCTAGGTTAGACCGTTAGTGCTACCCGCACCAATAGATACGTTTTACATTTCGAAATATTTAGAAACAATTACATTGGAAGAATTATTCTCGACATTTGAAGTGCACGAATCAAGATGTGCAGGAATGAAGGAGCCCAAAAACAACGTCGCCCTCAAAGCATCGAGAGACGAACCTGATTCAGAGTCTTCTCTCGACGACGAGGAAATGGTAATGATGGCAAAACGATTCAAGAATCCTTATAAGTCTACAAAAACTAATCATCCGCAGGGTAGAAAGAAAAAGACCATCCGCTGCTATCACTGCGACAAAGAAGGGCACGTCAAGGACAACTGCCCCCAAGCTAAAGAACAAGGACAAAGATAAAGATAAGAAACTTGTCCAAAAGCGCAAGGCATTAAAAGCGACGTGGGATGATACGCCGTCCGAATCGGAAGTCAAAGCCTTCTCCAGACTTGCACTAATGGCAAGTCATCAAGACGATGACTGCGAGTCAAACTCTTCCGAAATGAGCATCGAGAGCATCGATGAAGGGGGAGCCACGTCGGAAGAGAGCAGCAATTTAGGGGGAGAAATGGACAACGAGATCGACAAGGTAAGTCAGGTACGATCTCTTGCTCCCGACAAACTATTTAAGTTTATTAAATTGTTAACTAAGGATTGCTGTAAATTAGAAAAAGAAATTAAGAATTTAAAAATAATATTAGATAAACCTTGCCCAATAGAAGAATTCGACAGAACTAAATTAAAAAATGAAAAATTAAAAGTAGAAAATGATAATTTAAAAGTACAAGTAAATAACTTGAAAAACCATGCATGCTCATCTAATTCCAATGTTAGAAAATTTAACAATGTAAATTGGTATTTTAGGTATCATAAGGGACAAATTAGGAATATTTCAAAAAAGATATGTCCCTAAGAAATTCTTAATTAATTCAGTTGGCTGGAACCTATATTGGGTTCCTAAGTCTTATTTAATCTAAATTTTAATCGGATGTAGCGCTCTCAGCGAGAAAATTAAACAGTGAGTTTCTTTATTAGGCTTTGTCTAAGGAAGTGGTTATTGCTCCAATAACTAAGAAGGCCTAGTGCCTCACCACGACTTGGAAGTCAAAATATTGAAATAAAATGTTTAATTAGCTTTCTGATAAAGTATTAAGGTTGAAATTTAATAATGCTTTAAAAAGTTTTTTTTAACATTTTTTTTAAAAGTTTGTCAAACATTTTTTTATCCCTAAAAATTAAATTATTTTTGCATAAGTTAAAATTTCTTTTAAAATTAGAAATGTCTGCTTAATTTTTTTTTACTTAAAGTTTTACTTAGAAAATTTTCTTACTTAGAGTTTTCCTAGAAAAATTTTCTTACTTAAAATTTATTTAGAATTTTGTTTTACTTAGAGACTCTTTATGTGAAAATTATTACAAAATTTGTCAAAGTTTTCAAATTTTTTATCCTTAGAGTTTTTCCTAGAACCCCAATTTTTTATGTGATCAAAGGGAGAGAAGGAAAAGTATAAGTCTAGGGGAGGTAGAACAAATTTTCTATCTTTTTTGCACTTTATTGCAAAATTAGTTAGTTTATTTTTATATCTATTTACCCTAGCTTAACTTGGGTTGCTCACATCAAAAAGGGGGAGATAGTTGGAACTCTAAGGTTGTTTTGGTGTGATCAACAAGTTAAGTTAGGTCATGTGTGTTTTTAACCTTGTATCTAAGTGTGCAGGAGCTTAGGAGCACAGGTAGTCGAGCGGAAGATGCAGCTAGCGAGAAGGATGACACGCGGTGCGTCCGAGGGACGAGGTGTTACGAAAGAGTACACCGGCGGACGAGAAGGAAGCGTGCGATGGTTCCGAGGGACGAGAAGCCAGAGTGGTAGACTACTCGGGGAGCAAGAGACACAGCTAGCGAGAAGGTCGGCACTAGGTGTGACTGAGGAACAAAGACTGCGGATGAGTACGCTGGCGGACGAGAAGGAAGCACGCGACAATTCCGAGGGATGAGAAGACCGAAAGCTGGGTTCGGGTGAGCCCTATTCCGGATGGTAAAAATCACCCAAGTGAGCGGAATCAGAGCAGAGGGCCCGGACTAGAAAGTCAACTTGGTTGACTTAGGGGTCTGGGCGCCCGGAGTTGGAATTTATCCAGATCACGGTCAAACCGCGATCCGTGCATAGGGGATAAAATTTTATCCCTCCCAAGGCGTTTGGAACCCTTCGAGGCACCCCGATCAAGGCTATAAATACAACCTTGGTCCAGAAGCTTTAAATCAACTCAAGCAATTCATTTCCAACACTTGTACGCTTTATTTCTAGATTAGTTTCTCTGTTTTACGCTTCTGTGCTGTACGAGGCTTCTCCACCTGAAGGAGATAGTTAGTGTGACACTTTCCTTGGATTAACAACCTCCCCGGTTGTAACCAAGTAAAACATCCTTGTGCCTCTACTTTCTGTTTTAGTTTATCACTTTTTTATTTTACAAGTGTTAATTTAAGAAAAGTCGAGAAGGGTTTTCGTTTTATTATTTTTGCAGGCTATTCAATCCCCATTCTAGCCGGCCGCCGCGGTCCAACAAGTAGTGTTGTCAAATGGATCAATGTGTGACGAGACGAATTGGCCCGTGATAGGTCAATCATTTAGTGGAGGTGGGACAGATTGACTCATTATCTTGACTGATTGGGAAATCTCCATCCCAACTCAATTAAAGGCGAATTGCGAATTAGGTAGGCTGACTCACGGACCCAAAAAAAAATATCATATTTTTAACATTTTACTTTGTAAAGATTTCATTAATCAAATATATTCAGAAATAAATATTTTAAATATAAGTAGACGTAAATAACTACACATGTTTGATAAAAAGTACTATTTTATTTCAAAATTATAATATAAAAAAGATAATAAATTGACATAAAACTTAGCTTGTATGTGTTTCTCAACCGACAGGTTAATCCAAGCCTGTCGCGGGCTGACCTACGTGGGTTGCGAGCCTAGACGGGTTGATCCATGATGAGCTTGGATTGATAAAATTTCAACTCAATTCGCTTAAATTACATGACGGGACGAGCTAATCTAGCGGGCCAAACTAAAATTGATAGCTCTAGATACTAATAGTACAAGAGTTTGCTTACATCAATCATTCTCGAAATGTTTGCCTAAATGGAATGTTCAAACAGTGCCCAGTGCCATTAAACAACCAACTCAGGGTGGGTCAACTATTCAAAAATTTATAATATGATGATCGGACTGGTCCGTCTTCTTAGTGAGTTAAGAAATTTCTAACTCAATCCAAGATAGATTGTGAATTAGATGGATCAATGAGCCCGTAAAATATATAGATGGAGTCTATCAAATTATGTGATCCTGTCCAAAATTTGGGTCAGACGAAGGCCGACGGAGATGGCGTCGGTATTCACGGAGAGGCGACTTTGACGTACCCTGTGTATGCGCGTCGGAAAAGCTAACCTCCACGTGGAACCCCAAGGTTTGTAGTATGAGATCTGGTGGTACTCAGACTCTGCACACACTCGGGCAAGCACATGGAGCGTTAGAGATAAAAAAAAAAATCAGGGAAAAAGTCCTCGGCGTAGACCCTCATACACTCAAGTCAGGTCCTTTTCCCCGGAAAAGTAGTGTACGATGGAAGGAAAAAAGAACTGTTTAAGATGAGTGCGGATGTGTGCGTACCTGTCTAAGGAAGAGGATCTTTTTATTTATATGACACTGCATACCTTTAGAGCTTGACCGTTGTCAGAGAATGTCGGATGTTAGGGCCTGTCAAGTGAGAGAGGATGTACAATAGCCTCCTATTGGTAGAAGAAAGGTTCCTCTCTCAAGGAGTAGCATATCACTGGAATATTCCATGGTGTCTGGCAGTTATTCTCTGACAGGAGTTTATGATTCTCTGACATTGTTGTCGCTTAATATTTTCCGTTCCGCATAGGTTCAGCTACAGCCAGCTCGGGATGACCGTTCAGATGTGCTACCAGGACTGAGCTTTGATGATGAGCTATGATGAACCGATTGGGTTTTAGCTGAGACTGTGGCAAGGGACACATCTTTCACAATTTGACTGTTGAAGAGTCGGTCGGGAGTTGTCTTAGTAAAAGTACCAAGACCATCTACAAAGCCCGAGCTGGAAAAATCCGATCAGTCGAGGGTAGGTCAAGAACTAGTTCAAGTTTCATTTTATGTCTTAGATCTGAGGACCTGCCTTGACTGTGACCAACAAAAAATTATACAGCTGATGACGCGAGGCGGTCTAACTCCTGTCTTTCCTTGATTGTTGACTGTCATGTATTCTTGACTGTTGACTGCTACGTCATCTTGACTTTTAACGTCCTGACTTTATCATGTCTCTCGTTTACGTACCGTATCATTACGGATTAAATATGTCACATTTAGAGTTGTCAGTTTTGATGGATCCTATTAAATTGATATGTTCCGTTTAATAATTTAAACGAATTAGATTAAGATTTTACCAATATATTTTTAGGTGGGCGATAAAAAAACATTCCTAAATTAAACTAAAAATTTTAATAGACTTGTGGGCTCAAGCCGTACTCTACAGGCAGATCAATTCGATAGGCTCCACACAAATTGACTCTAATTGTGTCGCATGACATTTATAAGATTTCATCCTCTAACCAGTGCTACGGAGAGATTGAAAACAATGCTAAACTAAAAGCAAATGACTTTTAGAAGAGATTCCTAGAAAATACCAACTGCTCAATTAGACAGACAAAATACAAGAAGAATGAATAAGTTTTCGCCAACGTGTGTCTCACGATCGGATCATATGAAATTTATTATACAGTCTTATCCACATTCGATAGAGAAAATAAATAGACGGATCCAAAATGTCAAAGTGAATAGTGATCGATCATTAAAAAAAAAGTCAAGGGATCCAACTTTTGGGGACCAGCCGACAATTTATTGTAGATGACAAAAAATAATTCAAATAAACAATGCTCTATAATATTTTTATTTCATTAATAATTTGAAAAAAAATAAAATATATATTTCAAGTTAAAAGGCACTATTTTGATAATAAAATAGAAATATAAAAACCGTTTTTAATATTTAAGAAAGTGTTAAACTTTGAGATAGTATTTTTCTATCTGTGTTTGTAGTTCTCAGCCGTCAAGGTCAACGATAGTGGATCGATCCACTTGGAGACGGTACACGGTCATTCAAAGCTGCCCTATTTCTTCCGCCCCCTCCCTCCCTCAACTCCAGTCATACAAAGCTGCCGACTCCGTCTCACAGTCACTCACTCACTCTTTGAGCTGAGACAATGAAGGCAGTCCTCATCTGGCCTTCTCTGCCTCTTTTCCTCCTCTTCATTCTCCCACGGCTTCACGCCCTTCAACTCTGCACCAATTCGAGTAGGTTTTCAATCTTCTCCTTCCTCTCACATCAGTTCAATTCGAGTGTGTTGTTTTTGCTTGGTTTTGAACTAAATCCGGGATTGTTCTGTTCCAGTGGCGCCTGTGGCTCTGAATACTCCTTTACCTTTCTGCGGATACACTGGCAGCAGCTGCTGCAACGCCACCGAAGACCGCGAGCTCCGGCGGCAGTTCGAGGCCCTGAACGTCTCCGACACGGCATGCGCTGGCGCGATGAGATCGATCACCTGTGCGGTAATATGTTGTCATCATGGCTCAATCTATATGTATCTAAAGGATACACTTTTTTTGTGACTCTAGTTTACCATATTCACTCTTCAGTGACGCTAGTTTTATGTTTTTTCCTGTTTCTTTAACTAGTTTCCTTATCACAAAAGTGCAGTTACAAAAAAATCTTCTATTTATTTCAGATATGTGATCCGTATTCTGCTGAATTGTTCGATACGGGTGCGAGGCTTGGGACAATTCCTATTCTATGCAACTCTACTGTCTCAGCAACCTCTTCACTTGCTAGGGTCTCCAACCAAAGCTTTTGTAAACAAGTTTGGGATTCTTGCAACAACGTAACAATACAGAATTCTCCATTTGCCGGATTGCGATTGCCGGTGTCGTCTGCTAGACTCAACGATATCTGGCATTCTGAAGCAGATTTTTGTGAAACATTCGGGGGTCCATCAAGTGACGACACTCTATGCTTCGATGGTAACTCAGCCTCATTTAGTAGAAGCACAGCCTCACCCAACCCAAAAGGTCTTTGCTTTGAGAGAATTGGAAATGGATCTTATCTTAACATGGTTGCCCACCCTGATGGCTCTAACCGTGTCTTTGTATCGAATCAAGCCGGTAAAATATGGTTAGCTACTGTCCCTGAACACGGATCAGGAGGGACATTGGAGATTGATGAGTCCGACCCCTTCCTCGATTTAACTGATGTTGTTCACTTGGACGCTCAATTTGGCTTGATGGGTCTGGCATTCCACCCCAATTTTACGACTAACGGTCGGTTTTTTGTTTCATACAATTGCGATAAGCTTCAATCAACAAGCTGCTCTGGAAGATGTTCCTGTAATTCTGATGTAGGATGTGATCCTTCAAGTCTTGGCAGTGATAATGGTGCCCAACCATGTCAATATCAGGCTGTTGTGGCTGAATATACTGCCAATAGCTCCTCAGCAGCACCTTCCATAGTATGTATCGACAAATGTCTTTGATTAAGAAAAGTTTTTTTTGTTCTTCTTTTACCTTGTATGTCTAGAAAATTGCAATTGAATCGCACGTATCGATTCTAGGCAACTAGTGCCAATCCACAAGAAGTAAGGAGGATCTTCACTATGGGCCTTCCATTTACAAATCATCATGGTGGGCAAATTCTATTTGGACCAGCAGATGGCTATCTATATTTCATGATGGGAGATGGTGGAAACAAGGGGGATCCGTTCAACTTTGCTCAAAACAAGAAAGCTTTGCTCGGAAAAATTATGCGACTTGACATAAACAGCATTCAAAGCAAGTGTCTTGGCAAGCTTATTTTGTTTCTTTAACTCCTCCTGCACCTAGTTATAATACAAGCTACGATCTATTTAATTCAATAATACACCAAATCCTAGTGTGAAGTATCTTTTTTGCATATACTGACAAATGAACTATATATAGTGCTTATGTATCAAAGTTTTTGGAAGACTTCCATAGCACTTTGATATGCGTTTAGTATTGTGAAAAAGCTTAGATAAGAGGACATTTCTACTACCTATATCATGAGAGGAAATATCCAATGGAACTATTAGCTATTCTAACTTCTACTGTCTATTTACAGGTGAGAGTCAAATAAATGATCTTGGTTTGTGGGGGAATTATTCCATTCCAGACGATAATCCTTACACAGTCGATCATGGACTAGAAGCTGAGATATGGGCCTTTGGTCTGCGGAACCCATGGCGATGCAGCTTTGATTTAGAAAGACCTTCCTATTTTTTCTGTGCAGATGTTGGCCAGGTGTTTTTCTCCATCGATTATCTTGTCTTCAATCGTTTTTGCAACTTTGTTCCATTTGATCTTGCAAGTTTTGATCCTTTTCTTGCATTTGGAAATACTGTTATGTAATTCTTCCAAACAAGTTTGCCTTCTGAAACAATGAAGTGCCTTTAGTTGCCAAAGATTGGTATGCAAATTGATTCGAACAAAATTACAGGAGGTGTATGAAGAGGTAGATTTGATCACCAAGGGTGGAAACTATGGATGGCATGTCTACGAGGGTCCTAATCTTTATATACCACCATTGTCTCCCAGAGTCAACATGTCACTTAGCTGCATAAACCGAATCTTCCCTATCATGGGTTACACCCACTCTGATATAAACTCGACGATGGGCTCTGCATCGATCACCGGTGGTTATGTCTACAGGTCGATGATAGACCCTTGCTTGTATGGAAGGTAAGTTAACTGTTATACTGAATTATGTACTTTAAATGCATCGGTTGGGTCCTTGTCTAACAACTTAAGCTTCAGACTAAACTTGGGATCTAATTGATCATATCAAACTGTTGAGATACAGGGGATTCAACAAAAAAATTAAAGCTTTAGTTCTTTAAACAGGTACTTGTATGCAGATCTATATGGTAGAGATATTTGGGCAGGCGCAGAGATACCTGAAAACAGTGGAAACTACACCAGCACCTTGATTCCTTTCAGCTGCGCCAAGAACTCTCCGATACCGTGCGATGCTGTCGCCGGAAGTCCTCTTCCAAACTTAGGGTATGTATATTCATTTGGGGAAGACAACAGAAAGGATGTCTTCCTGTTAAGCAGCAGCGGTGTGTACAGAATTATTTCTCCTAGCCACTGCAACTACAGTTGCCCATTGGAGAACACCACTGGGACCGGGAGTTCAGCTCCTGGTCAATCTTCATCTGCACGCCGGACCGATGGGCTGCTGGGGAGGGTGGTGATGTTGCTGTTTTTGCTGCTCTGGTGGATGTTTTAGGCCTCTCTTTTTTGAATAGAGTCAGATGGTCTCTAATACTGTGAACTTTTTAGGCCTTCCTTTTTGAGTGTCGAAACTTGTTTGATTTGTATTGAAAGATTGCAGTGCGAGTGTTGAAATGTTCTTGATTTCAATTGAAGAATTGCAAGTGAAAGAGAATGATGCTGAACAACTTGCTGTTATCATTGTGATTTCATAGATTTGATTATGTTTTATGCAATCTAAGTTTCATTTTGTTCCAGCTTGTGGCACTGCACCCTGTTTGGGTTATACCGAGCTCATCATGTGATAGTTAAGCACTGCACTCTGTTTTAATGATAGTTTTCACTTTCAATTTCTTGCAACAATAGATAGTTTTCAAGAATTCTCAAATCATTTGGACAAGCAAGATTTATTCTTCTCAAACAATACCACACTTTAAAACAACACCTGCAGCAACGGTGCAATAACTAACGCGCCTCTGTTTCATGACTGCATTAGAATCAGCGCCGCGGACATAGCAGAGAGGCGAAATAGCATCTCCGGCGCAAGAGCACATCCCTTCGGGTCCGCCGCGCTGTGTCGAGGGTCGGGCGCGGGAGCCGAACCGGAACCGACGACTGCTCCGCTTCCAGCACCAGCACTGGCTGGGACAGGGGACGCCTCAGTCGACGCAGCGGGGGCGGCGGCAGAAACTGCGTGCGGCTTGGCGATCCTGATGTCAACCTTCTGGCCGGCGGCGCAGTGGCCCGGGACGCCGCATAGGAAGAAGTGGTGGCCGCGGCGGTTGAGTGTAACGGAGTCGTTGCCGGTGGTGTAAGTGGCGATGGGCGAGGCCACGTTGCACGCTTTGTAGTTCTCCTTGCTCACCTCCAGCACGTTGTGGAAGTTCTTGTTGTACACGAACACTGCGCGCATGCATTACCACATTAGTAATTTGTTCATCATCTCTAAGGAGAAGAAGAGCGCAAGGTTTAGAATGGCTTGCCAATGGTGTCTCCTAAATGGACGTTCTTGGTTACAGCCCACGCAGTGTAGTTTGGACTCCCCAGAATGGTCCACCCCGCCGCATCGCCCACCTTGTAAACCGCCGCTTCCGAACGCCACCCGACGCCGGCCGCCACCGCCGTCGCCACCACAGCGACCATTACCATTACTTTCTCCATTTAGTAGAACTAAGAAAAAGGCAACAATCTCTGGCTTTTGGCTTCTTCTTCCTAGACTATCTCGTTGCAGAGGCGGTGCTGGTGCAAAATTAATTATAAGACCGAAAAAGGCCATTATGGCCTGCCTTTACGTGGGTTTCACATCAACCTAAAAAATTTGAACGATATCTGGCCTGATTCAAATGAGATTGAATCATGTAACGTGAAGAGAAAGGTTTAGATTTCACAGTGCAGGCGGAGAGGAATCATGATCTTCAAATTACATCGAGATTGCTCAAACTGCAAGATTCTTGTTTTTTTTTTTTTTGTTTTGTTTTTTAAAGTTCTAGTGGAGTGGTTTTGGTTTAAAATAATTAGTTTTATCTTTTTATGACATTTAGTGGTCCTTTTGTTATTGTCGGCCTATCTGGCAGAGCCCATTCGGCCCACTCCAACCATCTCAGTCCTCATGATTTTATTTGTTATTTTTATTTTCGAAAATAAAATTGGAAGAAAAAATAAAATTCACATCTTAGATTTTCTGATTATCCATCACCATTGGCCCGGGATTCTATGTATAATTTACTCATAATAAGTTTTTATAAAAGATCGTACGTTAACTTTGGTGCTCTACACGACAAATCTACCGTCACCTATATAAAGATAAATTAAAAAATCGACATTCTGCCTTATTTCATTTCATTGGGAATCAATCCTTTCGCATTTCTTCAAATTTACAGGGCTAATCAAATGAATTATATAAAAGATAATTATTAATTAGAATTAGAGATTGATTGACTTAATGGTGGTTAATCTCAATGACGTCAAACTCTCACATCATGGATTAGCCCAATGACAACGACACGTTCACTAGTTTTGGCACCAAACGTTTATTTAAGTGCCAAATAACACTGAATAATAGCATATGTCACGTTGGTATTCCCCAACTGACTCAATCAATTGCATTCGCTAATCAACTTTGTCCTCCGCATCAAACCAAACTATTAAAAACAAAAACATACTACCTTGTTGCCTTGAACAATTCAACTAGATCGAACAAGTAAGAACCGTTCAACTCAACTCGGTCAATTGAGGTGATTCGTCCAACCTAATTGACCAAATTCAATTGAATTTATGCCGATTTAGCTTGCCTTGACCTTCCTCACAAATGTTCAACCTTATTTAGACCTAGTGCTCATTCAGTTTGATAAGTTTGCACAACTAGCTCAATGCTTCGTGCCACTAGCTAGATTTGCATAATGGTTTGAGCTTTTTTTTGTTCAACCTTTTTGGTTTGACAGACCTCTCCAAAAATCTTTACATTGGAGTTGCCCGTGGAAGACAATATTAATCTTAATGATTAGTCAATGGTAGCGTTGGATGATTAATTGAAGGCGTCTAATTAAGTTGGCTTTGATCATGAAGCCTAAATATGTCCATATGCTCTAATTAATTGCTCCCAATGTTCAAGAGAACACTAATTTTTGTCCGTGCTCTAATTAAATTCCGCACGATCGGACTTTGTTTCTAAGTGATTGCATGCCCTAACTTCTCTAAATAATTAAACCGCACACTTTATTTTTTAAATCACTAAATTATTTACCTATAAACAAATCTATCCATTATTTAATAATTTAAATATCATTTTGGAAAGTCAAGTGTATTTTTTTAATCTTTCCAAATATTAATTTCTTATTCCCTCTTATAAACAATACATAAATGCCAGCTTGAAAAACAATCAATAAAAAGGAAAAGGTTTGGCCTTCATTGATTGTCGTTGAGTGACAAGTGCAACGGCATAATGCCGGTTTATGTTCTATTCTATCGTAACAAAGCTCCTCTCTGATTTGATCATGCATTCATGTGCCTTCTGTTGCCTCGCACACAAGGGCAAGGCCCCTCCCTCCTCTTTCTTTATATCCATCTCTGCTTTTACCTCCTGTTTCTTATTTCTGAAAACGCTGTTTCTGTTCGCAGATTCTCCTTCAAAATCTATGTTTCTTCTGAAAAGTGAAAGAAAACACACTGTGAAAGTGTTTTCCAGAGGTGAGAGTGAGAGAGGAAAACAGCAGCGAGTGGGGAATGGAGATCTTGCCAGTTGCTGCTAGTAATAACTACAGACGCACGAGATGGCAGTGGAGGCGTTTGCTGCCAGAGTAACGACTGCCTCTTTGTCTACTTTGCCTTTGACAGCTTCACCTTTACCTTTTTCCTACTTTTTTTTCTTCACTCCTCACGTCCCACAAACAACCCGGCCTTGCTTCAGTTCAGTTGCTTCTCCCTTTGGTTTTGAATTTAGCCTTTTGTCCCCGGGAGGAAGCTGGAAACAACACCTCTGTTCTGTCCTCGAGCCACTGCAGTCGCAGCAGACAGTGGTCTGAGGTAAGACTGAAGAGCCTCCGACTCTTCTCCTCGTCCTTCTTTTTTCATCTTCATGCTTTTTTAATTATTTATATTTTGCTTGTTCTTCATGGTTCTCTGTATCTGTCTGTGTTTTCATTGAGTGTGCTTGCGGAATCATGGACTCGCCGCTTTTAGTTTTGTTCTTATGATCGTGTACAACTCGCTCTCTGTTTCTGAAACTGAGATTTGGTTTGTTTCTTCATTGCAGAATCATGAGCTTGTCAATTGAGAGTTTTTGATGTAATAATACTAGTGTTTGTTTGACTCGATGAGTCCTTGATTAATTACACGAAGAGATTGAGACTCCTTGCTCTGTGATCGGCCAAGAAAGTGAATCTCCATAGATTGGATGATGATCGGAGGCATCAGGGTGAGGGATTTCCCTTCTTGCTTCGGCGAGAGCGGAGTTCAGGTCTCCGATTCTTCGTCGTCTTCGGGGGGCAACAGCAAATCTGCCCAGAACCTCGTGACTTGCCTCTACCAAGCTCAGCTCTTCGGTCGTTCCTGCGCTATCAATGTGACCTGGAGCAAGAACCTGATGGGCCAAGGGCTCACCGTCGAGCTCGATGACTTAGCCGGCGAGTCGCCCTTCAAGGTAGAGATCAAGACATGGCTGTTCTCCAAGAGAAAGGGCTCCAAGAGCTCCGACGTGGAGGAAGGCAAGGTACACCTCTTTTGGGATCTCTCTGCGGCCAAGTTTGGCCCAGGGCCTGAGCCACTAGAAAGCTACTACGTCGCCGTCGTCGTCGATCGCGAGCTCGTCCTCCTGCTCGGCGATCTGACCCACGAAGCCTACCAGAAGACGAACGCCACCGCTCCTCCGTCCAACGCAGCGCTCATAGCCAAGAGGGAGCACATTTACGGCAGGAATTCCTACTCGACGAAGGCTCAATTCTGCGACAATGGCAACTCCCACGACGTTTCGATAGAGTGCGACACGCTCGGAGTGAAGGATCCATGCCTCGAGATATGCATCGACAGGAAAAGGGTGGTGCAGGTCAAGCGACTCGCGTGGAAATTCCGCGGGAACCAGACGATCCTCGTCGACGGCCTCCCCGTGGAGGTCTTCTGGGACGTCCACAGTTGGCTCTTCGGCCCCCCGAACAGGAGCGCCGCCGTCTTCATGTTTCAGACATGTCTTTCGGCAGAGAAATTCTTGCCTTGGTCTGCAACATCGCAGCTCCTGAAGCAACCTCAGCAGCAGAGCCTTGGTTTCTCTTTCATACTCTATGCTTGGAAAAGTGAACAGGTATAGAAAACAAGTAAAAGGAGTGAGTTAAGTCTACTTAATTAATACGTCTTTAATTGGTTTTCTTGAGTGCTGACAGAAATCGAAATCCAGTGCGAAACTTGTGTTAGTCAACGAGTGTGAAGTCCATTTACCTTCTGTTCTTGGATAAAGTGTGTGCATGAAATTAAAGTTTGATAGTTCGTTCATCATTAGCAGTTGTCTCTTGTTGTGATATGCGGCAAATGATACTGTTATCAGTTGTCTGATGTATAACGAAGCTTCGCTTGGAAATTTAAGATTCTTGAAAATTAAATAGCAAGATTAAATGCACGTAAACTGTCATTAAAACAAAATTAACATGAAGCAGAGAGCTATTTGCTGTTAGCATATGTCCCCGGGGCTCTAATATTACATTAAGATATTCAAATTATCATCTAAATATTCATGATTTGATATACGATACATAATGGTAAGATTTGATCATCGGGAGTCAAGAAGACGCGGTAATCAGAGGTTAAGGAGACGTGACAGTCAGAAGTCAAGAAAACATGACAGTTAAAAATCAAGGGGACGTGACAATTAGAAGTCAAGGGGACGTGACAGTCAAAAATTAGGGAAAAAAGAGGTAGGACCGTCTGACGACATCAGCGACATGGTTCCCAGTCTGGTTTTCACATACTAGGATCCCAAATCTGAGACACCTAGGTCTGAGACATGGTGGGAAGTTGGGGTGATGCTTGACCTGCTCCGACTGGTCGGGTTTCCACAGCTCGGTTATATCCAGGCCTAATCCTCCCAGTAGGCCAACTCCCGACCATCTCGAGCTTCCCATAGTCATACTTGGTTGGGACAGAATGTGCTACACGACAACAAGATTAGGGAATCGTAATCGCCTGTCAGAGAATAACTGTCGTATGTCAGGAAATATTCCAATGGTCTGCGGTCATCTGCGAATGGAACCTTCTTCCAGTCCATAAGAGGGTGTCACGCGTCCTCCATCACTAGACAGGTCCTGACACCCAACATTCTCTGACATCTGCCAAGCTCCAGAGGTACGCACTATCATATAAAAAGGGAGGTCCTCTCCCTTACGCAGGTACGCTCTCACACATTCGCACTTGTCTTCTACTTTTCTTTCTCCTTCCTACACTGTTTTTCTGGGGAAAAAGTACCTGACTTGAGCGTCGGAGGGCCTGCTCCATGGACTTTTTCCTAGTTTCTGGCCTCTAACGTCCCGCGTGCTTATCTTAGTGTGCGTAGAGCTCAAGTACCCCTAGCTTAGTCATCATTGTCCGTCAGTGCCACGTGGGGGTCCGTTCTTATGTGCGCATACGAGAAGGGTGTCCCAGTCGCCTCTCCGTTAACACCAGCAACAGCTCATCCGGCCTTTGTCTGACTCAGATTCCGGATAGGAACAATTTGGCGCTATCTGTGGGAATCTCCTTCACCTATTCTGGAGCGTGAAAATGGAGGACACTGGATGAATCAACGTGACCATGATGACAGGGGAGTATGAACTGTTCAAGGAGGCCAAGAGGCGAGCGGCTTTCAAAAAACAAACCACTGTTTCACGACCGTACAAGATACCTGTAGTTTCTAAGGACCCGACTCAGGTTTCTGATAGAGGATTTAAGAGGAAACAACCCAAGGAGTTCCCCCCGGTCTTTTATTGGGAACCTGGCCTGGACTATTACCACAAAGGTCTGGACTGTTATAATAAGAAAGAGCAACCGCAGGCTTCCATGGCGGAAAGCTCCCCGCCCAAGGACTCAAAAAAAGGGAATGCCATAGTCTTTAGGGAGGAGCCTTGAGGGGAGTCGGAGGAGCAAGTGCCCTTCTTTCTAAGGGTATTCGAGGAAAAGCTACCGAAGGGGTACAAGCCCCCAGCCATTGGAGAGTATGATGGTAGCAAGGATCCGGAGGATCATCTTCAGAAGTTTCGGAATGCTGTGCTGTTGCACCAATACAGCGACACCATTAAGTGCCTAGTGTTCTTGAACACACTGTTTGGCTCGACCCTGAAATGGTTCGATGGACTACTGAACGGATCGATTACCTGCTTTCATGACTTCAAGACTATTTTCCCGTGTCATTTCATCAGCAGCAGGAAGTATCAGAAGACAGACCACTGTCTCTTCACCCTCAAGCAAGGGTCTGCCGAGCCCTTGAGAAGCTATATCAAACGTTTTAACCAGGTGGCCCAGGACGTCCCGTCCGCTACCTCTGAAATATTGATGAGCGCATTCTCTCATGGATTGGTAGAAGGGGAGTTCTTTCGAGACCTCATTCGAGAGCTCGTGAAGAACTTCGATGAGATGCTAGGGAAGACCGCTAGTTACATCAATATAGAGGAAGCTTAGGCGGCTCGGCGGAAGGCAGACAAGACGCCTGCTTCAGCCAATAAATCAGAGAAAATGCCACCCAACCACCATCTCAGCCTCTTCCACACGCCTGGGATGCCTGCACGCCCTTCCCTCCCGGTCAGGATTCCAGGCCAGCACAACGAGTGGCAGTTGTTCAAGCCCCAAGGCCCGGTCAGTGGGGGCGACGTTATTGCACTTACCATAGATCTCACAAGTGATTGCTTCCAGTTTGCCCGTGACTCCCGACGTGCAGCTGAGTTGGCCCTACCTCCACATGAGATCGCGCCCAAGATTCAGAGGTTGTTGGCTGCCCAATAGCTCATAGCAGGTTAGTCTGGTAGATCCCTGCCCGATAATGCATGTCACGCCCCAAAGGAGTCTCTGCCAGACAAAAATCCGACAGAGTCTCCTCTGTACGGCTGACAATATGAAGCATCACTACAAGCAAAATACATCAGTCACATGCGGCTGGAATATTTATATACACAACCACGCAGTTATAATAACAGCTCACACGGCTGGAATGAAACAATCACAACCACGCAGTTATATATAAAACAGCCTACACGGCTGTACCAAAAACCAACACAGCGGAAAAACGAAAACGGAAAGCCCACACAAGACAAATAGATACAATGCATGCCGGCACGGCTTAAACAAAAATACAACACCAAAACTATAAGATAGCCACATGGCTATACACAAATACAATGCCAAAAATAAGAAAAGAATATACAAAGAAAGCAAGCGCGATCTTCGGATGTGACGTAGGACCCGGCAGACAGGATACTCCGAGCGACACCAACCATCTACAAGCTACCTGAAAACATAAATGTATACATGCGGTGGTGAGTATAGGTAACTCAGCGGGTAATATACAAGATAGTGCATGGTCAATAAACAAACATGGAGATCACAAGTATACAGTCTCAGTAGGGAATAAGAACATAATCATATTATCATAATCAATGCATCTGAACATACCCGACATAATAACCTGACATAAACTGTACAAACCACAACTAACATAATGACAGATACATACCCAATCTGGAATCGACACATGGTACAATGATCAGTAAACTCACCGGATCTGCAACAGATATACCCGTGACACCTGTGCAATATAAATACGACTGCATATACATGTAAAATAAATGGCATGTATGCAGCATGGCAACCAAATGCAACAACCATATCTCAATCAAGTGCAACAACGACAATCACATGCAACTAGTATCTACTAGGCATGTATGCAAATATAACCCCCAGATGCACCGTGCATCATATGCAAAAGTGCATGCATGCTCCATGGTCACCCCCGCCACCTCTCCGAACACCACGACCCCTGTATGGCAGAGAGGCTTGGGTCTGTGACGACTGTACTACCCTCCAGCCCACTATATAGTGGTCGAGGCGGACAGTCCGCTAATAGCTATCTAGCTAAATAGCATCAGGGTCCCTGACTGCTCACAACGCCGGATCTCACTAAACCTCGTGACCGGGTGGCACGACAGGACGAGTGGCAACTACTCTAGCTACCACTACCCATGAGTGACCGAGTGTGCGGCGCTAAACCAAACCAACTGATGACTCTCTCACCACAAGGGAGACAATGGTCATCAGATGCAATGAATGATGAACATAATATATATAAATAATCATCATCCATGCAACAACCCCAAACCTCATAAATACCTCCAACATGAGTATAATCGACATGATACCTCCACGTATCCCACCGAACATATGTACCCACTACACATGTATAATCAACCAAAACTCCAATAATCCCACCAAACACATGTACACAAAAATATAAGTACAATCAACATGTATCCTCCAATAAAAACACAACAGACATGTGTATATACTCCGAACATACAATCAACACAACTCCTCCAAAAGTACATGACAAATACGTATGTACACACCTCATGTAAATGCACGGTCAACAAGATGACTCCTATAACACATACCCACCTATGTACAGTCCACATCATATACCCCATCAGCATGGTAATACCAACAACCCGACAAACCCTACAAGACATACTCTACACGTGTAATCACAACAGAGTAGATATCAAGAGTGAAGACTGTATATGAATTACGTAGATCATCACCAGGGTCAAGCATAAGTATCATGCAGGAAAAACAGCAATCGATCATGGTATAAGATAAAACAGCCTAAACCATCACATAATAGCCATGCACTAAGATCAAGAAAAACTAAGTAGAGGCCAAGGAAGAAATACCCGCCTTAAAATGTAGATCGTGCCAAGTAATCCCGCGTCGAGACTCTCGTCCCGAATCCAAGTCCTGTGATCAATATATATATATTTTATTTAGCTAATTTCATATGAATTAAATAGCTAAATAAAATTCCTAACCCAATAGGACCACTCTAATCAAATATGATCCCTGACTAATCTTCCAAATAATCCTTAACCACCATATCTGATAACCCAACCAACAATCAATCCAATAATCCAAAGAATGATCACATAACAATCTATATCAACCAATCACCATATCCACAAATCCCAACCTAATACAAACCCCAATCAATCAACACATACCAATAACGATCATGTTTATCTCCACCTAATGATCCAAATCCAATACGATAATAAATCCATCCTTAATCCACTCCTTCTAAAACCAAACATAATCCACAATAACCTATCATAAAATCAAATCTTTATCATAAATCCACATCAACCTAACCTCATCATCAACAACTAACCAAACAATCACATAATAACACATACTAATGAAACTAACCGAAATACTTCATTGGAACATCAATTACCTTGGGAGGCAATAGCAAATCCAGCAGCCCACAACCCTATGTCTCCCTGTCCATAAGCTACAAGAGTACACACACACCTATCCTTCCAAGAATCAATCCAAAACTCAATTTTGCAACATACTAATAGAATACCTAAGGTACAACACTAGAAGAGCACTGACCTTGCAGTATGGCAGCAATTCCAATAGCTCAGCAACCCTACAACTCACTGCCA
Source organism: Zingiber officinale (assembly GCF_018446385.1). Taxonomy (NCBI): domain Eukaryota; kingdom Viridiplantae; phylum Streptophyta; class Magnoliopsida; order Zingiberales; family Zingiberaceae; genus Zingiber; species Zingiber officinale. The sequence continues at coordinate 164,642,676 of NC_055987.1, forward strand.
AGAAGCTACAAAGAATACCCACAACCAATTCATCCAAGAATTAATCCATAAATCCATTCATATAGCAAAGGATTTGTTAAAACCCTAATTCACAGCACTAACTCACCTCAACAGAATCTTACCTCAATCCAGATGCCCCCAACCAATGATTTGTTATTGGAGAAGAGTGCTGCCGGAAATGTTGGCCGGAGCTAGGGCATGGCTACATCAAGTCTGCCCCAATGATGGAAAGGAAATGGAGGATGCCTAGAAGTGTTTCGGTGCACAGGTACTGCGACGAGGATCCGGAGCTAGGGATCCGATTCTTGCCCTTGGCCAAGATCAAGCCGTGCTGCGGCGGCGCCTTGGATCAAGAAGAGGGTTGCGGACCTGAAGCTAGGGCTCGGGAAGCAGTGGCCAACATCAGCTGCTCATGGGCGTCCGGCGATCGACTAATCGGAGCAGCATGGCGTCGGCGACACGGGTTAGGGGAAGAATCGCGAGGAAAAGGGCGGGGAGGATCGCGCCGCCTGGTAGCCAAAAGGGGCTTGGCGTTGCTGAGGCATGCAGAGGGGAGGTCGCTGCCGGCGATGAACTCGTGGTGGCCGGCGATCGGGCGAGGAGAAGTCGCGAGAGAGGGGCTCGGCAGAAGGAAGCTCGTGCGAGGGGGAGAAGAAATCGGGGAAGGGAATTTAGGGAATCAAAATTTAAACCTAGGTTAAAAGTTAATTAAACCTTATAAATCCTTAATTAACTCCCATTTAAATGGGTATCCCTAACAGGCCTCCTCTGTACCCGGAATCCATCCCCTCAAAACGGATCATACGGGCTCCCTTTAAATCCAAAAAAATTTCTAAAAATTCCTGAAAAATCCAATAAGATTTTTCGTCCAATAATATTTATTATTAAATTTTAGGATATCTTACAATGCAGGACAAAGAAGTCAGCAACCCGGTCACAACCAGGAGCCAGGAGAAGTCCGGGAAGAGGAAAACATGGGAAACACGACCATCTGAGAGATTGACATGATCTCCGGAGGGCCCATAGATGGAGATTCCACTAGAGCTCAGAAATCTCATGAGCGCCGCTTGGAGATACACGCTGTAGGATGCAGCCGAGAACAAGCTACAAGGCCCATCATCAGCTTTGGGTTGCAAGACATGGAGGGGCTGGAGCTTCTTCACGATGATGCCCTAACAATCAAAGTTGTCATCGCCAACAATCGCATGGCTAGAGTTTTTATTAATACCAGAAGCTCTGTCAACGTACTGTTCAAGAGTGCATTCGAGGGCATGCAAATCGACGGTAGTGAACTCCAACCCATTGATACTTCATTATACGATTTCACCGGCAATGAAGTATGACCCATGGGCCAGATCAAGCTAGCCATATCTTTGGGTAGCAAGCCCCTAGTGAGGACGTAGAGGAGCACCTTCATAGTGGTGGATTCACCGTCCTCATACAACGTCATCTTGGGGAGACTGGCATTACACGAGTTCCGGGTGGTAGTCTCCACTTTCCACTATAAGATTAAGTTCCCTATAGGAGACCAGGTCGGGGAAGTCAGATGTAACGCCCTGCCCCTTCCTGCCTAAGCTGACGGGGGTTACTTATCTTTTCTTCTTAAAACAGCGGAAATGTCACGCCCCCAAAGGAGTCCCTGCCAGACAAAAATCCGACAGCATCTTCCCTGTACCGGTGACAATATGAAGCATCACTACAAACAAAATATACATCAGCCACATGCGGCTGGAATATTTATATACACAACCACGCAGTTATAATAACAGCCCACACGGCTGGAATGAAACAATCACAACCTCGCAGTTATATATAAAACAGCCCACACGGCTGTACCAAAAACCAACACAGCGGAAAAACGAAAACGGAAAGCCCACACAAGACAAATAGATACAATGCATGCCGGCACTGCTTAAACACAAATACAACACCAAAAGAATAAGATAGCCACATGGCTAAACATAAATACAATGCCACGAATAAGAAAAGAATATACAATAGAAAACGAACACAGTCTTCGGATGTGACGTAGGACCCGGCAGACAGGATACTCCGAGCGACACCAACCATCTACAGGCTACCTGAAAACATAAATGTATACATGCGGTGGTGAGTATAGGTAACTCAGCGGGTAATAGAAAAGATAGTGCATAGTCCATAAACAACATGAGATCACAAGTATACAGTCTCAGTAGGGAATAAGAACATGATCATACTATCATAATCAATGCATCTGAACATACCTGACATAATAATCTGACATAAACTGTACAAACCCCAACTAACATAATGACAGATACATACCCAATCTGGAATCGACACATGGTACAATGATCAGTAAACTCACCGGATCGGCAACAGATATACCCGTGACACCTATGCAATATAAGTACGACTGCATATACATGTAAAATAAATGACATGTATGCAGCATGACAACCAAATGCAACAATCATATCGCAAACAAATGTAACATACCACAAACACATGCAACTAGTATCTAGTAGGCATGTATGCAAATATATCTCCAAAGATACACCGCGCATCAAATGCAAAAGTGCATGCATGCTCCATGGTCACCCCCGTCACCTCTCCGAACACCACGACCCCTGTATGGCCGAGAGGCTTGGGTCTGTGACGACTGTACTACCCTCCATCCCACTATATAGTGGTCGAGGCGGACAGTCCGCTAGTAGCTATCTAACTACATAGCATCAGGGTCCCTGACTGCTCACAACGCCGGATCTCACTAAACCTCGTGACCGGGTGGCACGACAGGACTAGCAGCAACTGCTCCAACTACCACTACCCATGAGTGGCCGAGTGTGCGGCGCTAAACCAAACCAACTGATGACTCTCTCACCACAAGGGAGACAATGGTCATCAGATGCAATGAATGATGAACATGATATATATATATATAATCATCATCCATGCAATAACTCTAAACCTCATAAATACCTCCAACATGAGTATAATCGTCATGATACCTCCACGTATCCCACCAAACATATGTACACACTACACATGTATAATCAACCAAAAATCTCCAATAATCCCACCAGACACATGTACACAAAAGATAAGTACAATCAACATGTATCCTCCAATAACAATACAACAGACATGTGTATATACTCTAAACATACAATCAACACAACTCCTCCAAAAGTACATGACAAATACGTATGTACACACCACATGTAAATGTACGGTCAACAAGATAACTCCTATGACACATACCCATCTATGTACAGTCCACATCATACACCCAATCAGCATGGTAATACCAACAACCCGACAATCCCTACAAGGCATACTCTACACGTGTAATCACAACAGAATAGATATCAAGAGTAGAGACTGTATATGAATTAAATAGATCATCTCTAAGCTCAAGCAAAAGTAACAAGCAGGAAAAACAGCAACCGAACACGATATAAGGTAAAGTAACCTAATCCGTCAAACAACAACCATGCACTAAGCTCAAAGAAAATACATAGAGGCAAAGGAAGAAATACCCGCCTTTATACGTAGATCGTGTCTAGAACAAATCCCCCATCGTGATGATCATCCTATATAAAAGGCCTGCATCAATCAATATATATATTTTATTTAGCTAAATCCATAAGAATTAAAATAGCTAAATAAAATCTCTATCCCAATTGGATAACTCCACTCAAATTTGATCTCTGATTGATCCTCCAAATAATCCTTAATCCAACTCCTTCTAGATCCAAACAAAGTATACAACATATTAATAAATCCAAAACTCACTAATCAACACTTCTTAAATCCAACTCATTATCATCATCCAACAACTCCAATAATCCTCAATTAACACAATCATTTAATTCAATAACAAATCTATTTCTTAATTACCAATCCGCCACATCCGATAATCAATCAATCCATCAACTAATTAGCCAAAACAATACTTACAACTAGAAGTAAAATCTTAATCCTTAATCCACCATAATTCATTCAATCCACATCACACCACTCATACATCTAAGCAAGCACAAAGCCCTACAACCCATAAAAAAAACCTAATCGCGTAACATACTAATAAGAAAATTAGAAGTACATCACTGGAATGCACTCACCTTGAGATGAGGCAGCTAAATCCAGTACCTCACAGCTCTACACCCACTGCCCCAGAAGCTACAAACACACCATAACCAATTTCTTCCAAGAAACAATCCAAGACAATTACACTACAGTGATTTTGTTGAAAACTCTACCAAATAGAACTTTGCTCACCTCAAACCAACCTCCATCTCATCCCCTGAGATCCTAACAGCCGCAAGAATGGAACCAGTAGTGATCGGCACAAGGGTAGATCCACAGTACAGATCCAATGCTTCCTCTAATCCAAAAACAAGTAGATCATCACAAACAAAACCAATTACACAAGAATCCTTAAATCCACAGAATTTCCCGACAACCTTACCTCAATCGATCACCTACAGCTGATGTCGTGCAATCCACCTTAGCTGGTGATGATTGGCAATGCCCTCCAATGAACAGATCAATGAGGAGCACCAAAAGGGCCACGATCAGTGGGGAATAAGGCGAATCCCTTCTCCTCGCCGTGCCCTAGCTTCGCCGAGTCACTGCCGCATGCGCACAAGCACAGCCTAGGAGGAGATCGCTGCGTCGGAGATGGTCGGAGCCATCAAGATTTGGTGACGTTTTCCCCCTGATGACGTGACGAAGCCGAGATTGCTGGGGAAGCCGTCGGCATTGGGTCATCCGTGCGCGAGAGAGAACGAAGAGAGCGTCGCGAGAGGGAGAGCATCAACTGCTCTCACGCAGCCGGAGTCGTTGCCCTAGCCCCACACGAAGGAAGGGGCCGACAATCCCAAGCTCTGCATCGGGGAATCGTGAGGAAGAGGATGAGAATCGACACGATGCGGAGAGAGGAGAAGAAACGGGTTTGGGTGAGAAGAAGGAATCGGGGGAAATTAATTAAATACCTAGGGTTAGCCCAATTTAATTCAAAGTTCACTCCTTAATCAACTCCCACTTAAATTGGGTATTCCAAACAGGCTTTCTCTATACCCTGAATCCATCCTCTCAAAACGGGTCATACGGACTCCGGTTAAATAACAAAAAATTTCTAAAAATTTCTGAAAAATCCAATAAGATTTTTCGTCCAATAAATTTATTATTTAATTTTGCGATATCTTACATTCTCCCCCACTAATAAAAATTTGGTCCCCAAATTTATTGCTCAACTCAGGGATCCTCATCCAAGGGTAATAACCAAACAACATCCTCATCCATTACTCCACCCTAGCATCATAAACATATCTCCAAACATGATCATCCACCTCCAAGTTAATAGTGATGACTATGAGCTCACATTGCTTCTGCTAGTCCCTTACTGCCATCTAGCCAAATATGAATAAATCAACTACCTCGGAAATCCAAAATCCAATATCATCAGATCCTCCAACATCTGTATAGGATGCTCAAACTATCCATCAATCTGAGGTAAAAATATATATATATATATATATACTAAAGTGAAACTCCTAATCCAAAGTCTGCTGTAACCATAATCAAAACCATGACATGAAATCACTGATCTCCATCCAATACAACCCTCAGAGATATACCATAAGGTCCGATAATCTCTCCACCGTATAATCCAAATAATCAATCCAAAAGAATCTGTCCTACAAATCGATAGCTAGGGAGCAAGTCGTCGCCCAACAATGATTACCCAAACCAACATATCCTCTCCAAGTCCTGGATAATCCCACAACAAAATCCGTCATAACATGCTCCCAACTTCACTTCAGTATCCAAATCAACGGAGATAATCCTACTAATCACTGATGTTCAGCCTCCACTTGTTGACATAATAAACATCAAGTTACAAAATCCGCGATGTCTTTCTTCATATCGTTCCACCCATCAGAATGCTCTCAGTCTCCCTACATCAGGTGTCAACCGAATGTATCACAAATCCAAATCAATATGTTTCCTGCAGTAACTCCTCCCGGATAAGAAGTGACTCAGAAACACACATAACCTCCCACGAAGAAAGAGAATCTAATTCTCATTACCTGAGAATTCTACTTACCAGCACAAGACTACACTGCTCATGCTACATCGGAACTGCACTAAATCCTAGGTACAATACATCTGTGTAGAGTACAAATCCGTCTACACTAGAAAGCATAACTAGGATAGTGCGGTTAACAACTTTTCGTTTCAACTCCTGAAACTGATCTCATACGCATCTATCCAGGAAAATTCCATACCCATCCTAGACAGTCCAGTCAACGGCGTAATAATGCTGGAGTAACCCTCAATCAATCTCCGGTAATATCCAGCCAGACCACGAAAGGAACAGCGAACCTCCAGCATAGACTACGCCTACTCCCAACTGATAACAGTCTCTATCTCCTGTGGATCCACCGATATCCTCTACTAAACACAACGTGTCCCAAAAACTCGCAGAAGATAATTACAATACGTACTACTGAACCTCACATATAGATGTTCCCGTCGAAACATCTCTAGAACTATGCGAAGATAGTGTACGTGATCCACCTTGGATCGAAAATAGATCGCAACATCGTCAATGAAGACAATGAAAACTGATCCAAATATCCTAGAAATACCAAGTACATTGAGTCCATGAAAACATCTAGGGCACAGTATGCCTAAATGGTAACACCAAAGTCTCAGAATATACGTACAATAGGCTCACTCAACCATAAGATCAACAACAGCAAGTCTGTAATTTAATCACCAACTATAAATCACCAAATCCATAAATATCACACATGTGCTACTCCTCATGTCACTATCAACATTAATCGCCAAATAATAGATCATCAAACTAAATATCCACCAATAGGTCATCAACAAATAACATATCATCACACATGATCTCCTAATATCTATCAATCTCCAATCATCCTCAACATCAATCAGTCATACCAGATAGTCTCATAAACAAAGATAGAGTCAAAGGAAAGTATCCAACCTTCAACCCCCACTACCAACAAACTAAACGTATCCCAAAAAGGTCTGCCAAATCTCATCATCTCATCCTTTCCGATAATCGAATATCTACAGTAGAGGAATGTAAATCCAAAGTCAAAGTGTCACACAATCCCCTGACTAAAAATCTACCCATCAAGAGAGTATCTCCACCACCCTCATAATCATCCTATATATGTCCCTCGACAAATATCGATAAAAGGTCAAACCCTCTAATATGAGATATAAACTACAAGATATGGTAAAATGATCACGTGGTCAAGGTCTTGAGCCATCTGATAGAGACAATGTTAGCCGAGTCGTCTAACCATTGTCTTGTACCCCATCATACTGTGATTGCTCCACCCTGAGGTTCAGCCACCTCCAGTATCGAGCAATGAACACAAAGATAGAGGAATGCTACAACTAAATAGCTTATCACAATATCCATCAATCGACGCTCTACCCCTCGAAGATCATCCTCTGAAATCATACCTAGTTATGATCAGAACTCCTAGGTATTACTCAACTAATACCACTTCCTCCGTCTAATTACAGGTCGTAGATCACTAGATACATCAAGGATATCTAACTGCATCAGATAGGTCTATGAGTCAGGATCTCCCATGGAGACACTTTAGGCGAGTCTACTAGTCATCGCCTTAAAACCCATCCTGCTATCAAAAGAAGTAGAAAATTACTCTCTCTCCAAACACCTCAAGGAAATCACTAAGTGATATCCTAATCTCCAAAAAGCATTCTCTGCTTCCTCCTTCACGTGGTACTGGGTCACGTAAAGGTTAAGCAGCTAACTTCAACTTTCTCACGTCAGTACAAATCATATATCCAAATGTACTGTCCAACTCATACACCCCAGTAATGGATGTATCTCATAAGTGTTAAGCATATAGCCTTACACTTTTCCCACATTAATGGAGGTATCATATCCAAATGTACCTTCTAAGTCATCCTATCAGGTACAGACAACCCATGGTCAAAGTCCCCATGGAATAGGATATGACAATCCTCTACAAGCTAACCAAGCCGACAATGGTATACGGCAAGTCAGTCCGTCCCATGACTGCACAAGTCATGTACTCAAGTATGTCTCCCAAAATACCTAACCCAGCACGAGTATCCCAAAGATAGGCGTCTCTAAAAATAGAGTAAGTCAATCCCCTACTGGTCGGACCAATAAAATCAATCGATCAACACTATCTGATCCAACAAGAGTAAATCAATCATCCACTGATGAAACTAACTAAGGTAAAATCAATCCACCACTACCCAAGTCAACGAAAGTAATCTACTAACCTAACCAACATGAGTAAAACAGTACGCCACTGACAAAACCAACTAAGTCAATCCTCAACAGGAGTAAACCGGTACTCTACTAACTGAGTCAACATGGGTATACCGATATCATTCACTACACAACTAATGATAACCGAGACTGGTATGTGACTCTAAATCTCAACCAACTAATAGTATCAGTAACTAACACAAGTGGTAGTATGATATAACAAATCCCTTGAGACTGTAATCCTTGATCTCCATTAGGTCAACCGTGATCAGTGATTGACCCAACACATGAAATGCATGATACAATCAACTAGGCAACTACTAACAAGAGAACACTAACACACATCATAACTATATGGGCAACAATACATACACCAACAGAAATGCATGATAACAATATGTAAACATACCTCCTATAGCCTGGAGATGTCCTGCTGCTGCCTGGTCCCAAAACCCGAAAAGTCACATCAAGAAAGCCGAATCACGAAATCCACAAACACGAATAACAAGCATCGAACCTGCTCTGATACCAAAAATTGGTATCAGATAAATCTCGAAAATCCAAAACAAAAACAAAACAGGCATCAAACCTCGCCCTGATACCACTAAATTGTCACGCCCCCAAATGAGTCCCTGCCAGACAAAAATCCGACAGCATCTCCCCTGTACCGGTGACAATATGAAGCATCACTACAAACAAAATATACATCAGCCACATGCGGCTGGAATATTTATATACACAACCACGCAGTTATAATAACAACCCACACGGTTGGAATGAAATAATCACAACCACGCAGTTATATATAAAACAGCCCACACGGCTGTACCAAAAACCAACACAGCGGAAAAACGAAAACGGAAAGCCCACACAAGACAAATAGATACAATGCATGCCGGCACGGCTTAAACACAAATACAACACCAAAAGAATAAGATAGTCACATGGCTAAACACAAATACAATGCCACGAATAAGAAAAGAATATACAATAGAAAACGAACACAGTCTTCGGATGTGACGTAGGACCCGGCAGACAGGATACTCCGAGCGACACCAACCATCTACAGGCTACCTGAAAACATAAATGTATACATGCGGTGGTGAGTATAGGTAACTCAGCGGGTAATAGAAAAGATAGTGCATAGTCCATAAACAACATGGAGATCACAAGTATACAGTCTCAGTAGGGAATAAGAACATGATCATACTATCATAATCAATGCATCTGAACATACCTGACATAATAATCTGACATAAACTGTACAAACCCCAACTAACATAATGACAGATACATACATAATCTGGAATCGACACATGGTACAATGATCAGTAAACTCACCGGATCGGCAACAGATATACCCGTGACACCTGTGCAATATAAGTACGACTGCATATACATGTAAAATAAATGATATGTATGCAGCATGGCAACCAAATGCAACAATCATATCGCAAACAAATGCAACATACCACAAACACATGCAACTAGTATCTAGTAGGCATGTATGCAAATATATCTCCAAAGATACACCGCGCATCAAATGCAAAAGTGCATGCATGCTCCATGGTCACCCCCGCCACCTCTCCGAACACCACGACCCCTGTATGGCCGAGAGGCTTGGGTCTGTGACGACTGTACTACCCTCCATCCCACTATATAGTGGTCGAGGCGGATAGTCCGCTAGTAGCTATCTAACTACATAGCATCAGGGTCCCTGACTGCTCACAACGCCGGATCTCACTAAACCTCGTGACCGGGTGGCACGACAGGACTAGCAGCAACTGCTCCAACTACCACTACCCATGAGTGGCCGAGTGTGCGGCGCTAAACCAAACCAACTGACGACTCTCTCACCACAAGGGAGACAATGGTCATCAGATGCAATGAATGATGAACATGATATATATATATATAATCATCATCCATGCAATAACTCTAAACCTCATAAATACCTCCAACATGAGTATAATCGTCATGATACCTCCACGTATCCCACCAAACATATGTACACACTACACATGTATAATCAACCAAAAATCTCCAATAATCCCACCAGACACATGTACACAAAAGATAAGTACAATCAACATGTATCCTCCAATAACAATACAACAGACATGTGTATATACTCTAAACATACAATCAACACAACTCCTCCAAAAGTACATGACAAATACGTATGTACACACCACATGTAAATGTACGGTCAACAAGATAACTCCTATGACACATACCCATCTATGTACAGTCCACATCATACACCCAATCAGCATGGTAATACCAACAACCCGACAATCCCTACAAGGCATACTCTACACGTGTAATCACAACAGAGTAGATATCAAGAGTAGAGACTATATATGAATTAAATAGATCATCTCTAAGCTCAAGCAAAAGTAACAAGCAGGAAAAACAGCAACCGAACACGATATAAGGTAAAGTAACCTAATCCGTCAAACAACAACCATGCACTAAGCTCAAAGAAAATACATAGAGGCAAAGGAAGAAATACCCGCCTTTATACGTAGATCGTGTCTAGAACAAATCCCCCATCGTGATGATCATCCTATATAAAAGGCCTGCATCAATCAATATATATATTTTATTTAGCTAAATCTATAAGAATTAAAATAGCTAAATAAAATCTCTATCCCAATTGGATAACTCCACTCAAATTTGATCTCTGATTGATCCTCCAAATAATCCTTAATCCAACTCCTTCTAGATCCAAACAAAGTATACAACATATTAATAAATCCAAAACTCACTAATCAACACTTCTTAAATCCAACTCATTATCATCATCCAACAACTCCAATAATCCTCAATTAACACAATCATTTAATTCAATAACAAATCTATTTCTTAATTACCAATCCGCCACATCCGATAATCAATCAATCCATCAACTAATTAGCCAAAACAATACTTACAACTAGAAGTAAAATCTTAATCCTTAATCCACCATAATTCATTCAATCCACATCACACCACTCATACATCTAAGCAAGCACAAAGCCCTACAACCCATAAAAAAAACCTAATCGCGTAACATACTAATAAGAAAATTAGAAGTACATCACTGGAATGCACTCAACTTGAGATGAGGCAGCTAAATCCAGTACCTCACAGCTCTACACCCGCTGCCCCAGAAGCTACAAACACACCATAACCAATTTCTTCCAAGAAACAATCCAAGACAATTACACTACAGTGATTTTGTTGAAAACTCTACCAAATAGAACTTTGCTCACCTCAAACCAACCTCCATCTCATCCCCTGAGATCCTAACAGCCGCAAGAATGGAACCAGTAGTGATCGGCACAAGGGTAGATCCACAGTACAGATCCAATGCTTCCTCTAATCCAAAAACAAGTAGATCATCACAAACAAAACCAATTACACAAGAATCCTTAAATCCACAGAATTTCCCGACAACCTTACCTCAATCGATCACCTACAGCTGATGTCGTGCAATCCACCTTAGCTGGTGATGATTGGCAATGCCCTCCAATGAACAGATCAATGAGGAGCACCAAAAGGGCCACGATCAGTGGGGAATAAGGCGAATCCCTTCTCCTCGCCGTGCCCTAGCTTCGCCGAGTCACTGCCGCATGCGCACAAGCACAGCCTAGGAGGAGATCGCTGCGTCGGAGATGGTCGGAGCCATCAAGATTTGGTGACGTTTTCCCCCTGATGACGTGACGAAGCCGAGATTGCTGGGGAAGCCGTCGGCGTTGGGTCATCCGTGCGCGAGAGAGAACGAAGAGAGCGTCGCGAGAGGGAGAGCATCAACTGCTCTCACGCAGCCGGAGTCGTTGCCCTAGCCCCACACGAAGGAAGGGGCCGACAATCCCAAGCTCTGCATCGAGGAATCGTGAGGAAGAGGATGAGAATCGACACGATGCGGAGAGAGGAGAAGAAACGGGTTTGGGTGAGAAGAAGGAATCGGGGGAAATTAATTAAATACCTAGGGTTAGCCCAATTCAATTCAAAGTTCACTCCTTAATCAACTCCCACTTAAATTGGGTATTCCAAACAGGCTTTCTCTATACCCCGAATCCATCCTCTCAAAACGGGTCATACGGACTCCGGTTAAATAACAAAAAATTTCTAAAAATTTCTGAAAAATCCAATAAGATTTTTCGTCCAATATATTTATTATTTAATTTTGTGATATCTTACAGGAAGTCTTATCTATAGTATATTTTTTTTTCTTTAAAACTTTTTCTTTACTTTTCAAATCATCATCACTAACTACCTATCATATGAGTCACATAACATGCTTAACATAAATTTAAGTCATAATACTAAAGAGCATGATGAAATGTCATGGTCATAAAAGAACGACATAAACATAATTCTTATTAACTAGAAGCAGGTCTTTCTCTTTAGCCGAGTCACTACTACACACGTCCTTCTTGCCCCCTCCTACTGCTCCCTTAGTACATCCATTCTTTGCCCTTATCTGTGATACAAGGAAAGTAAGCTGTGAGCACACAAGGCTCAGTAAGATCCTTTCCTACTCACAAAAACCGTATAGCATAACTTAATCTCCAAGGCATAAAACATAAAGACAACTAATCATATCATGTATAGAAGCATCATATCGTAACATAATCGTAAAGTGCATCCTAGCATAACAAAATCATATGTATCATGGCATATCATAACATAATCATAAAGTGCATCCTAGCATAACATAATCATATGTATCATGGCATATCATAACATAATCATAAAGTACATCCTAGCATAACATATCATAAACATAAGCATCATGGCATATCGTAACATAATCATAAGGTGTTATGCGAGATGACTTTCAAAAACATGTATCATGAAGAAAAATATGCAACATGTCTTTTGAAAACTTATTACATACATACTTAAACATAATCATAACATGATTAGGGCCCCGGCTTGTACCACATACATAAATGCGCGCGTCCTATGTAGGTCCAAGGTAGCAAGTCTTGAACCCTACAAGGCATACATACTAGGCCCATTTCTTAGTCCATCGACCTAGGGACACTTAGGAGCTCATCCCTAACGAGGCCCGTTTCTTAGTCCATCGACCTCGGGGCGCTTATGGAGCCCACCCTTGGTACAAGTCATATAAAGTAAAGTAGCATGTCATACATATCATGGTTCTTATTATTTCATGCACATCATATTTCTTATCATATCATACCATACAAAATTTGGGCACACAGCTCATCATAATAGCATGTATAATTTGGGCACACAACACATCATAAATACATGCATAGTTTGGGCACACAACTCATCATAAATAGCATGCATAATTTGGGCACACAGCTCATCATACATAGCATGCATATCTTGGGCACACAACACAGCATAAGGGTTACCAACATACATAGATCATAAGTATACATAATTAAACATAGAAGCATAACAAGCTCTTACCACATTATAAAACATTTCATGTGAGATACATGGGAAATCATATTTAGATTTCTAACCCTAATGTCATGTAATGGCCGAAACATATAGATGTGACTTAGGTTAGAAATCAACATACAAGCATGTGAACCTTAAACCAATATCATATCATATACCATAAGGAAACATCATGAGCATGCTTTAGGTTAGGTTCTAGGTTTCCTAAGCTTATAAATCTTATCATGGCCAAATCTTATCAATCATTACATTGGGTTAAAAACAACATTCAAGCATGTGAAACCTAAACCAATTTCATAGCAAATATTACAAGGAACATCATGAGCATAGTTAGGTTAGGTTCCAAGTTTCCTAGGCCCTTAAACTTGTTGTGGCCGAAACCTTTAAGGTTTGGAGCTAGGTTTCAAGTGTCATAAAAACATGGAAACCCTAAACAAATTTCATAGCAATTATTACAAGGAACATCATGAGCATAATTAGGTTAGGTTCTAAGTTTCCTAGGCCCTTAAACTTGTTGTGGCCGAAACCTTTAGGGTTTGGAACTAGGTTTCATGTGTCATAAAAGCATGGAAACCCTAAACAAATTTCATAGCAATGATTACAAGGAATATCATGAGTATAATTAGGTTAGGTTCCAAGTTTCCTAGGCCCTTAAACTTGTTGTGGTCGAAACCTTTAAGGCTTGGAACTATGTTTCATGTGTCATAAAAGCATGGAAACTCTAAACAAATTTCATAGCAATGATTACAAGAAACATCATGAGCATAATTAGGTTAGGTTCTAAGTTTCCTAGGCCCTTAAACTTGTTGTGGCCGAAACCCCTTTAAAGCTTGGAACTAGGTTTCAAGTATCATAAAAACATAGGAACCCTAAACCAATATCATAGCAATTATTACAAGGAGCATCATGAGCATAATTAGGTTGAGTTCTAAGTTTCCTAGGCTCTTAAACTTGTTGTGGCCGAAAGTTCATGGGGCATGAAAACAAGTTCTAACCACACTACAACATGAGCATGTCATATTAATTTCATAACTTGTCTTAAGAAGGATCATGGCATGATTAGTGTAGGTTTAGCAATTTTCTAGGCCCTTAATCCTATCATGGCCGAATACTTATGAGCATGGAATAAAGTTTAATCATCATATGAGCATATCATGTTAATAACTTTCTCATCATGAGGCACATATCATAAAACAAAAAGGAGCATGCTTGGTTTGAGTCTTAACTTACCTATTTCCTTTATTCATGTTTGGCCGAGAGTCTAGGGCATGACCCTAAGTTCTAACCAACCATTCTAGCATATGAACCTTAGATAAATCCCTACCATAAGATACATGTTACAAGAAGCATATTGAGCATGTAAAAATTTAGGTCTTTACATTTCCTAGATCCTTCTTTTTGGTCTTGTCTTGGCTGAAAATTTCATGAAGGTATCCTAGGTTTTTAGGCAACCAAATCTCATAGAAAAATACACAAGCTATTGTACCACAGGTGAGGGAAACTTACATCCTTTTGCTTGTGGTTTTTCTTAAGGAAAAAGGTATCCTAAGTGCCAAGGAAGGAGAAAGCTTCTTCTTCTTGTACCTCCTTTTGCTTCTTTTGCTTGGAAGGGATAGAACTTGAAGGCTTCTTCTCGAAATTTAGTTTTCTTGGAGAGGAACTTAGCTTAGCTTTTGGAATTAGGAGAGGGAAGGGGCTCTTGGTTTCGGTGAAGAATGAAGAAGGAGAAGGAAGGAGGAAGAAAAAGGAATTTAATCTCTTATTTTTTCTTCTCCCAATCTATTTATTCCTTTTCCAATGAAACATGTCTTCATTCATTCCCTCAACTCCTCTTTTCCTTCATTCCTTTAATTCCCACGAAAATAGAGAGAGGGAGGGAAGTAGGCAATTTATCTTTTACTTGCTTCTTCTCTTAACCAAGAGGAAGAGGAGGTAAGCCACTTGATTTTCTCTTGCTCTTTTGCTTAGTTTTCTTTTATTTTCTTCTCATCTTTAACTAAATTTTCATTCCTTTCTATCCATATATTATTCATTATTCTAGTGGTTACCATGCATCAATTTATCTCTATTATTTGTGGGAGGTTCAAGGTTCAATCTTTGACCTCACCTCTTCTTATTCTATTTTGGTTTCTATTTTCCCCTTTTCTCTTATTCTTTTTATTTCTATGCTCTAAAGAAAAATGGTACCCATATACTTATCTTATAATTTCGTGGGTGTTACATCAGAGGTGAACAATTGGTCTCTCGCAAGTGTTACATCGACATGGTAAAGATGGAGTCCCGCAAGGCTCAGAGAATCCAGGATGGCAGTATCCACATCATCTAGGAGGAGCCTCTGCCTATAGCAGAGGAGCTCATCCCTTGGGAAGATGTCCAACTCTATCCCAAGCGTCTGGAAAGCCTCGCTCGCATATCAAGCGACCCGCCTATAGAGATCAAGACAGACTTGGTCCAATGCTTGACGCGCAATAGGGATGTTTTGCTTGGTCCCCCGAGGAGCTACCTGGAGTTAGGCCCAAAGTGGCTGAGCACAAACTACATCTTCTGCTCGATTCTAGGTCGGTCAAGTAGAAGAAGTGGAACTTCTTGGCTAAGCAAAATAAGATCATCCGAGCTGAGGTGGACCAGCTCTTGAAAGCATGACACATTAGAGAAGTGCAGTTCCCACCCTGACTCTCTAATGTTGTCCTGATGTCTAAACCCAATAATAAGTGGAGAGTCTGCATCGACTTCTCAAACCTTAACCGTGCCAGCCCCAAGGATTGATACCCACTACCCAAGATTGATTAGATGGTAGACTCTGTAGGAGATCAATAGCCGGCTAGAAGGAGGGGTTGGATAGATGATGCCCCCAAATACTCACTTCGTACGTATTTGTTAGCACAGCAAAATACAAACAACACAAATACAAATACGAAAGCTAAAGACTAAGACTAAGAAAGGAAATGCAAACCGTTAACACGTTGTTTAACGTGGTTCAGAGATTAGGGCTCCTACTCCACAGCTGTCCGTAAGGTGGACGATCCCTCAATCCGTTGGTGGATTAGCCCTGGCAAACTTTAGCTATCTTAAACCTCCTTGTGAGTGGAGAAACCTCACCACAACACTCACAAGCACTTGAGAATTAGTAGACTACTAATTAAACTTTCACCAAGTTCAATTTCATCAACCTTAACCAAGCTCCCAAGGCTTGGTTATATAAGCTACGGGTTGGAAAACTCCGCCTACCAGTCGACTGCTAAAACCATCAGTCGACTGCCCTTTATGGAGATTCGACCGTTACATCCCAACGGCTCGATACCAGTCGACTGATAAAAGTACCAGTCGACTACTCCACACTGGTCGAGTGAATAGAAGTATTCTGTTTGCTCCCAATCGACTGCCCAGTCAACTACACTAGTCGACTAGTGAAAACTCCACTGCTATAGTGCTACTACAGTAAAACCCTAAACCTAAGATTTTACCCTGAGTACAATCTCTCATGTACTTATACCCTCACGACTCACTTGACTCTTCTTTGCAGCCTTGACCTCTTGCCTTCAAGCCTATTTCCTTTGACTCTCATCTCTCAGAAGCATCCAAGCCTGCGGCTCGTCCCAAATGTCATCCTTCGCGTATGCCTCGAAGTCGCTTCCCTCGACTCTTATCCTTGTTGCCTTGTCCATGGTCCCTGGGATGCTCCTTCATTCACCGGCCCGCGGCTCGTCCCAAATGTCATCCTTCGCGTATACCTCGAAGTCGCTTCCCTTGACTCTTATCCTTGTTGCCTTGTCCATAGTCCCTGGGATGTTCCTTCATTCACCGGCCTGTGGCTCGTCCCAAATGTCATCCTTCGCGTATACCTCGAAGTCGCTTCCCTCGACTCTTATCCTTGCTGCCTTGTCCATGGTCCCTGGGATGCTCCTTCATTCACCGGACCCAAAACCATCAAGATGAGTCATATGTGTATTCTGCAAACTTGCACACTCACATACACATATCAAATAACAAGTGTAAACCTGACTTAAACCCTTTGCCCAAACACCAAAACACATGGTCACACGGACCATTGTGATTGCTCCAACATACTCGACCTTGAGTTGTGAAAGGATTTGCATGCTCAACGCTTACCAAGGGTACCACCAGATCCCTCTAGCACGAGAAGATCAGGAGAAAGTCAGCTTCATTACGGCAAATGGTACTTTCTGTTACACTGTCATACCTTTTGAATTGTGAAATGCATAAGGTACCTACCAAAGGATGATGGATAAGATCTTCCGGGAGTAGATAAGACGGAATGTGAAGGTCTATATGGATGACATCTGTTGGTGTGGTCAGCACTAACGGTCTAACCCAATTTTGATGAATGGCAAAATAGGTTAAGTTAGTTTTGTTGTTGATCTAACACTTTGACCGAGTGTGCAGGAGAAATCCAGACAGGTTGACGGGTTGACCGGATGTCTGACATGAAGCCCAGCTAGGTCAACGGGCTGACCGGATAGCTGACACGAAGTCCAAATGGGTCGACGGGTTGACTGGACGTTTGGCACGAAATCCAACTAGGTCGACGAGCTGACCGAATAGCTGACGTGAAGTCCAGACTGTTAGAATGTATACTAAAAGCCTATCTTTTGGTATAAAACATTTATCTAGAAATAAGAATCACATTGGTCAAATGTTTACATTTGTGATAAATGTAGTTGTTCAATTAATTTATACTATAGATAACATAGTATGTGGTGCCACATGCAGAAGATGATGTTATCAGTATCTTATAAATTATAAATAGTAGCTCACGACCAAAATGGAAAGGAACAAACCATTAGAAGGTCGTAGTGTAATTAGGTATCGGTTTATCTTGACTGTATAATTACACTAGTACACTTAGAGTGTATTGAGTAGGACCATTTGAGGTCGTTTCTTTTATACTGACTTTATAAAGAAACAAAGACCTCGGTTATTAGGGAAGTGTGTGTTCTTAATCCTAATATAATAACAAGCACATATATTTGATATTTATTTCTTTAATTTATCAATGGGTGAGATTTAGTTCGATGAATCAATAAGCCCGATAAGTTGGGAAATGACATCACTTATAGTGTGTGTTGTTGATTATAGAAGGAAACTGTGTCCTAGAGATACTAGGTTGATAATGTCCTCAAGAGGAGCTCATAAGGATTGTCATGTTAAACCCTGCAGGTGGACCTAGTCCGACATGATGATAAGGTTGAATGGTACTACTCTTGGACTAAGATATTAATTAAATGAGTTGTCAGTAACTCACTTAATTAGTGGACATTCGATATCTTAAACACAGGGAGACTAACACACTCATAATAAGAAGGAGCCCAAAAATGTAATTTGGGATTGGTGCGGTAGTTCAATAATAGTTCTCTAGTGGAATGAATTATTATTGATAAAATTAAGTTGTGTGTTCGAGGCGAACACGGGATGCTTAATTTTATCGGGAGACCAAAATCAATTCCTCCTCTCGGTCCCTATCGTAGCCTCCTATTTATAGAGTACTATACCCACCTATACCCACTTTCTATACCCACCTAAAGGGGGTCGGCCAAGCTAGCTTGGGAACCAAGCTAGGGCCGGCCTAGGTATAAATTGGGGTGGCCGGCCCTAGCTTGAACCCAAGCTAGAGGGGCCGACCAAATTAAATTAAAAAAGAATTTTAATTTTAATTTTTATTATGTGGAAGATATAATTTATTAAAAAGAATTAAAATTAAATTATCTCTCTTGTAAAAGATCTACAAAAGATTAAAGAAAGAGATTAGATCTCTTTCCTTATTTGTAGATTGGTGAGATATTTTATTTTCTCTTTAAAAATTATTCACATGTTGTAAAATTAAAATTATGGAAATTTCTTTTTATCAACCATGAAGAGATTTTGAAGAGAAATTTTAATTTTAAAATTTCCGGAAACAAATTAGGAAGTTTTAATTGTTGATTGAAACTTGTCTAATTTGATTTCATGATGTGGCCGACCATTAGAATTTAATTGGGAAAATTTTATTTTATTTTTCTCAATTAAATCATGTCAAGGAAATTTTATTGTAATTAAATTTCCTAATTTGCTTAGGCCAAGGAATATAAAAGAAGGGGTGAGGGTGCCTTCATGAGATAGAACCTCTATTATTTCTTTCCCTCTTTTGTTCCTTGGTGTGGTCGGCCATCATCATCCTTTCCCTCTCTTCCTCTTGTGGTGGTTGAACCTCTCTCTCCCCTTGGAGCTCTTGTGGTGGCCGGATACTACTTGGAGAAGAAGAAGAAGAAGAAGGAGAGAAAGCTAGCATCTCTTGGAGCATGGTTGGTGTTTTGATCTTCTTCCTTGGTGAAGCTTCCTTGTTGTGGCCGAACCTAGCTAGGAGGAGAAAAAGGTGGTTGGTGGTTTCTCATCTCAGAAGATCGTCGCCCACACAACGTCCGAGGTTAGAAGAGGAATACGGTAGAAGATCAAGAGGTCTTTCTAGAAGGTATAACTAGTAATTTTTCCTTTCCGCATCATGCTAGTTATTTATGGAAATAATACCAAATACAAGAGGCTTACGTTCTAGTATTTCGAATATGTTTTTTGAAGTTGTGTTCTTTTATTTTTTTTTTCTTATGATTTGATTGTTCTTTTTGGTTAACCTAAAGTTATTTTAGGAAATTAAATATTAGATTTCTATAAAAGATTGTCTAGTCGGTGGTGGTTACTCCCATATCCAAGAAGGCCATGTGCCTCGCCACGTCAGTACTGGGAACCAATTATGGAAATTAATATTTAATGGAATTAATAACTTAAGGTGACTTGGGTCGAACGTGTTAAGTTCCGCAGGAGATCCAAGTCAAAACCTAAAAGAACAAATAGATTAAGTTTTGGATCAAACGTGTTAAGTTCCGCAGGCGATCCAAAATTTAATTTAAAAGAACACATGGTAGCTAGGAAAAGGTTCAGACCTTTGTACAAAATTTTTGTACAGTGGAACCTCTAGGTTTTCCGAGTAGCAACCAACAATTGGTATCAGAGCTAGGGTTTTGCCTCTGTGTATTTGGTATTAGTTTAATTATGCACATGTCATACATAATTTAGGCACGATAATAGTAGGATGTGCTAACTTTGTGGATGTAGGATCCAACTATTATGGCTTTTAGTTATTATGTGTGTGATTGGACCCTTGGACATGTCAAGGGCATTTTATTGTGTGTGCATGATTGTATTATAAAATACAGTAGAAGCTGTATTTAGTTTTATTAGGATTTTATTTTTGATCTAGTTACATGTACATTCCTTTTATGGAATATAGGATCGATGGATGTAAATTTTATTTTATGTTCGATCTAGTTTACATGTACATTCCTTCGAGGAATATAGGATCAAAATGTAAAATTCTATTTATGTCGCGGATCGAATCTTGCAAAGCGTGGAACCTTCTAAGGACCAGAGGCGCAGCAGAACTAGGAGCAAGATGGATGCGACAGCTAGACCCGGTGGCAGTGGCCAAATATGGCAGTAGCTTGGGATGACATCACACGGAGGACAACAAGAGATAAAAGCCATAATAGTTGAAAATTAGATTTTCTATTTATTGCTTTTATATTGTGCTGTGTGTGCATGTTAGTTTACATATTTAGTAGGCTAGCATAGTTAAAATTCCTCATTTATAAATAACTAAGTGGGAGAGGGATTTTTAAGTAAATCTCATGGTCTCCATTACTGGTTTGTAAGTGATGCAAACAAGCTTGCGCGTTGGCTCTGAGTGCCTTCCTCCATAACGGATGAGCTTATTTGTGGATCACTAGAACAGACTTCCATTTTTGGATGACTATAGGAAGTTAATTAAGAGCGTGTGATCTTCCCCAACGGAAGGGGCATAATCTTATTAATGGACTTAGTGTCAAGTAATGGTATACACTTAGACACATCTAATAATATCCTCCCCATCGGAGTCACTGCTATTATTTGTGTGACCAAATGATACCAACTATTAATCTTATTTGTCAAAAAGTTAGGTTGACAAGATAATAAAATTAATGGGTTAAAACCCTCCTTTTACAAATGTTGAATTTGTATACGTCCATACTAACGTGGCATGCAAAATTCACGGTGTTTGAGGTGTTGGAGAATTTAAATAATATTGTTTGAGGAATCAATATTTTTTTATTCAAAAGTTTTTAACCAAATATTTGATCAAAGACAGATCAACTATTAATTTTATTTCGTCATAAAGTAGAGTTGATAAGATAATAAAATTAATGAATAAAATCTCCTCTTCGATTTTATATACGTCCACACTATCGTGGCATACAAAATTCATGGGGATTTTTAAGGAGTTGATCTTGACCAAATATTTTTGTGATTCTTAGGATTTAAAATGTTTGTCAATTCCCTAGTAGTCATACTATAGAAAAGACTTAGTAATCCCAATTGTAATGATTGGAAATAGGACTTGGACATTAAGGTAGACTGTCTTCTTAGAACTAAGAACAATATAGGTGTATTTAATTTATTAGTTGAAACATGTTTAGTGGTGTTATCTACCAGAACCTGGAGTGTAGATACAGATGCCATTAATCATGTCCGCAATTCATTGCAGGGTTCCAGGAAACCCGGCAACTAAATGAAAATTAAAACACCGTCTACATGGGCACTACTGTAAAAGTGGTAGCTGTGGCAGTGGGAGATGTTTATCTTTTGAGAAGAATAAAACATGGATTTTTGAGTAATTATCTTTACGCACCAAGTTTAGAAAGAACTAGTTTTCAGTTTCTAAACTATTTAAAGAACTTGATATTCTGCCTCTTTTAATAACAAAGTTGTTATTAAGGAAAAGAGGGAAGTTATCTGTTCTGGTACGTTGGTTGGCAATTTATAAATCCAATAACTCTCACGATGCAACAAATGGAAATTAGTAACACATCTTCTAACTTTAAGAGAAAGTAACCTTCGAAAATAAACCAATTATATCTTTGGCATCTAAGGCTAGGTTATATTAACTTGAGTAGGATTCATTGGTAGCTGATGAACTTTTGGGTTCATTAGTAGTGGAAATCTTTCCAACCTACGAGTCTTACTTGGAAGGAAAAATAACCAAGAAGCTTTTAAGTCTAAGGGGTATGGAGTCAAAGATATATTGGAATTGGTTCATTCTGATTTGTGTGATCCTATGAGCATCCAGGCAAGAGGTTGTTTCAAATATTTCATCTATTTTATAGACAACTATTTGAGATACGGATATATTTACTTGATGTACCGCAAGTCTAAGTGCTTTGATTAGTTCAAAGAGTACGAGGCTGATGTGGAGAAACGACAAAGTAAAAGTATCAAGACACTACGGTAAGATCGTAGTGGCAAGTACCTCTTGGGAGAATTTAGGAGTCATTGAAGTAGGGATTCAATCCCAACTAATCGCACCTGGTACACCCCAACGGAATGGTGTAGGAAAAGGAAGGTATAGGACTCTTATGGAAATAAGTAGATTGATAAGTTATTAAGAATATTATCAAAATCATTTTAAGGATATACTCTGGAAACGGGAGTGAATATAGTACCTTCTAAAGTCAGAACTCTCTACTCATATAGAAATGCTGAATAGGCGTAAGCCTATTTCGAAGCATATTCGGATTCGGGTAGTCCAGCACATATGCAGAAGAGAGACAATGATAAGTTGGACAGGAATTCACTTGTTTGTGGGTTATCCTAGTGAAATGAAAGTAGATTTATAGTCTTAAAAATCAGAAGGTCATTGTTAGCATCAATGACCGATTTTTAGAAAAGGACTATGTAATAAACCATGTGCCCATAAGAAAATTTGTTCTTAAGGAAATAATAAAAGGCATGTCTAATCTAGTACCAACTGTACAAGATGAGATACCACAAGGAAACTACAACACGTATCACAAATGATACATAATTGCAGAAAGTGTCACGCCCCAGAGGAGTCCCTGTCCGAGAAAATTTCGGCAGCATCTCCCCTGTACGGAGGACAATCTGAAACTTTTCTACATCCTCACATACCTCAGCCACAGGCGGCTGGAATAAAAACAATCACCACGCAGTTTATATAGATATTCAGCCTCTGGCTGTCACAACCACGCAGTTAATAATAGTAACCACAAACTATAGTACTCTGACTCGAAATCCACCCTACTCAACTACACTCATAAAGCTCAAATCCGACGAAACTCACCTCTTCTGCCGTCCAGACAGGCATGTAGTAAAAACATATCGAATAGAGCACCCATCAATATCAAATACGATGTCCAAGTATCCAAACAAACCAAGTCTATAACATAGTCAAAAAGGAAACAAACAAAACCAGTAGATCCGTAAGTCTTCGGGTCTTCAGGGGACCAGCAACTAGAACTCTCTCCTGACAGCATCATCCTGAAATATAACAACAATGGAGGCGGGGTGAGTCTAACACTCAGCAGGTACAATTGATATGCAAAGTAAAGAAATAACACCTAACACTAATCATGCGTACAGTCTCCTGATATAAGAAAGATAAAAATATGCATCTGAAGTAAAAAGGAGAGGAACTGTACTAACCAGGACCTGAGTATAAGGACAAATAGCCCGAGTGGTATAGGAATCCTGTATGCATGTCAAACATAGGTATCCAAACAATATGCAGCATATAAATGCAGCAAGCACAAACACAAGCAATAAATGCATCATGCACATGATGCCAATGATGCGTCCTGGTCACCCCTGACGCCAGTCGATCATCCCACACACAATAGTGAGGCCGAGTGGGTAGGGCTGTGACAACCGTGCACTCTGTCGTCACTACTCCTGATGAGTGACCT
The DNA here is from genome assembly GCF_018446385.1 of Zingiber officinale. Lineage (NCBI taxonomy): Eukaryota > Viridiplantae > Streptophyta > Magnoliopsida > Zingiberales > Zingiberaceae > Zingiber > Zingiber officinale. The sequence continues at coordinate 164,667,195 of NC_055987.1, forward strand.
AGTGGACGGGATGCTGTCGGAGTACACCTATCCTCCTACCCCAAATCATAAATGGGGGAGCGCAATGCTCTCATCTCCGATACAAAGACGGGAGGAATTCCTGCCGGATAACACGTTGTGTCACACCGAGGCGGGGTGAGTCCCTGCTGCAACACACTCAGCCTGAATCGACCACTAACCCATGAGTGGTGGTGTGTGCAGATCCATGTAACTGGCGATGTGCTCAACAATAATGGAGCGGACTATCGCACAACATGCAATCATGCAAATGATGCATGACACTAACCACAAAATATCCTGACCTAATCCACATGTATATAAAAATGCATCATAGGTCAACGAACCAAAACAATCCAAAGGTACACAGAAGGTATAAAACCTAGGTCCTGAACATGGTAAAGCATGGTATATCACTACCCCCTATAAGCATGTATAAACAAATAAAGTATACATGGGATGCAAATCAAGCAATCAATCAATCCTGTATCAGATATTGAGTAGTGACTAACCGAAACAAATAAAGGACATAATTAATGCAACATGTTAATTTCATTACTAAGCATATCAAAGACAAAAAGTCAAAAGTACCCGCCTCCGAAAATAGAAAGGTCCAATCTGACTCCGAGATACTCGTCTCGCGTCAAGGTCCTGTATATTAAACATAATTTATTTAGCTAACTCAAATGTATAGCTAAATAAAATCCTTAAGGATAAATTAGGGTAAAACCCAAATCCACTCAAGCCACATATCACGATTAAATAGAATTAGGGCACCCTAACAAGTCCACAACTAGAATGAAATCTAGTACATATACAAACTTACCTCTACAACTTGTCCAAATCTGGTTGGAAACGTTGCTACTGTAAATCAACAGTCGGAGCAAGATTAAATTGCCAATCTCCCAAACCGATAAACCTAAATCACAATTCCAACACCTTCATTAATCAAATTAAACCCAAACTCAGTAAAAATTATACCATCTACACCTTACCTAAATTCACAGCAGGAATCACTGATCCACTGAAGGTTTGTTACTGCCAACAAGGGTTGATTGCTGCTGGAAACCTTAAATTACACTACCGAATCACTGCTGGAATCACTTGTTGTTACCTCATCCGAACAACCTTACTCTGAAGAGGAGATGAAGCTCAGGCACGGGAGAACACCGGCAGTGGTACTCGGGTGCCAGCGAGATGGAGGACTAGGGCACGGTGTAATCTCTGCGCGTCGCCGTCCAGTGGCTACTAATCACCGCAATGGGGCCGAGATCAAAGGTGTCCGACGGTGGCTCGTCGGACCGGAGGAAAAGAGAGGGAGTCTCGGTGACCAGCTGTGGTGGCGGCGCGAGGTGGCTAAGGCAGAGGCGTCGGTGTGCGGCTCGGGAGGAAAAGGAGAGATGTCGGCGTCGGGTAGAGGAAGACCTCTGCTCGGCTGTGCCTGAGTGCCAACGAGGAGACGCCGGCGATGAGGGGCGCACAGTGGCATCAAGATCGCGGTGTGCGGCGGGAACGAACGACTGTCGGAGGCGCGGCGGTGAGAATGAGGCGTCGGCGGCGCACGGCTAGGGCACAGCAAGAGGAAGTGAGAAGAAACGAGAAGAAGAAGAGAGGGAACCGCTCGGCGCCGGTTAGGGCTCGGGAGAAGGCGCGGGTGAGGTTTAGGGCAAGGGTCGGCTCGCGAGGGAGAGGGGTTTTCAGCGAGGGAGATAAAGAAAAAAAAAATTTAAAAGGAAAAGGAAAAATCAACTTTTCCTCACTTAAATGAGGTAGCCTAAACAGGCTTTTCCGGGCCCCGTTTTTGTCCCTGTTAACTCGTCCATACGAGCTCCGAAAAATTCCCGAAAAATTTCCAAAAATTCCGGAAAATTCCCTTATTAATATTCGCCTATTTTCCGGTATTTTACAGAAAGTGCCTTGTCGTAGTGGGAGGGTTGTTAGGCAACCTAAAAAGATTCATGTTTTGGGAGAGTTTTTGGACTCGATCCCTGGAGGACATGAACCTGATCTCCGGACATATGACAAAACACTCCAAGATAAAAATGCAACATCTTGGCAAAGAGTAATGAATAACAGAATTAGAATATATGTATTCTAATAAAATCTGGAAGCTTGTAGAACCACCAAATGGTGTAAAAGCCTTTGGGTGTTAAAAGGTCTATAATAGGAAAAGAGGGATAGAAAGGAAGGTAGTAATTTTCAAAGTAAGGCTTGATGAAAAAGGAAACTTTTTCACTGGTAGCCATGCTTAAGTCTATTCGGATTCTTTTATCTATTTGGCAAGTGGATGTCAAGACAGCATTCCTTAATGGAAGTCTTGATGAAAGCATCCATATAAAGCAACCAAAAGGGTTCATTGCAAAGGGCTAAGAGCATCTTGTGTGCAAGCTCAGTCAGTCTATGGACTGAGGCAAAGCTTCAAGGTCTTGGAATATCCGGTTTATCAAAGTAATCTAGACCTATGGATTTATTGAGTAAACGGATAAGTCTTGTGTATACAAAAGGTGTGATGGAAACGTGGTGGTATTTCTTGTACTATACGTAGATAGTTGGAAACAATATCAAAATATTGTCAGAAGTAGGGGTATGGTTGTCCAAATAATTCGATATAAAGGACTTGGGAGAATATATATATTCTTGAGATCAAAGTAATAAGGGATCGCAAGAAAAGAATATTTTACTAATCCCAAGCTTCATACATCGGAAAAATCCTTGCTCGTTTTAAGCATGCAAAACTCCAAGAAAGGTTTCTTACCTTTTCAGGATGGAGTAACTTTATCTAAAGATATGTCTCTGTAGACATCAAAGGAGATAAAGGAAATAAAGGCAGTTCTTTATGCTTTGGCTGTCGAAAGCCTAATGTATGCTATGCACGAGATCAGAAATCTATTTTGCCAAAGGCATAGTTAGCAGATATCAAAGTAACCCTGGACAAGGACAGTGGACTGCAGTAAAGCATATATTGAAGTACCTTAGAGGCACTAGAGATTATATGCTAGCTCACAAGGTAGTTAATTTGGTTCTTGTGGGTTGCATGGATTTTGACTTCCAATCGAATAGGAACAATAATAAGTCAACCTCGGGATTTTGTGCTTACTTTAGGAGGAAAAGTCATAACTATGGAAGAGTGATAAGCATAGGTGTTTTTCTGGACTCCACCATAGAAGCTGAGTATATGGCAAGCCTCTGAGGTAGCCATAAAAGCTGAATGACTTAATAACCTCAAGATAGACTTAGATATGAATTCTAGTTTGTCCAAAGATTATTACAATTTATTGTAATAATAATGGTGCAGTAGCAAACTCGAAGAAACCATGAGTCTATAAGGCAAGTAAACACAATAGAGCGCAAATACTACCCAATACGAGAAATTGTATAAACGAGGAGAAGTTGTTGCCGCCTAGATTGCATCAGGTGATGACCTATAGATCCTTTCACTAAGGTCATTAAGGCAAGAGCTTTTGATGGGCATGTTGAAGGGATGAGAATCAGATGTATGTCAGCAGATATGGCAGCTTAGTCTTTTAGTATAAGTGGGAGATTGTTAGAATGTATACTAAAAGCCTAGCTTTTGGTATAAAACATTTATCTAGAAATAAGAATCACATTGGTCAAATGTTTACATTTGTGATAAATGTAGTTGTTCAATTAATTTATACTGTAGATAACATAGTATGTGGTGCCACATGCAGAAGATGATGTTATCATTATAAACAGTAGCTCACGACCAAAATGGAAAGGAACAAACCATTAGAAGGTCGTAGTGTAATTAGGTATCAGTTTATCTTGACTGTATAATTACACTAGTACACTTAGAGTGTATTGAGTAGGACCATTTGAGGTCGTTTCTTTTATACTGACTTTATAAAAAAACAAAGACCTCGATTATTATGGAAGTGTGTGCTCTTAATCCTAATATAATAACAAGCACATATATTTGATATTTATTTCTTTAATTTATCAATGGGTGAGATTTAGTTCGATGAATCAATAAGCCCGATAAGTTGGGAAATGACATCACTTATAGTGTGTGTTGTTGATTATAGAAGGAAACTGTGTCCTAGAGATACTAGGTTGATAATGTCCTCAAGAGGAGCTCATAAGGATTGTCATGTTAAACCCTGCAGGTGGACCTAGTCCGACATGATGATAAGGTTGAGTGGTACTACTCTTGGACTAAGATATTAATTAAATGAGTTGTCAGTAACTTACTTAATTAGTGGACATTCGATATCTTAAACACAGGGAGACTAACACACTCATAATAAGAAGGAGCCCAAAAATGTAATTTGGGATTGGTGCGGTAGTTCAATAATAGTTCTCTAGTGGAATGAATTATTATTGATAAAATTAAGTTGTGTGTTCGGGGCGAACACGGGATGCTTAACTTTATCGGGAGACCAAAACCAATTCCTCCTCTCGGTCCCTATCGTAGCCTCTTATTTATAGAGTACTATACCCACCTATACCCACCTTCTATACCCGCCTAAAGGGGGTCGGCCAAGCTAGCTTGGGAACCAAGCTAGGGCTGGCCTAGGTATAAATTGGGGTGGCCGGCCCTAGCTTGAACCCAAGCTAGAGGGGCCGGCCAAATTAAATTAAAAAAGAATTTTAATTTTAATTTTTATTATGTGGAAGATATAATTTATTAAAGAGAATTAAAATTAAATTATCTCTCTTGTAAAAGATCTACAAAAGATTAAAGAAAGAGATTAGATCTCTTTCCTTATTTGTAGATTGGTGAGATATTTTATTTTCTCTTTAAAAATTATTCACATGTTGTAAAATTAAAATTATGGAAATTTCTTTTTATCAACCATGAAGAGATTTTGAAGAGAAATTTTAATTTTAAAATTTCCGGAAACAAATTAGGAAGTTTTAATTGTTGATTGAAACTTGTCTAATTTGATTTCATGATGTGGCCGGCCATTAGAATTTAATTGGAGAAATTTTATTTTATTTTTCTCAATTAAATCATGTCAAGGAAATTTTATTGTAATTAAATTTCCTAATTTGCTTAGGCCAAGAAATATAAAAGAAGGGGTGATGGTGCCTTCATGAGATAGAACCTCTATTATTTCTTTCCCTCTTTTGTTCCTTGGTGTGGCCGGCCATCATCATCCTTTCCCTCTCTTCCTCTTGTGGTGGCCGAACCTCTCTCTCCCCTTGGAGCTCTTGTGGTGGCCGGATACTACTTGGAGAAGAAGAAGAAGAAGGAGAGAAAACTAGCATCTCTTGGAGCTTGGTTGGTGTTTTGATCTTCTTCCTTGGTGAAGCTTCCTTGTTGTGGCCGAACCTAGCTAGGAGGAGAAGAAGGTCGTTGGTGGTTTCTCATCTCGGAAGATCGTTGCCCACACAACGTCCGAGGTTAGAAGAGGAATACGGTAGAAGATCAAGAGGTCTTTCTAGAAGGTATAACTAGTAATTTTTCCTTTCCGCATCATGCTAGTTATTTATGGAAATAATACCAAATACAAGAGGCTTACGTTCTAGTATTTCGAATATGTTTTTCGAAGTTGTGCTCTTTTGTTTTTTTTCTTGTGATTTGATTGTTCTTTTTGGTTAACCTAAAGTTATTTTAGGAAATTAAATATTAGATTTCTATAAAAGGTTTTGTCTAGTCGGTGGTGGTTGCTCCCATATCCAAGAAGGCCATGTGTCTCGCCACGTCAGTACTGGGAACCAATTATGGAAATTAATATTTAATGGAATTAATAACTTAAGGTGACTTGGGTCGAACGTGTTAAGTTCCGCAGGAGATCCAAGTCAAAACCTAAAAGAACAAATAGATTAAGTTTTGGATCAAACGTGTCAAGTTCCGCAGGCGATCCAAAATTTAATTTAAAAGAACACATGGTAGCTAGGAAAAGGTTCAGACCTTTGTACAAAATTTTTGTACAGTGGAACCTCTAGGTTTTTCGAGTAGCAACCAACACAGACGGGTCGAAGGGCTGACCAGACGTCTGTCAGGTAAGTAAAGATAAGTCACTGGAGGGGAGTGAGTGTGAGGATGTGTTACCGGGAAGGGAACTTAGGTGCCAATCTGACTTAAAATCATTTTGCAACTCTAAGTCGAGATCTTGACTAGATTCCGGTCTCGGAATCTAATTAATACTATTTCTGTTTATCTATAAATTGTGCTAACACTTTGTTTTGCAGGATATATATTTGCCTCGGGCTAACATTTTCTTACAGGTAGGAAACTACTAGAAAACAAGGTCCGGGCGCCCGGGAGGTACCCAGGCGCCCGGAGGTCCGGGCGCCCGGGAGGTACTCGAGCGCCCGGAGGCAAAGTTTTATCCCGAACGTCATTTCGCCACGTGGAGTTCGTGGGTTGGCTCGGCTACGTCATGGTCAAGGCGCCCTGAAGGTTCCAGGTGCCCCGAACCTCCTATATAAGGAGGGTCAAGACTGAAGCTCCAACAATAACTCAGAATTCACTCTCGTGTGCTCCTGCGACGCTGCGAAAAAGATCCCCGACAAAGTTTTGTTTTCTTTCCTACATTATTTTCTTAATTGTCGATTTTCTTTCACTACATAATTCCTGTATGTAGTTTGTAATAAGTTTCGAATTATTAATGATTGCCCATCGAAAGCACACTTTTGTGCAGGCTTTGGAGTAGGAGTCGCCAAAGGCTCCGAACCAAGTAAAAGAACTTGTGTTAGCCTTGCTCTTCCTTTCCTTACTCTTTTTCCGCTGCTTAACTCTTTACGAAAGTTTTTTTTTGTTATAGATATTCACCCCCCTCTATCGATTCTTCACGATCCAACAAGTGGTATCATAGCAGGTACCACTCTGATTTGGTGCAACCACCAGTCAGACAAGGGGGTGACATTTTTTTTCCATTTTTTTGGCTTTCCAGTTTTTCGCATAATTCCAAACTGGTACTATTACCTTTTTGGAAATATTTTCTCGTTGCAATTAATCTAAATTGGTGCAACACCAATTTAGTTTTCTCTATTATTTCTATTTCTTCCCGCACTACTAATCCAAGACCAAGTCTTGGAACTTTGCTTGTCTAGCTACTCTCTTGTGTGCAGGATGTCTCAGATCGAAGGCTTCAGTACAGTGCGTCCTCCACTATTCAACGGGGACGATTTTCCATACTGGAAGAAAGGATGGAGGTCTACCTGAAGACGGACTTTGACCAATGGTTCAGCGTCACCAGAGGCTACAAGGCGCTTGTCGACAACTTCGGGAATCCACTAGACCCGGAACAGTGGACTCCAGACATAAAGAAGAAAGCGTCGACGGAGTACAAGGCAGTTAACACGCTGTAATGCGGACTGACAAGGGAAGAGCTGAACCAGGTAGGACTGCACCAGAACGCAAAAGAACTCTGGGACAAGCTGATCGAGCTACATGAAGGAACAAGCGACGCAAAGGTAACGAAATGCGCACTACAAAAAAATATAGTTTTACCGACGGGAATACCGACGGAAAACAATTTCCGTCGGTATTATTCTTCAACGCCGACGGAATTAACTATTCTGTCGGCGTTAATTTCATTTCCGACGGAATAAAAGATTCCGTCGATAGTTCTCGACGAAATCTTTTATTTCGTCGGGAATGAGGTTTTTTTTAAAAAAAAATTAAAACTATACCGACGAAATAATATATTCCGTCGGTATATTCGTTTTTACCGACGGAATACAGATTCCGTCAATAAATCCGCCTAAAACATAACCCTAGCTTCCTTTCTTTCCACGCGCGCGCCGATTCCTTTCTTCCTCCTCCCTGATTTCGCTGGTAAGCTCCTCTCCCTCATTTTTTTTTCCTCTCCCTTTTTTTTGCTCTCCCCGCTGCCCTTTATGGCGGATGGCGCTGGTCGTCTGTGCCGGCCGCCAGCCGCTGTGCCGGCCGTGCCGGTGGCCGCTGTTGGCACTGTTGGCACTGTGCCGCTGTGCCGGCTGGCATCAGGCCGCTGTATGTGTCGGCCGCCAGCGGCCCACTGTGCCGGTTGCTTGTGAGCTGGATGTTCCAGACGTTGCCTTGGTGATCGTTGCTGCGTTGGACACTGCTGTGTTTGTCGATAGTAATAATTTATGCTTTGTACTTGTTAATTTTTAGTTAAATTTTGTACTAAGGTGTTTTTATTTTGTAAACAGATAGCATTTGCTACTCTTCTCCGGTTGACCTACACATCTTCAGGTATATTTTAGTAAATTGTACTTGATATTATTTAGCATGATTTAATTTAGATATATTCGTATATTATTCTGTAGCATAATATAGTTGTTTCATTTGTAATATGTTTGTACGTTAATATTAGCTAATTTTCAATTTATTGGTTTAAGGTCAAAATGTCTATGCACAAAACTTGGATGTACAATCGTTTGGAAAATGGGTTTATTAGAGATGATTTTATTACTGAAGTTGAAAAATTTGTGAACTTTGCTAAAAGTCATCCAGAATGTATGAATGGTGATGAGTTACGGTGTCCGTGTAATCTTAAGAAATGTAGGAATAGAGCTTTTCGTGATGAGGATACCGTGAAAGTTCACATATGCAGAAATGGTTTTGTACCAAATTACTATAATTGGTATTGTCATGGGGAGCCTTATGTGTATGAATCAATTGGACCTTTTGGTGGGACGTCATCTGCCACAACTTATACTGCTCTTAATATCTCAACTAATGATATTGCAATGCAGTCAATGGTTCACGATGTGATGAATGCTGCAGTTGATTATTCCAATATAGATGATGAAACACCAACACCTGAATATCAGCAATTATATGAAATGTTGAAAGCTAGTGAAAGAGAAGTGTGGGAAGGAATTCCCTTTGGTCATTCTCAGTTATCATCTACTGCTAGGTTATTTAATATGAAAGTATAACATCATTTTTCAGAAAGATGTTATGATGACATATGTCAATTGATGTCAGAATTGTTTCCTGCTAATAACATAATAACTGATAGTTTTTATAATATAAAGAAATTGGTCAGAGGTTTAGGCTTGCCTGTAGAGAAAATTGATTGTTGTATAAACAACTACATGATATTTTGGAATGAAGACAATGATCTACGTGAATGCAAAATCTGTACACACCCTCGTTATAAGCATGGTAATCGTATACCAGGGCAGAAGAAGAAAAAAATTGCTTGGAAAGTCATGTATTATTTTCCGTTAACTGCTAGACTTCAACGTTTGTATGCATCTACTGCTACAGCTTGCCACATGATATAACATCATGAACATGAGCACGATGGAGCGCTGATGTGTCATCCTTGTGACTCCCCTGCATGGAAACATCTTAATGCTTTATTTCCTTCGTTTGCAATTGAACCACGTAATGTGAGATTGGGACTTTCCGCCGATGGATTTTAGTCATTTGGTCAGTCAGAGCAACAATATTCATCTTGGGCAATTATATTAACACCGTACAATTTACCACCATGGATGTGTATGAAGGATGAATTTATGTTCCTTACAGTACTTATTCCTGGTCCAACAAATCCAAAAGAGAAGATAGATGTTTTCTTGCAACCTCTGATTGCCGAGTTGAATGAATTATGGAATGTAGGGTCAGTGACTTACGATGTTGCAAGTAAAACTAATTTTAGATTGCATGCTGCATTATTATGGACAATTAGTGATTTTTCAGCATTCTCAATATTGTCGGGATGGAGCACGGCTGGTAAATTAGCTTGTCCACACTGTATGACAGATTCTGATGCATTTTCATTACCTTATAGTGGGAAAGTATCTTGGTTTGATAATCATCGTAAATTTTTACCAATTGATCACTCTTTTAGGCGAAATAAGAAATTCTTTTTAAAAAATGTTGTTGTGAGAAAATCTCCTCCAGCTCATGTTTCAGGTGAAGAAATCATTGAGCAAATAGACAGTTATGAATTTCTACCAGTATCTCAACCTGGTTCCGATGAGTTAAATAAATACATTGTTAGGATGTGCAAGTGTGGTTGGAAGAAAAGAAGTATTTTTTGGGAGCTACCATATTGGAAGCATTTACTTATTAGACATAATTTGGATGTCATGCATATTGAGAAAAATTTCTTCGATAATATTTTCAACATTGTGATGAATGTCTCTGGAAGAACTAAAGACACTGTAAAATCACGTGAAGAATTAAAGGAACTAGTTAATAGACCAGAGTTGCATCAGGATGAAACAACTAACAGATTTCCAAAAGCTTGTTATACATTAGACAAAGATGGTAAGCAAGCTTTATGCAATTGGTTGAAAGAAATCAAATTTCCAGATGGGTATGCCTCAAATATGGCTAGATGCGTGGATGTGAATAGATTAAAGATGTTTGGAATGAAAAGTCATGACTGTCATGTATTCATGCAAAGACTTATTCCAGTAGCCTTCCATGACTTACTTCCTCAACATGTTTGGCAAGCACTCACTGAATTGAGTCTATTTTTTTAGAGATTTGACAGCGAGATGTATTATGATGGATGATATGCTTCGGCTAGAAACAGACATTCCTCTTATATTATGTAAGCTGGAGCGCATATTTCCACCTAGTTTTTTTTATTCAATGGAACATCTACCAGTGCATTTACCATACGAGGCACAAATAGGAGGGCCTGTGCAGTACAGATGGATGTATCCATTTGAACGGTTTTTGAGGAAATTAAACAATAATGTTCGTAACAAAGCAAGAGTTGAGGGTTCAATCTGTAATGCTTATCTGGTTGAATAAGCATCTTCTTTCTGTTCATATTATTTTGCTGATAGTGTGCAAACAAGACACCGCAAATGTCCTAGAAATTCTGATGATGTTCAGCCGATAGACCCATCGATGCTTTCTATTTTCAAATTTTCTGGTAAATCAATGAGTGCATCACATTCTAGATGGTTAACCGAAGATGAATACCATGCTGCAAGAACATACATACTATTAAACTGTGAAGAGGTCAAACCATACATAAAGTAAGTTAACTACTCTAAATAAATAATTATTCATTCTTAAATATCTTTCTTGATATCTCAATATTTATATAATTACATTCTTTCTCAGCTTATATGAACAACAACTATATGTACAAAATCCATCAATTGCTGCAAGTGAGGTAGCTGAAAAGTTAGAGACTGAATTTGCACTATGGTTTCAAATATATGTAAGTTACAAAATTTATAAAAAATTTTCCTTCAATCCTATTAATAGGTGTCCTAATTTATATGTGGACTATATTTTATAGGTGAAAGACCGTAGAATATCAAATGTGCAAGATGATAGGATAATGAATATTGCATCAGGCCCGCTTCGTAAAATTAAGGTATACTCTGGTTACTATGTTAATGACCTTAAATTTCACATGACACAAAGAGATTCACAGAGATTAACTTATAATTCTGGTGTTTGCATCAAAGGATCTATGGACAACAACAATACTGAGTTTGATTACTATGGTAGACTTGAGGAGATCATAGAGATTGAATATCCTGCATTACCAATAAAGAGGTTGCTGGTTGCTACTCGGAAAACCTATAGGTTCCACTGTACAAAAATTTTGTACAAAGATCTGAACCTTTTCCTAGCTACCATGTGTTCTTTTAAATTAAATTTTGGATCGCCTGCGGAACTTAACACGTTTGATCCAAAACTTAATCTATTTGTTCTTTTAGGTTTTGACTTGGATCTCCTGCGGAACTTAACACGTTCGACCCAAGTCTCCTTAAGTTATTAATTCCATTAAATATTAATTTCCATAAAAGGTTCCCAGTACTGACGTGGCGAGGCACATGACCTTCTTGGATATGGGAGCAACCACCACCGACTAGACAAAACCTTTAATAGAAAGCTAATATTTAATTTCCTAAAATAACTTTAGGTTAACCAAAGAGAACAATCAAATCACAAGGAAAAGAAAGAAACAAAGAACACAACTTCGAAAAACATATTCGAAATACTAGAACGTAAGCCTCTTGTATTTGGTATTATTTCCATAAATAACTAGCATGATGCGGAAATAGAAATTACTAGTTATACCTTGTAGAAAAAACCTCTTGATCTTCTACCGTATTCCTCTTCTAACCTCGGACGTTGTGTGGGCAACGATCTTCCAAGATGAGAAACCACCAACCACCTTCTTCTCCTCCAAGCAAGGTTCGGCCACAAAAGAAAAGCTTTACCAAGGAGAAAAACCAAAATACTAACCAAGCTCCAAGAGATGCTAGCTTTCTCTCCTTCTTCTTCTTCTTCTCCAAGTAGTATCCGGCCACCACAAGAGCTCCAAGGGAGAGAGAGAGGTTCGGCCACCACAAGAGGAAGAGAAAGAGATGATGGCCGGCCACACCAAGGAACAAAAGAAGGAGAGGAATAATAGATGTTGTGTCTTGTGAAGGCACCCTCACCCCTTCTTTTATATTCCTTGGCCTAGGTAAATTAGGAAATTTAATTACAATAAATTTTCCTTAATTTCCTTGACATGATTTAATTGAGAAAAATAAAATAATATTTCCCCAATTAAACAATGATGGCCGGCCAAAACAATAGGAAGCAAATTGGACAAGTTTCAATCAACAATTAAAACTTTCCTTATTTGTTTCCGGAAATTTAAAAAAATAAAATTTCTCTTTAAAATCTCTTCATGGTTAATAAAAGGAAATATCTATAATTTTAATTTTATTAACATGTGAATAATTTTAAAGAGAAAATAAAACATCTCTCTAATCTACAAATAAGGAAAGAGATCTAATCTCTTTCTTTAATATTTTGTAAATCTTTTACAAGAGAGATATTTTAATTTTAATTCTCTTTTAAATTAAATCTTCCACATAATAATAAACATTAAAATTAAATTTTCTTTTTAATTAATTATGGCCGGCCCTACTAGCTTGGGTACAAGCTAGGGCCGGCCACCTATGCTTAGGCCGGCCCTAGCTTGGTTCCCAAGCTAGCTTGGCCGGCCCCTTTAGGTGGGTATAGAAGGTGGGTATATGTGGGTATAGTACTCTATAAATAAGAGGCTACGATAGGAACCGAGAGGAGGAATTGGTTTTGGTCTCCGATAAAATTAAGCATCCCATGTTGCCCGAACACACAACTTAATTTTATCAATGATAATTCATTCCACTAGAGAACTATCATTGAACTACCGCACCAATCCCAAATTACATTTTGGGCTCCTTCTTATTATGAGTGTGTTAGTCTCCTGTGTTTAAGATATCGAATGTCCACTAATTAAGTGAGTTATTGACAACTCATTTAATTAATATCTAAGTCCAAGAGTAGTACCACTCAACCTTATCGTCATGTCGGACTAAGTCCACCTGCAGGGTTTAACATGACAATCCTTATGAGCTCCTCTTGGGGACATTATCAACCTAGTATCTCTAGGACACAGTTTCCTTCTATAATCAACAACACACACTATAAGTGATACCATTTCCCAACTTATCGGGCTTATTGATTCATCGAACTAAATCTCACCCATTGATAAATTAAAGAAATAAATATCAAATATATGTGCTTGTTATTATATTAGGATTAAGAGCACACACTTCCATAATAACCGAGGTCTTTGTTTCTTTATAAAATCAGTATAAAAGAAACGACCTCAAATGGTCCTACTCAATACACTCTAAGTGTACTTGTGTAATTATATAGTTAAGATAAACTAATACCTAATTACACTACGACCTTCCAATGGTTTGTTCCTTTCCATTATGGTCGTGAGTTACTGTTTATAATTTATAAGGTACTGATAACATGATCCTCTGTGTGTGACACCACACACCATGTTATCTACAATATAAATTAATTGAACAACTACTTTTATCATAAATGTAGACATTTGACCAATGTGATTCTTATTTCTAGATAAATGTTTATACCAAAAGCTAGGCTTTTAGTATACACTCTAACAGAGGTGTGTGTTGTTCAAGTGTTCATGGTATGATCCGACACCAAGAATAGGTACTAGAATTCATCCAAATTATAATTTAGTTGAGGTTAATGCAAACAAAAGATTCAACAAATTTGAGCCTTTCATTTTTGGGATACAAGTGGGTCAGGTTTTCTATCTTGAATACCCTACGAAGAGAAGAAGATCTAGTGAATGGTTGTCTGTTTGTCGAATCAAGTCTCGCTCAACCATAGAGATGCCGAACACAGTCACTCCTCAAAATCATGATGCATTTCAGAATGATGAAGCGGAGAGACATTTAATTGATTTACAACGCCAATCTACTTCTCAATTACTTGTAGATGTTTGTAACGCCCGCCCTCCCTGCTAACCCTAAGGGACGGGGCTACGATACTCTATGTACATATTACAGCGGAAGACTTGAAATAATTTTTTTTTCTTAGTTTAATAAAACTTTTCTTTTGTTTTCAAATCCGAACTACACTAATATGGTTTCCATAACATGATAACAAGATAAATAGAAACATAACATCAAGTTACCCATATAGTACTACAATTTACGAAATCAAAGCGTAATTCTTAAAAGTTCTTAAAGCAGGTTCTTATTTGGTTGCCTAGCCACCGCCACACACATCTCCTTGCCTCTCCTGCTGCTCCTTTAGCTCATCCAGCTTTTTCCTTTATCTGTGGTACAAGGAAAGTAAGCTATGAGCACTCATGGCTTAGTAAGTTCCTTTCCTATTCACTAAAACCGAAAATCATTACATGATCAAAGAATATCTCAACATAACATGATCTCAACTAGTCATGACATAACATATCATACTCTTTAAGCATATCATGCAACATAACAAAATCATAACTAGTCATGGCATATCATCTCTTAAAGCATAGCATGATACATAACATAATCATATCTAATCATGACATATCATAGCATCATCATAAGGTAGCATGGCATATCAAGCTCTTAAAGCATAGCATGAAACATAACATAATCATATCTAATCATGGAATATCATAAATCATAGCATCATCACAACATGATCATAAGGTATATGCAATATGATTTTGAAAACATGTATCCGAAAAACATGTGTATGTCTCATGATCTTTAAAACCATATCTTCTTACATATATACTTGAACATATTATCAACTTAAAGGGGATCCCGGCTATGTACCACTTACATATTGCGCGCAACCTATGTAGGTCCAATGTAGCAAGTCTTGAACCCTACAAGGCAAACATACTAGGCCCGAGTCTTACTCCATCGACCTAGGGGCACTTAGGAGCCCATCCCTAACGAGGCCCGAGTCTTATTCCATCGACCCCGGGGCGCTTATGGAGCTCACCCTTGGTACAAGCCATATAAAGTAAAGTACATGTCATACTTATACATATCACACATTATAAGGGCATGCATCACTTAGGCACACATCATATCATAAAAGTATGTATCACTTAGGCATACATCATATCATAAAAGTATGCATCACTTAGGCATACATCATATCATAAAAGTATGCATCACTTAGGCATACATCATGTCATAAAAATATGCATTACTTAGGCATACATCATATCATAAAGGTATGTATCACTTAGGCATACATCATGTCATAAAAGCATGCATAGCATATCATAAAAGCATGCATATTTCTAGCACATGTCATATCATGGAAAGTATGAATCACAAGCATACATGTTTAAGCATAAGGGTGTATCATGTGATTATACTATCATAAGAAACATGGTAACATAGTTAACTTGGATTCTAAGCTTCCTAATCCCTTGGGTTCTTATCATGGCCGAACCCCCTTAGATCTCAATTTAGGTAAAAATAACCTCCAAGCATGTGGAACCTAAATTATCATCACATCAATTTCATAGGAAGCATTATAAGCATGATTAACTTGGTTTCTAAGTTCTCCAAGTCCCTAAACTTCATGTGGCCGAACCTTATCAGGTGTGAAACAAGGTCCCAAATGTCATGAAAGCATGGAAACCTTAAACCATATTTATAGCATTTTTCTTCCAAGTAACATAGTAATCATATTTGAGCTAATTCCTAAGTTCTTCAAGCCCTTAACATATGTCATGGCCAAAATTTCACAAGTATTCATTAGGGCTAAAAACAAGCATACAAGCATGTGAACTTGAACTAACATCATGTATAAATTCATAATAAGGTATCATACAAAGGGTATGGCCGAAACTTACCCTAGCCTCATTTTAGGTCATTAAGCAATATATAGCATGAGAACTTTGGCTTTCTACTTATCATATTTCATGTAGAGTGACATGAGCATATTTAAATTTTGTTCTAGGGTTTCTAGGGAATCTATCCCTTCATGGCCGAGACCTACAATGGTCCATTTAGGTCATGGAAAAATTATACAAGCATGTGACACAATCAACACATTATCATATTTTCATAAGAAGCATTTTTAACACAATTGGTTTCAATTCTAAGGCCTCTAGGTCATTTAAACCCTACTTGGCTGAGACCCATCAGTGGTTAACTTTGCTTCAAATAGCCTAAAAGCATAGGAAGTCATACAAGTTTCATAGCATGTATAAAGACAAGCATAATAAACATACATGTGCATTGTGTCTTAGGCTTCCTAGGTTTCTTTCCTTTTTCTTTTATTTTTCCTCATGGCCGAAACCTACCATTCTCTAAACTAGGTTTTAAGTGTCCTAAAGCATGGAAAACCTAAGTAAGTTTCATGGCAAAAATTACTAAGAACATCATATACCAATTTGGTTCATAAACAAGCTAGGACCCTTGTGACCTTACAAGTCATATATCATGTAACTAAATTCTCTACACCCTAATTAAGCATGAGAGCATTAAACCACGTTCATATCTTAATATCACAGAGGTCTTGAGCATGTTAAAATTTTGTTTAAGCTTTCCTAAGCTATCCATCTTAACATGGCCGAAAATCTTAATGAAGAGTTCATGAATTTCTAGCAATATTCAACATGCAATTCTTTAAGAGAACTCTATATTCTATCATATAAACATGGTTACTTAAATTTTAAAGGTCTTCCTAACCCTAAGCTCTTTTCTTGGCCGAAACATATGAGGGGATTTCCTTTGGTTCCAAGTAACTTTCAAGCAAGAAAAACCAATAAAAGATCCTTAGTAATTCATGGAGGGAATCTTGTACTAGTTTGGTTAAACAATGATTTCCCTAACCTCTTTAAAACATTTTTGGCCTAAATTCTAGGGTTAGGTACTCCTCTGACCAAGCATCA
This sequence comes from Zingiber officinale, assembly GCF_018446385.1. Taxonomy (NCBI): domain Eukaryota; kingdom Viridiplantae; phylum Streptophyta; class Magnoliopsida; order Zingiberales; family Zingiberaceae; genus Zingiber; species Zingiber officinale. The sequence continues at coordinate 164,684,306 of NC_055987.1, forward strand.
TATAGGTATAAAAACATAAAGGAAAACCTTCCTACATAGCATAGAAAAATATCACGAAATGATGACTTGTTTAAACCTTCCTAGATTTGAAACTCTTCTTTGGCCGAATTTTCTTAAATTCTATTCTAGGTTTTCTAATCCTCATAAAATCCGAAAATCACATAAAAAGCCTTGTACCACAGGTGAGGGGAAGCTTACATCCTTTTCGCTTGTGGATCTAAGGTGTGGTGATGGAAGAAGTATCCTCTTCTTCTAGTTCCCTTCCCTTGATTCCCTTGCTAAGTCCTCCTTGTATCTTAGGCTTTCTTAGGAGAAAACCTTGGCTTGGGGCCGAAGATGGAGGAGAGGGGACTGAGGGTTCGGTGAGGGAGAGGAGAGAATGAGAAAAATGAGAGAAAAATTAGAATTCTTCTCTTTACTTGCTCCCTTTTATGTTAAGGAGGAAGAAGTAGCAAAATTAGTTTTTGCTTTCCTTCTCCCTTAGCCTTTTTTTCTATTTTATTTTTATTTTTATTTATTTATTTATCCTCATCATTCATGGTGAAATAAGGGGGAATGAATCCCCTTAATTAGCCTCTTTTATTTTTCGGCAAGAGAAGAGAGAAAGAGGGAGAGAAGGAAGGAAGGCAAGTTGCCTTTTTCTTGCTCTTTTCTTATTTTCTTTTGGCTAACTTTTACTCTCACCCTTATCATGAGTTTCCCTCCTTTGCTATCAATATCTTCTCTCTATCCCAATTGGTTTCTACTAATTAATTCTATAAATTATAATATAAGAGGTTCAAGTTTCAATCCTTGACCTCCTCTTCTTTTTATTTTATTTTATTTCTTTTTGCTTCAACCCACTTCCTTTTATTTTTCTAAGGCAAAATCCTACATTCATATACTTATCTTAAAAGCTTAGTGGGTGTTACAATGTTAATGTCACTTACGAAGAGATTGATGATGGAGAGATCTCGAACAGTGAGTATGAAGTTGAACTAAGCTAATCTAGCGAAGAGGACATAACAACTGTACAAAGTTGATTAGTCAGATGGTAACGATGATTAAGTATTATAATTAGTAATCATCAAGTAAGTTATGCTTTCGTATTAAATTGTAATTTTATTATCATGTTTTTATCACCTTATTATTATGTGTTCTAATGTTGTTTTACAGATATCATTATGGCAGAGCAGCAGCCTGTAGCACCACGTTGCTACAAGGTCCTTAAAGTCATCGGGGACTCGTACGTATTTTTCATTATATTAATTCAAGTTAATATATAATTGATTTCTCTTAACTTAATATTATTTTGTGCAGGTTCACTCCAGATGGTCATCGAGTTGCCACATATATCACAGGAAAATTCAAAGAACGAGTTAGCGCGTCTGGTACTACATGGAGGCATGTAGACCAGGAGATGAAGATATTTTACTATAATGAATTTGTGATAAGTAAATTTAATATATTTGGTATTATATTTAATATAGTTATCACTTAACTTAAATGCTTAACTTATAATTGCAGAAAATGTATACATGGGAGGACGGGCATGAAGAAGAATTTAAATCTACATGGAATACATACTATGCCAAACTATACAGAGACCATATGTATTACATGAGAAAGAAGGGCATTAGACCTGCGTATGTTTCCGAGGCGATATGGAGTGCATGGACGGCCACCTGGGCTACAGAAAGATGGCAGACAAATGCTGAAAAGGCAAAAGCAAATATAAATACAGAACCAGGTGGCCCGAGCACCGGAACCGCTCGGCATACGTCAGGATCTAGATCTATTGTAGAGCATACCATGGATCTGGTGAGTAAAATTTAAAGTTATACATTGTAACAAATTATGTTTTTATTAGCAAACTTGTATAATTTTATCCAAAAAAGTTTTGTATGTAGGAACGCGAGCTTGCCCGACAGCCCACATGTATGGAGGTCTTTCTTAAGACCCATAAGAAGAAGGATGGATCATTTGTTGATTCTTGATCTCAGACTCTCCATGTAAGATTATTAACTTTATTGAATTTGTTCATTTGTATATTAATTAGTAGTCAGCAATACTGATTAAATTAGATATTATTTATTTGTTTACAGCAACAAATGACAGAAAGGGTGACTCAGGCATCTCAGCCATTAGTAGAGGGGGGAGATTCATAGTCTCTATCCACCGACGCTCTAAATGAGATTTATTATGATGTTGTAGGTGGAAGGACAAAAAACTCTACCCTCTACGGCCTGGGCTCTCAAGCAAAAGTTACATTTAATTGTCTGATAAATCCGGTCGGTCGTGCTAGTTCCTCTTCATCTAGTGAGATGCAGTCCTTAAGACGTGAAAATCAAGAACTGTGCACTCAATTGAAATCAATGGATGAGAGGATGGCCGATATGGATCAATGGCAAGCTGATGAGGAGAAGAGGAGATCTGATGAGGAGAAGAGAAGAGCCGAACGTGACAAGAGTAATGATGATCTCATGGCCCAGATGCGCCAGATCGTGGCTAATTTCACCCAGGGGTCACATGGTTCTGAGTCATAGGAGACTAAAGATCCATCAGCCGGTGATGATTAGCATTTTCTGAGGTATGTTCAATTATACTTTATTAGTTTTTTATTTATCATATATAGACTGTGGTAATATATTTATTCCATTTTAATATTTGTTATAATATGTTCATTTAATTTCTAAATGTTTCAGGAGTCACGTTCGGTTCTATTTACATACTGACTCTTCATATGATCATATGCTCCTTTTTGTGTCCAGGTATCATTTTATTATAAATAAAATTTGATATACATATATGCAAAAATGTTTATTTATATATCAACATGATCATTTGATATTTGTCTTTTGACAGGATTTCTAGCATTATCTTTCATTCTTGTATTATTTTACGTACTCTGCACTATGGTATGTATTCTGTAACTTTGCACTATGTTATGTATCATTTTGACAGGATTTATATATGCACTATGATATTTTGTTCAGTTTAGTTTGTTTTAGATGATTATAGTTGTTTCTAATGATATGATATTGTGATTGTTTAAGTGTCGATTGTGTAAAAGTGATTGTTATATATATATATATGTATGATGTAAGTTAGTAAGTGTGGAATATATGTTTGTATGTAGTTGTATCAATGAAGTGTTAGAATGTTATGATTGTTTAACTGTGGATTGTGTAAATGTGATGTTTTAATTTATGTGTGGATTATATATGTTTGTGTGGATTATATATATTTGTGTGGATTGATTGTAATGAATTATATTTGTGATGGTTTGTATATTTGGAAAGTATATACGGAAATTGTCAAAACAGATCGTTGCTGGAAATTTTTTTTTAGTTTACCGACGGATTTATAAATCCGTCGGTAAATATCAAAAAAATCTACCGACGGAAAACTGCATTTCCGTCGATAGATTGATATGTTGCCGACGGAAACACCTGTTTCCGTCAGTAATTACCGACGGAAACAGGTGTTTCCGTCGGTAATTCATTTCTCCCCAAAAGACACTGTTCCAGCAATGTTTCCGACGGAATTATGGTCCGTCGGTATATTATTACCGACGGAAGATCTTATTTCCGTCGGTAATGACCTTTCCGACAAATCGGTTTCCGACAGCTACAAATCCGTCGGTATTCCGTCGGTAGTCTATTATACCGACGGAATATTGACAGATAATTCAGTCGGTAAAACTGTTTTTTTTTTGTAGTGGCGATCTCTTATTAAATAAATTGTTTAACATAAGAATGCAGGAAGGAGAAACGACGAGTCAGCTTCACCCAAGGATCAAGGACATCTTCAACGAGCTCCACTCGATAGGCCACCAGATGGAAAACATAGATATGATAAGGTACGCGTTAAACGCTTTTCCACGTAACTCTCTATGGGCATCCATCATGGATGGCTACAAAATTTCAAAAAATCTGTCTAAATTAAAACTTGACGAACTATTTTGTGAATTAGAGTTACATGAGCAGACTAACACTAGATCTGAGAAAGGTATTATTGTTCTGTTTGCAGGTTCCTCCAAAGAAAAGAAGAACAAGCCTGAACCTGAAGAAAATTTGGACCAGGATTCTGAAGACGAAGAGTACCTAGTGAACCTGGTAAGGAAAATGTTCACCGGGAGGAAGAAGAGCTTCAGCAAGAAAGATCTACAAAAGATCAGTTCTCCAACCGAACCAAGGAACGTGACGTGCTTCGGATGCAACAAGAAGGGATACTACAAGAACGAGTGTCCGAGATTGAAGAACGACAAAACGAAACCGACCAAAAAGAAGGTCTTCAAAGCAACGTGGGACGACTCGTCTTCGGAAAAATCGAAGGACGAAGATAAGAAGAACATTGAAGATGAAGTCACGGTGACAACCTCTTCTCTTTTTTTTCCCCTTGATCTTTCTTTCCTTTCATATCTCCCTATATACATGAAAGTGGGATTAAGGAGGTTATCAGAAAGAAAAACTACTCCTTCAAATATTCAAATCAAATATTTAAATTTATTTAGATCAGGTCAGGTTAGTTCTCATGTTGAAATCAAATATTTAAATTTATTTAGATCAGGTCAGGTTAGTCCTCATGGATGACCCGTTTAAGTAAACTCAAATACGAGCCGTGATTCATGAATCCACATGACTCACACGTTTCTTTCTTCCTTTCTTCCTTCGTTTCTGTTATAAACTATATATTAGATTTTTCTCTTTAAGGTTGCATGTAAAAAGTCAAGTCGAATCATGTTTAATAGTGTTCAAATTTATTGGATAAAAATAATTAAGATAGACTAAGCTTAAAATGAATCAAATCGTTATTAAAATCATCATTTAAATTTTTTTTTCTTCCACAATGAATTTTTATCCTCGAGACGCTTCACCCTTCATTATTCATTCTAAAAAGTAAATTAAACATAAGGGTTATTATTATTTTAGTTTTATGATAATTAATTAACTGAATTATGCATCTAAATTTGTTGACATTCAAACTATGCATCCAATTTTTAAATTATCAAACCACACACTAATTTTTCAAAATATACCTTGTTCCTTGCTCGACTATCTTTCTCCATCTTTGTTTGATGGACAACCACACGAATAGAGTTGAGATAGTCTTACCATCATGGCCACGTGGGCAAGCTAGCAACGAAGTTGACCGATCGAGGACGAAGGAAGGCAAACAATGAAGGGTTAAAAGATATTTGGGAATCGTGGGCTATTATATTCATTGTGATTTATATCTTAAAGTTTGGTTTTGCATCCTTAGACATTTTTTATTTTACTATTTAATTAAGAATCTAGATATTTTAATAATCAACTCTCAATTGACTTTTTGAAACTCAAAATTAAATTACGTTAATATATGTTTTCTTTTCACATAAAAATAATTTCAAGACTTATTAATATTTTTAATTTCTTATCCTTCTCAAATCATAGATTGCATAACTTAATTTCTATTATTTACATCGCTTTTTCTCATCGTTTCAATTGTCATCAGTTCTTCATCGTTCTCTCCTTCCCTCTCCCTCTTCAATTTTTACTATAGCTTACTTTTTCTTATCATTTTTATATCACAACATATCAATCCATCTATTTCAGCTCTTCTGCATATCTGTATTTCATCGATTCTTTGAAAAAAATCACAACCACAGACGCATAACTTAATTTCTATTATCTACGTCGCTTCTTCTCGCCGTTTCAATTCTCATCGATTCTTCATTGTTCTCTCCTTCTCTCTCCCTCTTCAATTTTTATTATAGTTTTCTTTTTCTTTCCTTTTTATATCACAACACATCAATCCATCTATTTCAGCTCTTATGCATATCGATACAGTCATATCAATGCATCTATATCTCATCGATTCTTCGAAAAAAAAATCACAACCGTATCTATCCATCTCTGTATTTCATCGATTCTTCGAATGATATAAGACATTCTCACTACATAATTTAAGGTATGTTTAATAATCTAATTTCTATTTTATTTTTGGATTAAAATTTTTTATAGAATAAATCACACTAGCTAGTATTGAATAATTTTATTTAATTATTTAACAATAAATATTTATTTTGTATAATTTATATATATTCATATATCATATTATATCTGTAACACATATACGTGATGGTTAGTTGTAATTACTCTAGTAATATATTGGTAAAACACAAAAGAATGATACAAGAAGTAGTGTTTGAATTTCAAATGAATTAATTAAATATGTTGGAGTTCTAATGTGTTTCATATTTATTTGATAGACAACTTAAAGAGAAAATTGCCTACCTATCAAATTAATAGATTGAAACAAGAATATTAATAGATTAAAAGAATAAATATGCAAATCTAGACAATGGATACACCAATTATTTCAATTCTGGTCAAACGATAAAAATATTTGTATGAAGTTTTGTACAAACACGACAGTCAACTGAAATTAAATAAGTCGACTATTGAATCGATTGTTGGAACGGAGTTAGTCTGTTGGTGAAGCTTCGCAGATGTGTCCTTATCCGGAGACGCACGTGAGCTCAACTAGCCGCCGTTTATCGTTTTCTCCGCTCCTATTCGCCCCTTCAAATAATTTATCGATACACACTTATGGACTTCTTCCCATATTGAACGAGTCGCAGTTGGCCGTTCCTCGTCCGTACAATTAACCAACTTTTCTCTCTATTTTTTTCCCTTTTGGAAAAAAAATACATTAAGAGATCAGTAAAATATTTTCTTTATTCTTAAATACCATCGATTGTCGAGTTTTCATATTTGATGAATGATAGGATGGAGGAAGAGGGCCATCTAAGAAGGGTTAAAGTAAGAAAATTTTGGTGAAGTTGGTTGAACGATCTCCCATATAGGTTGGACATGACCGTCTAAGCGGTCATCCTTTAAAAGTTTGCGACTAACTCTCTATTTGGATAGGGTGAGCGAAAGTTCATTAATGGACGGGGAAAGGAGGGAAAGTGAGGGAAAAAGGAGGAGAAGTAAATTATTTATATTCTCCTTGTTTGGGAGAGAGAGAAGGTTCATTAACATAACATGTGTTATCTTGTTTGGGAGGAAAGTGAGGGCAATGAAGGTTAAATATATAAAGTTATAAAATTATCCTCACTTTTACTTTTGTTAAAAACTTACGTATTCAAGAACCTAGTGCATCTTGCATACATTTATTGGTTAAGACTTATGCATTCAAATATTTGTAACTCATTTGTTAAAATCAGCGTTGGCGTCGAAGTCAGTGTCGACGTCAAAGTTGACGTCGGCATCGAAGTCGGCGTCAAAGTCAGCATCGGTATCAAAGTCGATGTCGGCATAGACGGAGTGCGAGCGTCGAACGATGCAAGTCAAGCGGTGCCAGTGTTTTTCGTCGCAACACAAAGAATATCTAAAACAATAATTTTTAAAATTAATATAATAAAAAAGGGATAAAATTAAAATATAATTTTTTATAATTCCCCTTAACCTTCCTTATACTCCAAACAAGAGTGTAATAAATTCTTTTGTTTCATGGGTAAAGAAGGTTAAAACTTACCCTTCCTTACATTTTCTTTTCGTAGCTCACTTCCTCCCAAATAGGGTTTCAAGTTTCCTTTCCCCTTTTTTACCATTCCTTCCCCTTCCCTCACCTCCTCCCAAACAGTGCATAAGGGTTAAGAGACAAATAGTGAATTTGTCGGCCCCCGCCCCTCATTCTCTGTCGAGCGGACGACGTGTTCAGTCGGGCAAGAGGCAGCACTCCGACAATCAGACAACTGAATGAAGGAAATTAGTTCTATCCAACACGACCGAGCTGGGACATCCCTGCCGAGTGGTGTCCGGTCGACCTACAGTGGGACCCTCTACATATCTCATTGTACTTTTTTGGAGGTTTGTGCTACTAACAACAAAGTATGTACGGTAAATCGTACTTTAGAAGCTTCCAGCCTATCACATCCGAGATTTATGTGCTTGTTTAAGGAAAGGTGTCAGAGACACTTTTTGACTTGTCTTTTTCTAGTATGCTTTGAGATATGCACAGACACTACAGTGACACTATAAATTAAAAGGGGTTCTCATTCACAGGCGGAGTTATGCGAAATCTAATTATTCTACATGCTCTAGCTATTTTATTTTATTTTTCTATTTTCTACTAAATTAAAGATTGAATTGAATGTCAGAGGACCAACGTCGAGAACCCTTTCTTGGCCCGACACTAACACTCCTGGTTTTATAGGATAGCGAGGAGTTTACTTCCAGTCAACCATAGAACCATGCCCTTAGCCAACTATCTTCTCTACTTTTGGTCATGATCATATTTGTAGATACTATAATGACACTATAAAAATGGGTTTCCATCCACAAACTGAGGATAACGAGGAGTCTATTTCGAGTCAATTACAAAGTCACGTCCTCAATCAATCATTTTCTTTGTTTTTAGACAAGATGAATGAATATTTTAATAGATAATATATAGATGAAGAGTTTAATTACGAGAGAGGAAGATTATTTATGTAATATAATTAATAATATGAATTATCATAAGTCTCTTCATTGCTAGATGATATTTAATAAGGAGAGAACTCGTGATGATTTCAATAGGATGGTATAGCGTGGAGTAGGAATATTCTAAATCATGTTAAATTGGTTTGCCGACCCTCTTAGCTTGTGCTGATCTCGTTTCGTTTTTATTTATATTTTTGCTGAATTAATCTTTTTGTAGATGAGCACAATAATTGAACGAACACGATCAAATACAACGAAATCGAGAATCTCTAATTTTACTCATCCGATTAGTCTATACATAAAGTAATATAATATTAGAAGGTATATATTCCAACGTGCAAATCATGTAGGTGACGGCTTGGCCAATTACGTTGCATCAGTTTCGATAAGCCATCAGGAAAGTTCCACGAAGCCTAGCTAGGAAAGTTCCATGAAGCCGTCCCCGCCTCAACAGTGCGTTGGTAGGTGCATGAACATCACTGTGTTCATCCAACTATATAATTCTTGATTATCGGTCATCTGTTATCGTCCCGGCCCATCGATGCGCATTTTACCTCTCTCTAATTCGATCCGTCTTATCTGATCTAAACTGACTAAATCGAGCTAGCCGATCGATACGATCAATGGAAACCCACTTGCTACTGGAATCCGCACAAGATCTCGATTTCCTCGACACGATTCGTAGCTTTCTCCTCGACGACGCCGAGGACGGCACCCAATTCGGCGCTGCGGCATTGTACGGTGAGAGCCTGCCGGAAGAGTTAGTTGCAGCGTCATTGCCGGCAGCGCAACAGGTGGTGCGACGCCCGAGGGGGATGAACTACCGCGGGGTGCGGAAGCGGCCGTGGGGGAAGTACGCGGCGGAGATCCGGGACCCCGCTCGCAATGGCGCCCGCGTCTGGCTGGGCACCTATGGGACGGCCGAGGAGGCGGCGCGGGCGTACGACCTCGCCGCCTTCCGCATTCGCGGCGCCCGTGCGCTCCTCAACTTCCCCCACCTCATCGACTGCGCCGCCCGACAGGACGACTGCGTCGGCGCCGAGAATTCGCGCAGGAAGAGGGCGCCGCCGCCGCCGCCTGATTCGCCCGAGTCGTCACTGTCTGATCAGTCGTCGGGGAATAAGACTAAAAGGAGTAAGAGAGTGGTGGCAGCGACGGCGGCGACGGCTGTTGTAGTTACCGTTCCTTCCGCCGGCCGTCAACCAGAGTTAGAGATTAATGACGGAGGACTCCTAAGCAATATTAATTTTATCGATGTTTTTAATTATATGTAAAAAAATAATATATATGGTTGAGCCAGCTAGAAAGTTGTTTAAAGGTGCTGGTTTGTTAATTCCTTTAATAATCTTCCGTTGTTGGAGTTCAATTTTGCATTTTATTTGTCTCTTTTTAGAAAACATATTTTTATTATATTTTAAAAATATTTATTTTTATAAATAAAGATATAGAATAATAAATTTTAAATGCGCACTTTATTTTTTTTATTATTAAAATAATACTATTTTTAATCTTTAATCACTTTATTATTAAAATACTTATTGAATTAATGGATAGCACAATGAATATTGATATAGAGGATTCATATCAATTTCTCTATAGTTATATCTAAAATTTAAGATAAATAATTCATTTTATTAAATTTAGATAATTATTTTTTATTACACATCATTATAGGTTCCTTAGCAACAAGTTAGAAGAGGGGGATAGTTTGCACAACTTTATAGGCTCAATTAAACTAACACTTGCATAAAAGGATTAAAAAGCTAATTAAAGAAAGATAAGACACAATAAAAATTACTTGGTTTGCGGGATTGCTAATCTAAGGAAGTTGAAAACTTACTAAAACCTTATGAGAAGCCTATTACAACAGTCAAATCTCACAACTACAAAGCCAAAATCAATTGGAATCAATTACAAATATTGTTTTTAACAATTGAGGCCAGGGCTATATTTATAGCTCTGGTCGGGGCGTTTGGAAGAGTTTCAGGTGTCTGGAGGAGGATAAATTTTTATCCCCGTCGTAATAGAACGTGCCACGTCGCATTTGAATGAAGTTCTAGGTCCGGGAGCTCGGACAGAGAAAGTCAACTTCCTATTGACTTTCAGTATCGGTTTTTCGCTTCGTTTCTACTCGCATTGGTTCGGGTCTGCCGCTCCAGTTCCATTAGCTTGAGTGATTTCGGCCATCCAGAATAGGGCTCATCCGAATTTATTTTTCAACCTTCGAGCAGTCTTCCATTCCGACTTCTCGTCCCTCAGAAATGTCGCGTGCCTCCTTCTCGTCTGTCAACGTACTCTTCTGTAACACTTCATCCTTCAAACGTACCGAGTGCATCGACACTTTCCAACGTACTCTCTCACAATCTAAAATTTAAGATAACATTTTTACAAAGAATAACGATATAGATACTCTGAATGCTTGATAAATCAAATAGCTGGACAATTATAATACAGCAAATGTTAATGAAATGCTAAATTTGGAAAGTGCGTATGTCCCCATAGTCCAAACCGGCGAGGGCATTCAAACGGTTGCTGACAAATCGAACAAAATATTGAAGAGTTACATGATAAAGCCGTAGTCGAAGGAATCGAATTTTTGAATTCCACGTAGAAAGTCAAAGTTTCCACGTGCGTGAAACATTGAAGTGAATTTCTGCTTTTTGGCCCACAGTTTTTGAAATCGCACCGAACCAGTGAAGTTGCTTTGTTGGACCAAATTATAATAATTAGTATTTTATTAAAATACTAATTAAAATAAAAATGTATTTTTAATTAATTATATTGATTATAATGGTACTAATACTTTTATAATTTTATCCAAAATTATCAATTTTAACTGGCATTAAATAATTTTAACTAAAACCCCTTGCTCAAAATTTTAAATATCTTAATGCTTAAAATATTCAGCGAAAAATTAAAAAAGAATTATGCATTTTCAGTATTTCTAAAATATTTAAATAAATCCTGAAACCTTTTAACAACCCATTGATTGACAATACTCCGTCGGCTGCCACGTCGGACTCCAAAAGGCCATGGATCCCCAAGGAGCCACCGTCCTCCGACCCAAACAAGCCCAATAACTCACGATGATTCCTTTCTTTTCCTACATGTTCTCAGTTAGGGATGTAATTAAGTCGAATTAAGTTAAATTCTTAATTATTTAAATTTGATTAATTTATAATCGAACTGAGCTTGAGCTTTATTTAACGAATATTTTCATATTCACGAGCTTATTCAAATTTTTATTGAGCCTAAACAAACTTAATAAATATAAATTATAAATTTAAATATTCATTAAAAATTAAATTATATATTTAGAAAAAATTATAATATTCTTATTAAAATCTATAGTTTTATTCTAATAAATAAATTTAATATATTTGTATATATATTTTTTATAAGTAAAGTATAAAATCTATAAATTCAATATTAAAATTATTATTTTTTTTATTTAAAAGTTGATTCATGAGTTTACTAACGAACATATTCATGAGCTAACGAGGTGAATATTGTGAAGTTTGAGTTTGATTTATTTATCTTAATAAGTTTTATTAAACGAACTCAAACAATTTTTTATTGAATCAAATTTCAAATAGTTCATGAGTGACTTAATTCATTTATATCCTTATTTTCAGTCTTATCAAAAGTGAGCTCATGAGACTAGTGCGCTCAACGAGTGTGAGTCTTAGAGTAGGAGTCGCCACAGGCTCCAAACCAAGTAAAACCAATGTGTCATTTCTTTTATTGCTTTTATTCTGTTGTGTATTACTCTATTGCTTTAAATAAACGAAATAGCTACGAACGCTATTCGCCCTCTCCTAGCACTTTCGATCCAACATCTATTGTGAACATTTGCATGTATACACGACTTTATGAAACGACGAAATGTCATTCCGTCCTAGCCTAGTTCGAGCATTATCCCCTCTATTGAAGCTAGATTTCCCACTGAGTGACGTAGGCTAGATTTTCTACAGTATTCATATATTGCACTTAAATTTAAGTTTTTGAGTAGGTTATTTTTCACACGATACTATGCCCTTATCATAGAGGTCATTGACTATTATTAGTTAGATAGGCTAGTTTATTGTAGTCATTAATAAACTTAGACTTGTGTGCCTAGTTTTATAATAACCTAGTTAAGATCGATGACTTGACATATTCCACTAGAGTGGGTGGTAAGGACTTTAGGTTCTTACCCTATCTATTGTATGATAGTTTAGGTTTTAGGAGGTATGTATGTTCATTTTTGTGTTACCCTAGTAGGGATTTGTCATTTGGCGAACCATACTCCCATATTACATTGAATACTATCCACATGTATTTTTTTGGGGGAGGGAAAACTACCTACTGTGATTGACTTTAGGTCACTCTCTTTTAGAGTTCAGGACTATATCCTATATCGAGTCCTGACCACCTGCATTTATCGATTACATCTCGTGATGTTGCGATGATGCATCCTTTCCACTCCTTTTTCTTGTATGCATTATGCCAAAGCCCATACATCAATATTGCATTACACTTGTTTCATAATGTCATTCATACATTCAGTCTCATCACCAGGCGATAAGTTCATATGTCCTATTGTCACATTTTGACATATATATTTTCGACCATAGGGGTAGATATGACCCAAGGTACGTCCACTTCCCTTACCGCGTATGACGAGATTGGTCAGTGTTAGCTTGCATTAGTGCATATAGATGTCACCACTCAGGAGGGATTGCCTTGGAGAGTGGGACAGTAGCTAGAAGCTCCAGGTGAGGTCGAGGAGGACTTCCCACCTATCATTCCGCCCGAGGGAGAGGAGATGCCATCATTTACGACTGAAGAGCTCTTTGGACCTCTTCTAACCCAACCCTTGACTTCACTATCCATCGAGGAACAACTTGCTCAACTTAAGGAGTCTTCCGTACAGATCCAGCAGTCAGTCTCGGACGGATTCAGCGCTACCCGGGGAGAGATGACCATTGGATTTACCTCTCTCTAATGCAAGATGACCACTGAATTTCAGTAGATTCTTCGAGCTTTACGAGTACCTGAGCAGTCCCTACCTTTACCTGCTAATGATGACTAGAATTGATTAGGTTTTAGTACACTATTATACATTGTATATCTGTTTGACTTCATCTATACATTAGGCTACTTCTTGCCACTTTATTTGGATAAATTAGGAATGTGTACGTTAGACTAGGACTGCTATTTTCAAAATATTTTTTTAAATAATTTATAAATTATAGGGAAAACTCCTTACTTATATTTTCTAAAAATTCCCATTTTCATAGTATTTCAAAAATTAATTTTGGCCTTAGATTAGATCAAATCCATAGAAAGTATGTTCCTATAGATCTAAGTATCGAGCATCTCACAAACACAATAGGTTTACTTAGCCAAATAGGCCTATGTATCTTACGCCATTTCAAACTTATTTTACTTAGCCAAATTTTCCTTGAAACCCTTTGAAATTTTTAACTCCTACATCCAATAAACCTGCATATTTTTTTTAAATTATTGTAAAAGGTTTATACTTACTAAAAGTTTCATAATTTATTGCATTTATTTATATTTTTTTATGAATGACAAAGGAGAGGGTAAGAGTTAAATAAGAAAAAGACAAACTAAATCTTGAAAACCCAAGAGAATAAAACAATAATTGATCTTACCTAAGTTTTTTTTTTCTCTTGAATCATATCATTAGTACTATTTTTTACATATCTTTTCCTATTTTTAACCCAAGTTATCATTATATCAAAAAGAGAGAGATTGTTAGTGTAATTTATATTAACGATCTAACTCAGATTTTGATGAATAATAAGTGAGTTAAGTTAAGTGTTATTATGTAATCTTGTTACTGAGTGTGCATGGTTGACTAACTTGATGGGTTAGGAGGACCTAACACCAGGCAGGAAGTCCAGTTGGGATGTACGATTCTTGAGTGGCAAAGTCTGGATGTGTGATTCCAACAAGAGATTGAGATGTGAGATTCCCGAGTGGCGAAGTCCGGGTATGCGATTCTGGCAGGAAGACCTGGTGGGTCAGATAGACGTCAAGGAGGTAACTTGACACACGGTAAGTAGAGGTAAGTCACTGGAGGAGAGTGACTAAGTGAGGAAGCATCCTAGTTGAAGGGACAGTAGGTGTCAGTCCAATTTAGGTCAATTTCAAAAACTTAAATTAAGACTTTGACTAGATCCTGGTCTGGAGGATAGGGTCTAAGTCATAAATTAATGATATTATTATTGTACTAACTTTATTTTATAGGTTATTATTTGTTGTGTTAGACTAACACATTTTGTAGGGTCAAAGGAGCAAAAGTTGCCTCGGGTGAACAGTACCCGAGATGCCTTCAAGCATTGGAAAGTGTTGGGGCAATATTCTCTGGGTCAAGGTTGACCAAGTTGACTAGGCTTGAGTTGACTCAAGTCTGAGTCTTGATGTTTGATAATACATGGAGATTACGGATGCAATCTTCCGATTAGGGAGTCTGTTGATACAATTCCCCTCTGGTCAAGGTTGACCGGTTAGATGCGAAGAAGAGTCAAGTAGGTCAAAGGGTTGACTAGATACTTGACTGGGAAAGTCCTAACTAGAGGTTAGGCAAGTGAAAGTCTTGGTGAGTAAAGCCAGGTAGGTGGAAGTCCAAGTGAGTGAAGCCGGGCAGTGGGAAAATCCTGGTGAGTGAAGCTAGGTGAAAATCCTAGTGAATGAAGCTAGGTGGAAGTCCTGGTGAGTGAATCCAGGCATGTGGAACTCCAGGTGGGTTAAGGTTGACCGAACACTTGGTGTTAGAAAGTATAAGTAGGTTAAAGGACTGACCGGATACTTGGCACGAGGAAATCCAGATGGGTCAAGGGTGACTGAACATTTGGTAGAAGTCCAAGTGGGTCAAGGATGACAAAACACTTGGCACGAGGAGAAAAGTCTAAGTGGGTCAAAGGGATTAACCGGACATTTAGTGAAGAAGCCTAGTAGGTCAAGGGTGATTGGATACTAGGCATGAGGTCCTAATAGGTCATGGTTGACCGGATGTTGGGTTTGGGAACCTTGGACTTGATTTAGGAAAGTCAAAGATGGGTCAATCGATCGATTGAACCGTAGTCCAATCGATCAGTTGATCGATTGGATGTGTGCCACCAAGAAGGTTTGGCCCAATCGATCGATCGATCGATCGATTGGGAGCAATTGTCGCGAGTACAGAACCTTTCCCAATCGATCAGCCGATCGATTGGGCATCTCCAATCGATCGACCGATCGATTGAAGACTGGATTTCTCACGCGCGCAGACACGAGAATGGCTGGATCGATTGGTCGATCGATTCATCCATTTCCAGAGAGCATGGAGATGCTCTAAATCGATCGATCTATCGATTCAAAGCCTCCCCAATCGATTGAGAGCCATTCAATCGATTGGGATTCGACCATTACACAGGTTATAGCCGTTGGCGAGAGTTCTCCTCAGGCATTCCTCTCCATTGACTATAGTGTGATCTCAGCAGCGATCTCAACGAGCTTCTCCACACTTTCATAGCCAGTTCTTGATTGGAGACTGGATTTCTCGAGCGCGCAGACGCGAGAATGGCTGGATCGATTGGTCGATCGATTCATCCATTTCCAGAGAGCATGGAGACACTCTAAATCAATCGATCGATCGATTCAAAGTCTCCCCAATTGATTGAGAGTCATTCAATCGATTGGGATCCGACCATTACACAGGTTATAGCCGTTGGCGAGAGTTCTCCTCAGGCATTCCTCTCCATCGACTATAATGCGATCTCAACAGCGATCTCAATGAGCTTCTCCACACTTTCATAGCCAGTTCTTGAAGGCTCTTGGAGATAAGTGTAGTTACACTTCCAAGGTTCAAGAGACAACAACGAGCAATAAGTAAGCAAGAAGAAAGAGTTTCCATTTGTATCTTTTGTAGTTTCTTCTTATGGGTGTTGTATATTGTTGTGTGAATTTGTACGAGGCTTCTCTGCCTCCGACTGTGACCGAGAAGGAGTGTTTTTATTAGTGGAGAGCGTGTCGTGTGTGGATCCTTAGATTAGTCACCTCTTCTTGAGGTGGATACCAAGTAAATCCTTTGTGTTAGCATTATAAGTTTGCTTCGAGTTCATTCTGCTGCATATCATCATCAAAGAAGCAAGCAATCAAGTGCGACGAGCTATTCACCCCCCCCCCTTCTAGCATATTTTGACCCTAACAAGTGGTATCAGAGTGAGGTCGCTCTTTACCGGAGTCATCGCCAGAAGGGGTAAAAAAGCTAGAGGGTGAAGAAGTTGGAGAAAAATTCATTAAGTCAAAAGAATTCATCAAGAGCTCAACTTCAAGATGGAATTTCGAGATGGACTCGGATTCGACACAAGGGTGCCTCCACCATTCATATCAGCAAGCTTTGATTCTTGGAAATCAAGAATTGAAAATTTTCTTATGATGGAGATAGAGCAATGGTTTGCTCTAATGGAAGGCTTCAAAGCTCCAAAGAATTCAAAAGGTGAGATCCTCAAGAAGAGCAAATGGAGTCAAGAGCAAATCCAAAGGTGCGAGACGAATGACAAGGTAACCATATTATTAGTTAGTTTATTTCCAAGCACAATTCTATGCAAAATTGGAGAATTTGAAGATGCAAAAAAATTATGGAGCAAATTGGCTAAGCTTCATGGAGAACCGTCCACTACACCAAACCAAGAGAAATCCAAAGAGGGCAACTCATTGGAGCAAGACCAAAAGGAGGAGAACACCGAGGTTGAGAGATGCTCAACATCGAAAGAAGAAGAAGCTTCATCCTCAACGAAGTGTAATGAGAAGGTCAAAGAGGGAGTATACTCTTTGTTCCATGTAGAAGATGAAGATGAAGAGGCCTCCACTTTGTGGATTGAGGGGGAGCGACCTTCGTTTACATCGGATCAAAAAAAAAGGAGAAGCTTCTACTTCCAGGTCAAGAGAAGAAGAAGATGGGGCAACCTCCACAACACAAGCAAAATCAAATGGAGAATTAAGTGACATCCCTACTCATGACGGTATAATTAGCTCAAGTAAAAATAAAAATCATATTATATGTTTTAAATGTAGGGAACATGAACACTATAAGAGCAAGTACCCCAAATTGACCAAGAAGAAGGGCCAAGTGGCACCAAAGGATAAGGAGAAGTTCAAGGAGACCATTCTCAACAAAGAAGAGTAAGGAGCACATAGTGTACTTCTTGTGTAATCAAAAAGGACATTACCAAAGTCAATGTCCAAAGGGGAAGAAGTCGGTCAAGCACAAAAGAGGAAGCACAAGTCAAGGGGGATCTCTTAAGAGTAAACCCAAGGTAACATTTATTGATACAATTCCTCTTAAAAATAGTAAAGAGCATGCTAATTCTAATTTATATCATTTTAATGTCATTTACTATAAAAATAGAAAGCATGATAACATTAAGGAAAAAAAATTATAGCTCTTCATGCTAAAACTACCTCACCTAAGGTTATAAAGGTAGATAACTACTTGGGCAAAAATACTAATGATAGTAGATACAAGTCCAAAAATAGAAATGTTCAAGGATTTAAATAAAAAAAATTCAAAACTAAGGATTTAATAATGGAAAATCAAGTCTTGAGGTCAAGCCTTAATAACATGAAAAAGACCTTAAAGAAAATAGAAACTTTTCTTAAGGGACAAAATGGCCATAACCTAGATTTAGGACATCAAAGGTCATCCAATGGCCATAGAGGTTTGGGATACAAACTCAAGGCTAATATCTTATCATAGGCTTCCATATAGCTATGGAACCAACCCTAGGTCTAGGGGTCAAGTCAAGAATACAAGGAAAGTTATCCCTAGGAGTATTTTTACAACAACAAATGTGATTAAGACTTCTAAGAAGTCTAAGAAAGTCACTAAGAAGGTCACAAGGGAAGCTATCCCTAGAGTTGACTTAGACGAAGTGACCAATGCTTCTAAGATGCCTAGAAAGGTCATTAAGAAGGTATCAAGGGAAGTTATCCCTAGTGAATATTTAGAATATTCAAGGAGCACCAATAAGTGTTGGGTTCCTAGGAGCATCTTCTCTACCCCTTAGATGGGTTAGAGAGTGTCAACTCAAATTGGAAGGGTAGTTAACCCAACCTTGATGAAGTTGACACTCGGAGAGCATTTTCAAGTTTATTGTTAACCGTTGAAAATGAAATGGATTATTGAGTTACTCTTTGTAAGAGTAAAATGTGCCATAATTTAAGAAATTTGATGTAATTTTAATTGGCACAATAAATCAAGAGTAAAAGAAATGTCAAGTTGAGAGTTTGATATTTTCTTAAGGAGTTAAGGGCAAGTTAGGCCTTAATTTAAATTGTTTACTCTTTGGAAGAGTAAAGTGTGCCATAAATTAAGGAAATGATATAATTTTCATCGGTACAAAAAAAAGAACAAAATAAATACCAAGTTGGATTTTGGCATTTTCTTGAAGGAAATGGGGGCAAACTAGATAAATTTTAGGCTTAGCTAAGGATTAAGGATACTTAGATAGATAATCTAAGTATATTTTATTTTTGCTAAAACTTGTCATAATTATTTGCTCATTATATGTCATAACATCATATTTTACATTCATGATTATTATGAAAAACTATAAAAATACCATGGCATGTCAAACATACATCATCTAGCTATAGTATATTTTCTTTTGAAAATTATTCTATTTTGATGTATGTCATAAATCATCATGCATTATTTTAATTTCCCTGCAACTAAGGACAAATGACATCTACTAACGAGTGGTGAATCCCCTAACAAGTAGGATCTTAACAAGTGACACCCGAGGTGGATGTTCATAATCTCTAAAATGCCTAGATAGATGTGCATGATCCCTAGTTTAGGGCAAAACCAAATATACATCTCACAAAGGACCATAAGGTAACTTGTATGTGTTTTAGTACACATTAGATACAAGTGAGATATTAGGATGATGAAAAATACTCAAGATACTGATTTAGTGCATCTATTTGAGTTATGAGTTCATCAAAACACATAGTTATGTGTACTCCAATTATTGGGAAAGCTAATGTACAAGTCATGTGCATTGAGCCCAATGAACATGGTTGGAAATTAGTTTTAAAAAATATTTTAAATATACTTTAGAAAATCTTGGTGAAGGCTATCTTTTGATAGTAATCATCATCGAAGAGTTAGACAAACTTGGAAGAAACATTTAAGTTTTTACAAGTTTCTAATTTTGTGTCAATCTTTGAAAATAAGATGTATTTTCTTATAAAACTATTTTTCTATGATAGTATATATCCTAAATAGTGTCTACAAGAGTTTTCATGATTTTTAGAATTTTGTAAAATTTTTAAGACATTTTTGAAATTCTCCTAAAATTGGATTTTAGAATTTCAGAAACTTAATCGATTAGTCGATCGATTGGGAAGCCTCAATCAATCAGTCGATTGATTGAGAAGCGTTTCTTCATGAGCAGAGCCTTGCTGGATCGATCAGTCGATCGATTCAATCTGCTTGGATCGATTAGTGGATCAATTCAGAGGTAATTTCTGTGAACAGAGGCTCGCGGAATCGATCAATGGATTGATTGAAATGGTTTCAATCGATTGAGACCCAACTTCAATCGATTGAGAGTGCTGATTTTGGCTGGGAAAGCCTAATTTTAGCATTTAAAATCATTTTTAGTCTAGGTAACCATTCCTAACTCCTTGAAACACATTTGAATAAATTTAGGGGAAGTTTTCATGATGGATTGGTTGAGGAAGATAAGTAGAAGTTTAGGTTGAAGTTTAGTTTCAATGTTGGGTTTTGAATCTTAAAACTTCTAAATTTGGGTTCCTAAAGGTTTAGGGATTCCACGTCATTGTTGGTGCAATGACAGAAGGTTACGAACATGTCTTTAGAGGGAGTTACTTTTTAAGGACATGGAAATTATTTTTTCATACACCTTGAAAGGTGGTTAACCTTCCCTAGTGTAAATGCTCAAGGTTGAGCATTTAAGCACAATGGCGAGTGGATATCTCCATTGTTTAATTGTGTAATGATCAAGAGTGGACATTGAAGATAATGAAGGGTATGAGACCTTCATTGTTGGATTGGTTAATACTCAAGGGTGAACATTGGAGATAATGAAAGGTATGAGACCTTCATTGTAGTGTTGTGAACAACTGTGAGTAACTCTTCAAGAGGAGAGTTTTTCTTTTTTTTTTTGGATGTGTGCTAATAGGGAGTAACGACCACCCTTCTTACTGTTGGAGCAATCCCAATGGTCCGCGGGACTATGTGTTTTGGTGTTTGGGCAAAAGGTTTAAGTTAGGTTTACCCTCGTTATTTGATATGTGTACTTGAGTTGTGCAGGACTGCAGGTGACACATGTGACTCAGGTTGACGGCTTCGGGTCCGATGAAGGATGGCATTGAGGACAAGCCGCGGGCTTGAATGCATCTGAGGGATCATGGACAAGGCAGCAAGGACAAGGGCTGAGGGAAGCGACTTCGAGGCATACGCGAAGGATGACATTGGAGACAAGCCGCGGGCTTGGATGCATCCGAGGGACGAGAGCCAAAGGAAGTAGGCTTGAAGGCAAGAGGTCAAAGCTGCAAAGAAGAGTCAAGTGAGTCGTGAGGGTCCGAGTGCGAGTGAAATGTACTCGGGATGGGAAACCCTAAGTTTAGGGTTGTACCAGTCGACTGGTATTGGGACCAGTCGACTGGTGGTGAGCACAGAAGCATTCTGTGCCCGAAATGGCTAGGATCAGTCGACTGGTCATGGGACCAGTCGACTGATAAATAGCCGTTGGAGTGCCGTTGGGCTGGCACCAGTCGACTGGTGCATGGACCAGTCGACTGGTAACGGGCAAATCAGCAAGGCTGATTTCCCCAAGCTCTATAAGAAGGAGCTTGGGATGGTCGGCCAACTTGACGAAATTAGACTTGGTTAAGGTCTAATTAGTAGTCTACAAGTGCTCAAGTTTGTGGAATCCAAGAGGTCTTGGTGTGTTGTGGTGAGGTTTCTCCACCCACAAGGAGCGACTTGAGATAGCCGCAGTTTGCCGGGGACTAATCCACCGACGGATTGAGGGATCGTCCACCTTACGGACACGTCGTGGAGTAGGAGCAAGTTATCTCCGAACCACGTAAACGAACGTGTTAGCGGTTTGCATTTCCATTCTTGTATTTAGTGTTTAGCTTTCTATTTGTGTTTGTTTGTATTCCGCTGCACTAACATCATAGGAAGCAACGATTTGGGGGTGCCGTCTATCCAACCCCCCTTCAAGCCGGCCACCGATCCTCCAACAAGTGGTATCAGAGCGAGGCCGCTCTCCATTGGACTAACCGCCAAGGAAGCAAAGATGACCGGCTTGATTGAACTGCCAAAGCTTGAAGGTAGAAGCTTATGGGACATCACATATTGGATGATGAAGATGGAGGTCTTCTTCAACACGGATTGGAACACCATGATGGTGGTCAAAGAGCCGTTTGAAGTCCCGAAGGACAAGAAAGGGAAGAAGCTCCGACCACGACATTGGACGGAGTAGCAAACCTCTCGGTCAAAGGCAAACGACAAGGTAATATCTATATTAATTGATATTTTGCCTTATGACGTAATGAGCCTTGTAGGTAAATACGAGAATGCTCACGATTTGTGGAGAAAGATAAAGAAGGCTCAATGGGAAGAACCTATGCATACACAAGAAAAAGAAAAATCCGAAGAAACGGATGAAGAAGCTCAAGTAGAGGAGGAGCAATCGGAAGGTGAAGAGCACTCAACTTCCGAGGAGAAAGAGGAGAAGGAGGAGAAGGATGAAGAAATGTCATCCACTAGTGTGGATGAGGAGACATCCTCAAAGGTTGAAGAACAATCCAAGACAAGCGAAGAAGAAGAAGTCTTGGAAATCAACCTAGCAAGCACCTCCACCGAAGTGAAGTCAAAAGACCATATAATATGCTTCGGGTGCAATGAGAAGGGGCACTACAAGAGTAGATGTCCATTGGGTAAGAAGAAGGTAACTCCTAAACCCAATCAAGTTATTTTGAATACTAACATGGGTTGTAGGAATAAAGAAGCCCAAAAGAAGGAGAAGAAATGGCACATAGTGTGCTTCACGTGTGGTGAGCGGGGTCATTACCACACCAAATGCCCAAAGAAGAAAGAAATCAAGAAGTTGGCGCATTTGAAGAAATGGGAGAAGAAGAGAAGAAAGAGTCAAGGGGGAGCTTCAAGGGTAAGGGAGGTATACCCTAACTTGAAGGTTAATTCAAATTTAAACTCCTCCATGCATGCTAAGAAAAATAATTATATGCCCATGCAAAATTTTGGTTTCAAATATCATGATCAGAATAGGGTAAATGTAGATCATAACCCTAGGAGACCTATGCATGATAGACCTAGGAAAGTTAAATTCTCATTACCTAAGGAGAAGAAGGTAATAGAGAACCAAGGCATTAATCCCAAGAAGGGGAGACATATGCCTAGAAAGGGTAGGTCTAGGAATGTCCAAGGTGGACATGTTGACTCTAGGTTTAGGAACCTAGAAAGGGAGAATCAAGCTTTGAAGGCAAAGCTTGATGGTTTAGAGAAATTCCTTAAGAGATTCACTATTGGATCTAAGGGATTAAGTATGGTGTTGGGGAGTCAAAAATCCAACAATGATAGATCGGGTTTGGGATACCGATCTAGTGTCTCCAAGTTCAAAAGGAGACCATGTGCTAAGGTGACACATGATAAGGGCAAGGGAGAGTCATCCAAGGCCAATAAAAAGAAATATGCTAGGGTTGCATATGATTATGGCAAGGATGATGTGTCCAAGGTCAAGAAGATAAGGAGATCTTCTAAGGGACATCATTGTGGTTTGGTCACAATAGATGAGTCACCTAGGGAGGTGACTAAGGCTAAGAGCTCTAGGGGGAGCTCTAAGAGTCAATTTGGGACCCATGGCCAATGGATCTCAGGTGGGTACTACTTGGGAGTCTAGAGGAGCTATGGAGTGTGCCAAAAGGTTTAGAGACGGATTTGAGTCTCAAACCTAGGGATTTGGCACACATGGTTTGTGTTTCATGCAAGAAATATGACATTTGGGGTCATATAGCATGATAATTGGTTTTGGATGTATAGATGCCATATAAACCAATGCTAGGGATGCATTGTGGGTTGGTATGGGCAAATACATCAAAAGGAAGCCAAAACTAGGACTTTAGGTCAAGGTTCAATTGAACCATTTAGTTAGTTTTGGATTTTGTGTCAATCTTGGGATTGGTAATAGATACATTTTGTAATGTATTTTTCCCAAGTAGAAAAGGGTACAATAGACCTCTCCACAAAATTTGGAAATTTTTGGAGGTCTAGGGAATTTCTGGTGCATTTCTGAAGTTGGCCTGAAAAGGCTGATTTTTTCAGAAATAGGGTATCAGTCGACTGGTACAGATACCAGTCGACTGGTAACAATGTTTTTGAGCACAGAATGGTTCTGTAAGCTCATTTTGACGAGGGCAGTCGACTGGTACCGACACCAGTCTACTGGTAACAGTAGATTTCGACCACAGAATGTTTCTGTAAGGTTCTGTCGAAAGGGGCAGTCGACTGGCACTTAGGGCAGTCGACTAATACCAATCTGAAACTATATTCAGCATTGGTTTGTGACCATGTCAACTCGCTTAGATGTATGGGATCCAAGGGGGATTAATACATGAGTTTAGGGTCAGTTTGGATGATAAGTTTTCAATAATTGGGATATTGTTGGAGAACTTTTTGGATGTTAGGCAAAGGGGGAGAAGTAAGGTTTAATTGGGAAAACCTTAAGTTCCTTTGCGTAGGGGGAGCCTTGGGATAGGTTCTTAAAAAGCCGGTTGTAAAAATCCTAGCTCATTGGGGAGCATAGGTGTAGGGGGAGCCTTGGGATAGGTTTCAATACATGATACATTCATTCGGCGGTTGCCAAGTGTGTAGCCTTGGCAATGTAAGTCCATTCGACAGTTGCCAAGTGTGTAGCCTTGACAACGTAAGTCCATTTGGCGGTTGCCAAGTGTGTAGCCTTCAACGTAAGTCCATTTGGCATTATAAGTCCAAGTGTGTAGCCTTGGCATTGTAAGTCCATTCGGCGGAGTAAGTCCAAGTGTGTAGCCTTGGCATCGTAAGTCCATTGTATTAGCATGTTTATTTGCTATTTGTTTTCCCTAACTTAAACGTATTGCCAAACACCAAAAAGGGGGAGATTGTTGGAGCAATCCCAATGGTCCGCGGGACCATGTGTTTTGGTGTTTGGGCAAAAGGTTTAAGTTAGGTTTACCCTCGTTATTTGATATGTGTACTTGAGTTGTGCAGGACTGCAGGTGACACATGTGACTCAGGTTGACGGCTTCGGGTCCGATGAAGGATGGCATTGAGGACAAGCCGCGGGCTTGAATGCATCTGAGGGATCGTGGACAAGACAGCAAGGACAAGGGCCGAGGGAAGCGACTTCGAGGCATACGCGAAGGATGACATTGGAGACAAGCCGCGGGCTTGGATGCATCCGAGGGACGAGAGCCAAAGGAAGTAGGCTTGAAGGCAAGAGGTCAAAGCTGCAAAGAAGAGTCAAGTGAGTCGTGAGGGTCCGAGTGCGAGTGAAATGTACTCGGGATGGGAAACCCTAAGTTTAGGGTTGTACCAGTCGACTGGTACTGGGACCAGTCGACTGGTGGTGAGCACAGAAGCATTCTGTGCCCGAAATGGCTGGGATCAGTCGACTGGATAGCCGTTGGAGTACCGTTGGGCTGGCACCAGTCGACTGGTGCATGGACCAGTCGACTGGTAACGGGCAAATCAACAAGGCTGATTTCCCCAAGCTCTATAAGAAGGAGCTTGGGATGGCCGGCCAACTTGACGAAATTAGACTTGGTTAAGGTCTAATTAGTAGTCTACAAGTGCTCAAGTGTTTGTGGAATCCAAGAGGTCTTGGTGTGTTGTGGTGAGGTTTCTCCACCCACAAGGAGCGACTTGAGATAGCCGGAGTTTGCCGGGGACTAATCCATCGACGGATTGAGGGATCGTCCACCTTACGGACACGCCGTGGAGTAGGAGCAAGTTATCTCCGAACCACGTAAACGAACGTGTTAGCGGTTTGCATTTCCATTCTTGTATTTAGTGTTTAGCTTTCTATTTGTGTTTGTTTGTATTCCGCTGCGCTAACATCATAGGAAGCAACGATTTGGGGGTGCCGTCTATCCAACCCCCCTTCAAGCCGGCCACCGATCCTCCAACACTTACAACTCTACTACTCTCTAAAGTGACCGTTACTTAACTATTAACTCTACTTAACCGGTGTGATCGAAACCACGAGGAATCCCTACCGAAAAATTTCGACAGAGTCTCCCCTGTACCGGTGACCATAAACATCAATACATACACAGTATACACAGCCACAGGTGGCTGGAACATATATCAAACACCCACGCAGTTTATATTTAATCAAAATAACCAACTTACGCAAAACACGATAAAACAATCCAAATGACATGGAACTCAAAATACATTCTCAATGTTTATTAATCACTACAACGCGGAAAACTCAACAATATCCCAAGTCTCTCCCATAGTCCTGGCATCACACACCATCCGCACCTCCTCGTCGTCTTCCTTTATCTGCAGTAAGAGGAAATGCAAACTATAAGCAAAATGCTTAGTAAGCGTTATCTAACTCACAAAATCTCGATATGCATGTGAATATACTGAAAACCAAAACTGAATGCTCAAAAGGAAAACTACTCATGCTCATCTACTAGTAAAAGAAACATATTGAAGGGCTAAACATGTAAAGCAAATCTATACAATCATGCTAGCATAGAGAACTAAACTTGTTGAATTTTAAACACTTTCTGAATCTTATTTCACTTGCTTAAAAACTTATTCTTTAATGCTTTTATACTTATGTGAAACCTATTTTACATGTTCAAAAGCTTATACTTATAATAATTCAAAATAGTAATCAATTTCTCTTGGGCCCAGGCTTAGTACCATCTTATGCGCGTTCCCTAATAGGTTGGGGTAGCGAGCCACCAATCCTAAAAGAGCAGACCTTGGTCTACCAGAGCCAAGACCTTGGAATTGGACACCTGAATTTGTTTAACGACAACCTTGCGAAGTCGGGTACTAGCCTCTTCTTAAAAGTAAAATACTTATAATTTTAATTACTTCTTCCTCAAATACCTTGGCATTTTAATAGACACCTTGTGTGCCAAAATCCCTAAAGTCTTGACTTTGGGGTCTACTTAAGGCCTTGGCCTTTTTTTTCTTTTCTTTATCTTTCTTATACTTTTCTTAAACCCAAAATACTGTTAGGGTATTTTTCCATATGCATCTATAAGTGAAATCAACTAAGTAACACACAATCATGCATATTGAAGTTACAAATAAACTCAAATCTGTATGCTTAGACAAATTCTAAAACTATAATTCTTAACCAAAATCTGTACTATGATACTTAACAAAAATCTGCACCATACTAAGCTTATCAAAAATCTGCATATTAAGCTTAACAAAAATCTGCACTAAGGCTTAACAGAAATCTGCACTAATGCTTAACAAAAATCTGTACTAAATTGCTAATCTACACCACTAAACAACTTAACTCTGCATATTAAAGAATTAATAACAAAATGGGTCTAACAGTAGGTTAATCAATTAATAACGCAAGGTCTAGATAAGCTCATTTCTTCTTCTCAAGTAGATGCCAAATCATCCCTCAATCTAACGCATGATATCTTCTCATTGTCTGTAGCGTAATTTTAGATATTGAATCTCTCTTCTAATTAATTGCTTGTCAAAATATGAATATTGGAATCCAATTCTGTAAAGCCCGAAAAATTCCCGAATTTATTTTAGAATTATTCTATGATTTTTCTAGAATTTTTAGATATTTTTCCGGAATTTTACGAGTATCGGAAGTAGCAAAAAGAATTGGAAACGAAAACGGCCTAAGCGGGAGTCGAACCCGAGACCTATGGTTTAAGGGATAATGTTAGTAACCAGTGAACCCAGCAGGGCCGTGCTGAGAGAAAGGAGAAACATTTATATTTATATTAGAGTTGGACCGGAATTACCACATGATA
Source organism: Zingiber officinale (assembly GCF_018446385.1). Classification (NCBI taxonomy): domain Eukaryota; kingdom Viridiplantae; phylum Streptophyta; class Magnoliopsida; order Zingiberales; family Zingiberaceae; genus Zingiber; species Zingiber officinale. The sequence continues at coordinate 164,711,821 of NC_055987.1, forward strand.
TAAATAGGAGGTTTAAGTGGGTTGGTTTATTTCTAATTGGTTCGTGACCTTCTCCAAACCCTCACCGAGACCCTCTCCCTCTCCCGTTTCTTTCTCTCGGCGCAGCAAAACAAAGCAAGGGAAACTTAGGGTTCCTTCCCTAAGGGTCACGAGAGCACCTTCCGGCAAGATCTTAGATACAAGGACGTTCCCCTCCGCGAGAGGAACGCGTAGACGCAAGCAGCTCGTCGAGAAGGTCTTCGTCTCCGGAAACCTAACGCTTAGATTTGTAAGAATCTTTGCACACGAAGTAAGAAACCTCTCACCTGCAGTATAATTGCTCTCGCTTGTTAGTTTTGGCGTTAGTTTAGTAGTTTTACAGTTTTCAGTTATAGGGTGTGCTCTAAGTGCACACCAAGCATTCGGTAGAATGCCTAGTTCAGAAGGATGCACCAGTAGGCATCCTAACAGCATGTAAAACGTATTAGAAACATTTTACTCAGTTTATTATCAGATATTACAGCTAATGGATCAGATATCCATTGGGTGGGCTCCCACAGTAGCCTCTAGGTTCAGATAACCTAGCTCTAGGTTTAGATAACCTAGAACAGCAAAGTAAGATAAAACAGTATTCAGTATTTTACTTTTATTCAGTTGGCACTGTACTTAGATCAGATATCCATGGGCTGGACTCCCACAGTCGTCCCTAGGTTCAGATAACCTAGTAACCTTGGATCAGAACTTATCCATGGGTCTCGGGACTGCACAGCAAGTACAGTTGCTGGGCCCAAACAGCATGTTTAGTATTTTCATCTATTATTATATATAGTTTTCCAAATATGCAATCATGATGGAAACACTAACTTAGTTTCAGTTATAGTTGATTATCTCGGTTAAGTTTCATGATTTGAGTTCATGACCAGTTAGATGTATATGCATGACCGATTCAGTATGTGTGCTTAGTTTCAGATACAGTATGCTATACTCAGTTTGTTTGTATGCCATGATCAGTTCAGTACATGTTTGTATGCCATGCCATGTTGCCATTCTCGGTTCGTTTTCAAATAGCATGTTTTGAAACCATACTTGCATCGTTGCATGTTTTTGTGAGGTAGATGGTTTATTACTACTTTTCTTATACTGCATATACAGGTAAAAGAAAAGTGGACTAACGGAGGTTGGAGGACAATGCTATGGAGGTGTGTGTGTGCAAGGGGTTTGGAATAAAGATCCTAGGGGTCGAAACAGCTTAATTCCAGATTTACATTGTTAGTTGTTTGTGGTTTAAATCCTTAGGTAAATGTTTTAACTTAGAAACTATGTACTATTTAGATTTCATGTTTAGAATGTTATATTGTTAGATTGTTTTCATGTATCTAGAAACTATGTCTGTGAGTTGTGGTACGTTCCAGTGCGAAAGTTCGAAATCGAAACTCGATTTCGTATCAGAGTTGGATCGATCTGCCGACCGATCCGTTATAGTATCAGATCCTGGATCGGTCAGCCGACCGATCTAGAGGCATACAGTATGCTACTGTATGCTATCTGATCGGTCATCCGACCGATCCAAGACCGAACAGAGAGCATCCAGCGTTTCCAGGTGCCTGGATCGGTCTGCAGACCGATCCAGACACACCTGGATCGGTCTGCCGACCGATCCAGCCTTTGCTGGTTCGGTCCGCAGACCGATCCAGCAGGGCACAGAATCGTAGCAAGTTTGATCGTTCCGTGGATCGATCAGCAGCTAGTTGGGAAGTTAATTCTGAGTTCCTAGCTCAGATGGGAGGTCAAGTATCCTCCTTAGCACATGTACACCAACCGGAAAGGGTCTTGAACCCTTCCTTATAACAGCATGGGTGTATCAGTTGTCAGATTAACCGAGTTAGTTAGTGAAATTTTATTTTACCCAGTTTTCCGCACAGTACGGCACAGCAGTTTCAGTAGTTAATGTAGCGATCCGGCTCACAGATTAGTACCCAGGAGTTGGGTCGTTACAAATTCTATCCATTTTCTCAATTGTCCAGTTTGAAAGAGAATTAAGGATGAAGATATTAATCAAGAAGAATGTCATCCTTTGAAGAACAAACCAACTTGAATCTTCATCAAATGTAGTTGTCTATTCTTTTGAAGATCAATCCAGAAAGCATGCCTAAAGACTTCCTCAATTCTAAACTGCAAGACTTCCTCAATTCTGTACAAACACAATCAGAAAGTGTGCCTAAAGACTTTCTCAATTCTGTACAAACACAATCCGAAAGCAAGGAAGGGGGGCTAAATCCCTAGCTACTCAATTCTAAACTACAAGGCTAAAATCTAAGCTACTGTGATGAGATCTTCATTAAAGATTTTCTCAAAACATATCATATTGTGTAAAGAACATCTTTAACCCAACAGAACCTCACAAATCTAGAAAGGAGTATACTTGAAACCTCTTAATCTACACCAGGAATTTCCACAAGCAAGGAAAGAACTAAAATGTTTCTTATCTTCTAATTCTTTTAATATAGAATGCCTCGGCATTTCTTCAAGCACTTGGCGTGCTGCTAATCCCAAATTCTGAAATTTAGAGATCATAACAAGTCCTTGGTCTTTTCTTACTTATAGCTACTCATAATCCTCAGAAACTAAGGCTATCTGTTCATGATACATGTATAAATAACAAAAATCAGAACTGATGGTTTACTGAAAATTTTGGAACTGAAACCCACTGAAAAATCCGAATCTGAATTGCTTAAATTACACGATAAGGAGACCTAAAACTACATGTTAACACAAGAAAACAACAATAGATCTAACAGCATGGTTAACACAAGTTACTCCCACCTAGAATTCTATAGGGAATCAAAAATTCTGCACTTCTACTAATTATAGAACACACCTACTGCCAAACAAAAGAAGTGAATGCTCATTGAAATATAACTGCACTGCTATAAGAGAAAACTTTCATAAACCTCATTCGTGCATCATCATGACAACTAAACCTCTATAATAGAATTTAAACCAAGCCTTAAAGAATCTAAAACTTGGAAGTTCTACTCTATATATTGAGATTGCAAATTTCTCTAACTTCTAAGGGTAAACATGAAACAACTTGTAGTGCACATTGTGATAACTATATAACTTCTAAAATAGAATTTTAGGACTACCCTTATGGATCTGAAACCTACAAGCTCTAAATTTAATGGGAACATAAATAATTATCTAACTTCCACGTAGAGGTGAGGAAGGAACCTAAATCATGGTATCATCTTCTTAAAAACACAAAGGGCATAAGGTTCCATAAACATCCCAAATTATCCATATAAATTGATCAATTCCTATTAGACAAAACTTACTAGATTACATATAATTGTCTACCCTAATGCTGTACAAAAAAACCGAAGCAAGGAAAACAAAGCCATTAAAATCCGGACTGCAACAAGCTCCAAGAGGGGCTATTCTTTTCATTGCAGCAAGAAAAACATGAACAAATCTAAAACTAAGAATTCATGGCAGCATAAGACCTAACATGTTAATCATGAGGCTAAAAACAATCTAACCCAAAATCCTTATCTATGCACTATATTTATTTCCTTTTCTTTTCCTTTGAGGTTCACAGCAGCAACCATTCTAAAACAAGGAAGCTCACGGCAGGAAACTTCTAAATCATCCTTCTTTACAAAATGCTTCAAAAACCAAAGAAAGACTCAAGAATCTGAAACCTCAATTCACCGCAGCAAGCTTCAAAAATCAACACAGCAGCAAGCTTCGAAAATCATGAACACAAAGATCCGAAACCTCAATTCACAACAACAAGGGCAGAAAAATCTCAGAACTACTCTTACTGCAGGTGAGTGAGCAACTTACAGCGTGTTCTTGGATTCAAACCGAGAAGAAAGGAAGGTTCTAGGGTTCGGGCAGCTTAAATTCTGGCCCTTCTTCATGCTCACAGCTTCTCCTCGACGAGAAGTGGAGAAAACCCCTCGGAGAACTTTGGCCGGCCGCCGGAAAACAAAGCCCTAGCTCGGCTTCGTTTCTGCCCGAGAAGAAGTCGCCGCGCGCACGAGAGGGAGAAGGAGAAAGATTAGGTCTCGGGTAAAACTTAAGCCCTCTTTTCTTATAACTAGGGTTTCGTCGTCAACTATACCTTAAATATATTTCGCTCCATATTCATTCACAAAACGCTTGCAGAACAGTTGGTTAGCTGCGTTTTGACCGGGTCAAAGGTTGCTGGTTCGAGTCTCGATTTGGATATTTTTTGTCGAAACTTCTTTCGTTTAGTAAAAATATCAAACGATCTCCAAAAATTGCATAAAAATACTCTAAAAATTTCTAAAAATCTCTAGAATTTTTCTATAGCATTTTTAAATATTTTTGAATTATTTTTGGGACTCAAAATGAGGAAATTTGGGTTGTTACATAGGGAGAGAATGTAGGGTTAAAGTTAGTCTTCATTACCTAAAGAGGGAGTTTGCCCTCTAGGAAATGGGGAGAATGAAGAAAATCTTCATTCATGCCTTAGCATAAAAGGAAGTTGAGGCTATGAGATTAGCCTAACTTAAAGGTATTGTCAAATATCAAAAAAGAGGAGATTGTTGGGGCAATATTCTCTAGGTCAAGGTTGACCAAGTTGACTAGGCTTGAGTTGGCTCAAGTCTGAGTCTTGATATTTTGAGGTTTCGATGTTTGACAATACATGAAGATTACGGATGCAATCGTCCGATTGGGGAGACTATTGATACAATTCCCCTCCGGTCAAGGTTGTTCAGTTAGATATGAAGAAGAGTCAAGTAGGTCAAAGGGTTTACCAGATACTTGACTGGAAAAGTCCTAATTGGAGGTTAGGTTGGTGAAAGTCCTAGTGAGTGAAGCCAGGTAGGTGGAAGTCCTGGTGAGTGAAGCCAGGTAGGTGGAAGTCCCGGTGAGTGAAGCCGGGCAGTGGGAAAATCCTGGTGAGTGAAGCCAAGTGAAAACCCTAGTGAGTGAAGCTAGGTGGAAGTCCTGGTGAGTGAAGTCAGGCACGTGGAAATCCAGGTGGGTCAAGGTTGACCAGACACCTGGTGTTGGAAAGTCCAAGTAGGTCAAAGGATTGACCGGATATTTGGCACGAGGAAATTCAGATGGGTCAAGGGTGACCGGACATTTGGTGGAAGTCCAAGTGGGTCAAGGTTGACCAGACACTTGGCACGAGGAGAAAAGTCCAAGTGGATCAAAGGGATTGACCGGACACTTGGTGAAAAAGCCCTAGTAAGTCAAGGGTGATTGGATACTAGGCATGAGGTTCCAACAGGTCATGGTTGACCGGATGTTGGGTTTGAGAACCTTGGACTTGATTTAGGCAAGTCAAAGATGGGTCAACCGATCGATTGAATCGTAGTCCAATTGATAAGTTGATCGATTGGATGTGTGCCGTGAAGAAGGTTTGGCCCAATTGATTGGTCGATTGATTGGAAGCATGTAGCGACCACCCTTCTTACTACTCTCTAAAGGTGACCACTACTTAATTACTATAGATTCTAAAACAACTAGTGTAGTAAGCTATACTAAATGTTTCTAGAAAACTTAAAATTTTGGTAGAGTATCTGTTGTTCAGCAGACTAAAATTCAATACATACATCACATGCATTTATAACATAACTATACTAACATAAACATATCAAAACTATAACTCAAGAAAGCATTAAAGTACTAACTTACTAACAATTACTTCATAGCATGCAATCTAGAACCAAAGATAATCTCAAGGACCTAGAATAAATGATACAGTCTCAAATGTTTTCACCAAAACTCAAAATAACTTAATAATGTTCCCAGATCTCTCCCATAGTCCTGACATCACATGCCCCTCACTCATTGTAACGCCCGCCCTCCCTGCTAACCCTAAGGGACGGGGCTACGATACTCTACGTATAAATTTTTCTTTTTAAAACAGCGGAAGACTTAAAATAATTTTCATAGTTTTAATAAAACTTTTCTTTTAAATTTCTTTTGAACTATACTATCACATGGCATCAAAAATCATAACATCAAATCCAGTGGAACCATAATGTCAAGCCACACATGTTTAGGTATCACAAGTCATAAAATACCAATGCATAGTTCTTTAAAGAAACTTTAAGCAGGTTCTTATTTATTTGGTTGCCTAGCCACTGCCACACACATCTTCGTTGCCCCTCCTGCTGCTCCTCTAACTCATCCAGCTTTTTCCTTTATCTGTGGTACAAGGAAAGTAAGCTATGAGCACTCATGGCTCAGTAAGTTCCTTTCCTACTCACTAAAACCAACAATCAGCACATAATCAAGAATGCATCAACAAGTCATAATCTCAACTAATCATGGTATAACATAGCATTCTATTCAAGCATATCATGCATCATAATATAATCACAACTAGTCATAGCATATCAAGCATCACCATGGCCGAAACATATACATAGTGCATTGCATAAAACATAGCTAGACATGGCATAACAACAAGTATCATGGTATATCAAAGCATGGCCGAAACATGTGTATCAAAGCATCATACTATGGCCGAAACATGTATATCAAGGCATCATCATATCCATGGCCGAAATCTATATATCAAGCATCAACAAATCAATGGCCGAAACATGTCTATAAGGTATAGCATGAACATAACGTAATCATACCTTATCATGTCATATCATAATCAAGAGCATAACATGAAACATAGCATAATCATAAGGTGTATGCAATATGATTTTGGAAAACATGTATCTGAAAAATATGTGTATGTCTCATAATCTTTTAAACCATTTTCTTTTACATATATACTTGAAAATAATCTCAACATAAGGGAGATCCCGGCTATGTACCACTTACATATTGCGCGCAACCTTGTAGGTCCAAGGTAGCAAGTCTTGAACCCTACAAGGCAAACATACTAGGCCCTTAGTCCTATGGGCACTTAGGAGCCCATCCCTAACGAGGTCCTTAGTCCCCGGGGCGCTTATGGAGCCCACCCTTGGTACAAGCCACTCACATATAAAGTAAAGTACATGTCATACATATTATGTATCATAAAAGCATGCATCACTTAGGCACACATCATATCATAAAAGTATGCATCACTTAGGCATACATCATGTCATAAAAGTATGCATCACTTAGGCATACATCATATCATAAAGGTATGCATCACTTAGGAATACATCATGTCATAAAGGTATGCATCACTTAGGCATACATCATATCATAAAGGTATGCATCACTTAGGCATACATCATGTCATATCAATATGCATCACTTAGGCATAGATCATAAAAACATGCATATCTTAAACATAAAGCATATCGTCAAGCATGCATGATTTAACCACATATCATATCATGAAAGCATGCATATTTTAAGCACTAAACATAGCATCAAGCATGCATAATTTAACCACATATCATAACATAAGCATGCATAATTTAAGCACAAAGCATATCATATCATAAAAGCATGCATATCATATCATAAGTCATAAATCACAAGCATACATATTAAGCATAAGGGTGTATCTTGTGATTATCCTATCATAGGAAACATGGTATCATGTTTATCTTGGTTTTAAGCTTCCTAAACCCTTGTGGCCGAAACCCTTTAGAGCTCAATTTAGGTTAAACACAACATCCAAGCATGTGGCACCTAAATTATCATCATAACATTTTCATAGGAAGCATTATAAACATGATTAACTTAGTTTCTAAGTTCCTCAAGTCCCTAATTTCATATGGCCGAAACCTTAAGGTGTGAAACAAGGTTCCATATGACATAAAAGCATGGACAACTTTAAATCATATTTATAACATTTTTACCAAGGAACAAGGTAAACACATTTGACACATTTGAATTAGTTCCTAAGTTCTTTAAGCCCTTAACATATGTCATGGCCGAAATTTAACAAGTTCTCATTAGGGCTACAAACAAGCATACAAGCATGTGAACTTGGACTAACATTATGTATAAATTCATACAAGGCATCATCCAATAGTTATGGCCGAAACAAACCCTAGCATCATTTTAGGTCATAAAACAACATATAGTAATTGAACCTTGGCTTTCTACTTATCATATTTCATGTAGGGTGACATGAGCATATTTAATTTAAGTCCTAGGGTTTCTAGGGCATCTAAACCTTCATGGCCGAGACTCACAATGGTCCATTTAGATCATGGAAAAATTATACAAGTATGTGACAAAATCAATACATTATCCTATTTACATAAGAAGTACTTTTAACACATTTGGTTTCATTTCTAAGGCCTCTAGGTCTTTTAAACCCTACTTGGCAGAAACTCACAGAATATAAACTTGCTTCAAATAGCCTAAAAGCATGAGAATTTATACAAGTTTCATAGCATGTATAAAGACAAGCATAATGAGTATACATATGAATTGTGTCTTAGGCTTTCTAGGTTTCTTTTTCTCTTTTTCTTTTATTTTTTTCTCATGGCCGAAACCTACCATTCTTTAGCTAGGTTTTTAAGTGTCCTAAAGCATGAAAAACCTAAGTAAGTTTCATGGCAAAAGTTACTAAGAAACATATATACAAATTGGTTCATGAATAAGCTAGGACCCCTTGTGGTTATACATGTTATATGTCATCCACTAATTTTTCTACACCCTAACTAAGCATGAGGGCATTGAACAACTTTCATATCTAAACAGCACAGAGGTCTTGAGCATATTAAAATCTTGTTTAAGCTTTTCTAAGCTATCCATCTCATCATGGCCGAAAAACCCTAAGAAGGAGTTCATGGAATTCTAGCAATATTCAAGCATACAAATCCTTTAAGATCTTTGTATTCTATCACATGAGCATGGTTATTTAAATTTAAAAGTCTTTCTAACCCTAAACCCTTTCTTGGCTGAAACATATGAGTGGTTTTCTTTTAGTTTCAAATATCTTCTAAGGAAGAAACACTAATACATAACCCTTAATATTTCATAGGGAGAACCTTGTACTAGTTGGGTGAAACAATAAATTTCCCTAGCCTCTTAAGAATATTTTGGCCGAAATTCTAGGGTTCAGTACTCCTCTGATCAAGCATCATATAGGTATAAAAGCATGAAGAAGAACCCCTTTACATAGCATAGAAAAATCTATCATGTAGTGAAGACTAGTTTAAACACCATTAGATTTTGGAAGCTCTTCTTGGCCGAATTTTCTCAAACTTGTTTCTAGGTTTTAAAATCTTCATAAAATCCGAAAAATACATAAAAGCCTTGTACCACAGGTGAGGGGAAACTTACATTCTTTTTCGCTTGTGGATCTAAGGTATGGTGAAGAAGAAGTAGCCTCTTCTTCTAGTTCCTTTCCCTTGGTTCCTTTGCTAAGTCCTCCTTGTATCCTAGGCTTTCTTAGGGAAAAACTTGGCTTTGGGGATGAAGATGGAGGAGAGGGGACTGTGGTGTTCTCGGTGAGGGAGAGGATGAATGAGAGAAAATGAGAGAAAAATAGTTTTCTCTTTTCTTGCTCCCTTTTATGTTAAGGGGGAAGAGGTAGCAAACTTAGTTTTTGCTTTCCTTCTCCCTTAGCCCTTTTTCTCTATTTTATTTTTATTTTTATTTGTTTATTTATCCTCATCATTCATGGCGAAATAAGGGGGAATGAATCCCCTTAATTAACTTCTTTTATTTTCGGCAAAATCAAAGAGGAAGAGGGAGAGGAAGGGAGGAAGGCAAGTTGCCTTTCTCTTGCTCTTTACTTGTTTCCTTTTGGCTAGCTTTTACTCTTACCTTTATCAAGAGTTTCCCTCCTTTGCTATCAACATATTATTCCTATCCCAACTGGTTATTACCCATTAATTATATGAAATATAATATAAGAGGTTCAAGGTTCAATCCTTGACCTCTCCCTATTTTTATTTCTTTTTATTTCCTTTTTGGTTCAACTCACTTCCTATTATTTTTCTAAGGCAAAATCCCTCTATCCTTTCTAAACATCCTTATATGAATAAAAGAGAAACAAACTTCTATCTTACTAAAGCGCATATATATAAGCTATTACTCCATACTGTAAATAATAAAGAAAGCATAAAAGGAAAAACTTAAATACTTTCTTACTTGAAGACGGCAAGGTTGATGCTGATGTGTGTGTGATGCTGGAGTATGAGAACTGCTCTGATACCAACTGTAACGACCACCCTTCTTACTATACTATATTACTCTCTAAGGATGACTGTTACTTAACTACTAACTCTACTTACTAGTATTACTTATGCTATTATTAACAACACTTAGATTTATCACGGCCCCAGGGAAGTTCCTACCGAAAAATTTCGACAGCATCTGCCCTGTACAGGTGACAATATCTTAAATACAAACACTATATACATCAGCCACAGGCGGCTGGAACATATATCAAACAACTCACGCAGTAAATAATCCAAAACAAAAGAGAACTATACCAGAAATCATCACACAAGATCACAATTCATCTACACGTGGTATACTAAAGCATGCATCACTAGATCTACACATGTTGAATTTGCAATGCTATTGAAACAGGGCTGATCCTATTTATTAAATAGAAAAGAAACTATCACTTTGTAATTAGATTAAGGGTTGTTCTTGTCCAATGCAAAGCATAATCGAAACTAGAATCTACTGAAGATTTAAACCTATGTAAAGCTTGGTATGGTAGCAAAGGAAATCAATTATTCTGTTACGCAATGCATTGGCAGATTTCTGTTAAGTACATACTATTAAAAGGGTGATTGCTATGTCAATTTAAATCCCTTCACCTCTTCTTAATCAACTCACGGCAGCATGAAAGAAATTAACCAAGCAAATATATCTGTCTAGAAATTTCAGAATCAATAGAAAGCTAAAGCATCATCAATCAAGGCTAAATCCATTAAATCCTTTCTCCTTCATAAAAGCCACGGCAGAAAGCACCCCAAACAACAACCCATACTACACGATTCCAAAAAAAAACAAGGAGAAATACAATCCGAAAACCACTCCTACCGCAGGTGAGTAGTACTTACAACGTTGTTCTTAGACTTACAACCGAGAAGGAGGTTCTAGGGTTTCGGAGAAGCTTCAATCTCGGCGGCTTCTTGGTGTTTCTGAGTTCCCTCGTCGAGGTGGTCACGCACGGGTGAAGACCGGCCGGAAAAATCCTAGTTCCGTCGCCTTTTCTGCCGAAACAGTGAAGTCGCCACCGCCGTTCGCGAGAGAGGAGGAGAGGGATCGAGAGATTTAGGTCACGGGAGAAACCGAACCTCAACTTATCCCTTAGGTTATTTTCGGTTCCAACTCTAACTCAATTTCTATTTGGTTTGAGTTTTACTAAGAACCCGCGACTGGTCTGTTGGTTTAAACGAACCTCTGCTTAACCCGAGGTTTCCGGTTCAAACCTCGGCTTGGACATTTTTTTGTCAAAACTTCTTTCGTTTTGTAAAAATGTCAAACGACCTCCAAAAATTGCATAAAAATACTCTAAAAATTCTTAAAAATCTCTAGAATATTTTAAAAGTATTTCTAAATATTTTTAAATACATTTGGAACTTGAAATAAGGAAAATTGGGTCGTTACAATCTCACTTGGTTACCAGGATTCATAAACTCTAGTACTTAAGCTTGGAGGTCTAGAGTTCGAATCCCGGGGGAGGCAAAAATCCACTGGCCAGGGGTGGAAAGTCCTAGTGAGTAACGGCATGGCCGACGGTCGACGGTCGATGACCCGAGGGTCGCCAAATGGGCCGTCAAATGAGCCGCCAAATGGGTCGGGTCGTTACAGAGCAATTGTCACGAGCACAGAACCTTTCCCAATTGATTAGCCGATGATTGGGTATCTCCAATCGATCGACCGATCGATTGGAGACTGGATTTCTCACGCACGTAGACGCAAGAAAGGCTGGATCGATTGGTTGATTGATTCAGCCATTTCTAGAGAGCACAGAGGAACTCTGAATCGATCAACCGATCGATTCAAAGCCTCCCTAATCAATTGAGTGTCATTCAATTGATTGGGATCCGACCATTGCGCAGGTTATAGCCGTTGGCGATCGTTCTCCTAAGGCATTCCTCTCCAACAACTACAGTGTGATCTCAGCGGTGATCTCAGTGTGCTTTTCCACACTTTCACACCCAGTTCTTGATGGCTCTTGGAGATAAGTGTAGTTACACTTCCAAGGTTCAAGAGGCAACAATAAGCAATAAGAAAGAAAGAAGAAAGAGTTTCCATTTGTATCTTTTGTAGTTTCTTCTTGTGGGTGTTGTATATTGTTGTGTGAATTTGTACGAGGCTTCTCTGCCTCCGGCTGTGATTGAGAAGGAGTGTTTTTATTAGTGGAGAGTGTGTCGTGTGTGGATCCTTGGATTAGTCACCTCTTCTTGAGGTAGATACCAAGTAAATCCTTTGTGTTAGTATTGTAAGTTTACTTCGAATTCATTCCGCTGCATATCATCATCAAAGAAGTAAGCATTCAAGCGTGACGAGCTATTCACCCCCCGACCCTCTTTTAGCATCCTAACAGAAGGCGCCTTCATACTATTTATGGAAGGTGCCTTCGGTGCTATGGAAGGCGCCTTCTAATGGATAAAATTAAAAACTCATCGATGATAAGGAGTAACGAATTTGGGATCATATTTCACACATTAGAGGCACCTTCAATGCTATGGAAGGCACCTTCCATGCTCAATAAAAGAGCATCTCGACCAAGCATTCTTCACCAAGTACTATACGAGCTTCTGTGTGTAAGATTGGGGTTCTGACTGCTCCGACTTCCTGCTGCTATTCTGCTAGATGCTACTACGCGCGACCACTACTGAGGAGTTAACCAACACTGAGCTTAAGTTGATAATTTCTGAAGGTGTCGTGTAATGAATTTATAATTCTGTACGTAATTATTGCAAAAGGAAAGTGTAGCGTATTACACTTATCCTATTCTTTCTCTTGTACTCGATCCTCTCTTCTGGCAGTTCCGAAAGAGATTATTTAGTGGATTACCCATTGATAGATCAACGGGGCCTGAGTCTTGGAATAAGAGTCGTCGAAAGCTTTGAACCATGTAAAACCGAATCATGTTTTCTTATTTTCTATCTCTATGTTTAAGTTTTCTGCTACGTATACTTTAATTTCAAAATCAAAAAGAAAAGTTTTTGAAAACCACATTATTCACTCTCCCTCTCATGTATGTCTTGATTCAACACCAACAACCACCAAGAATAGTATAACTAAAACCAATAGTTTAAGAATAAGCAGTAGGAACAAGAATAGGTGGAATTGACCTCCACCGTTGATAATTAAGAACAAATAATTAGGATCAAATGTATGCCTAACATCTTTCTATCACTGTTTCCCTTAACTATCACCCCTAACTTTTGATTACAAAATTATTTTTTTGATATGCGCCCACCTAGCCGTATAGGTAAAGAATTATTGACAATCTCTAATTGAAACTAATTAATATTTTTTTATTTGAATCCTAGTGTGGGCAGCTTCCCACATTGGGCGTACATTAGATGATGGATCAAAGTGAAGCTATAGGAGGGGGGAGGGTGAATATCAATCGTTAATTTTTTTTTCGTATCAAATCATAAAACAAATATCAAAGTAAGGCAGCGGAAAATAAGATAGCAAAAGACAAGTGACTCAAGTGGTTACTTGGTTCGGAGCCTATGTCGACTTCTACTCCAAAACCCGCGATCCTTGATCGCACCATTGAGAAAATCACTATAATTCTTCTTTCTGAAATTTTTGGAAAGAAGTAATTCATACAATGAAATAATGATAGTAACACACTACTATCTTCTTGTAAGAATGCAAGTTATAAATAAAATATACCGACAAGGAGTAGATGATTAAACGAGTCGACACTTTTTAGCGTAGCAGCTTGCATGTAATGTTGTGGCGCAGAACTGTAGAGTCAAGAGCAAAATGCAACAGAAGAATCTTCAGAGAGTTATTTTTTCGGAACAGATCTCGAGGTCCTTTTATAAGCATGGTTCGATTTACTGAAAACCTATTCGGTCGACTGATCCTTTCGCACGATTGATCCTCCTGTCGGTCCACTGAACCCCTTGCTTTCTTTCTTCTCCAAGATCTAATCTTCGCGTATTTATGAGCATTTATTGTTCGGTCGCTGATCACTTTGTTTCGTCGATCGAATAGAGCAGTTTTCCTGTTCGTCGAGATTCGCCATTAATTCTCCATTAATGCTTTTATTGTTCGGTCGATTGATCCCTGCAATTAGTCAACCGATCAGCCTGGCTTCCATGTTTGCTTCAGCATAATTTAATCTCTATTCTATATCAATCTAGTTCAGTCGACAGATTCATAGGTGTTGGGACCGAAAAGTAGCTAGAGGAGGGGGGGTGAATAGCTCGTTGCGCTCTTCGTGTGCTCTTCGTTGCTTGTTTCTTCAAGGATGTGCAGCGGAAATACAAAGAAACAAAATACACAACGCTAACGAGAGAATTTACTTGGTATCCACCTCACAAGAGGTGACTAGTCCAAGGATCCACACACTCACACACCCTCCACTATGAAATCACTCCTTTTCAGTAACTACTGAAGGCGGAGAAGTCCTACAACCCTCACAATACAAGAAGAAAGCAAGGGAAACAAATACAATAGATATCTTACAAGATATGGAATGAAAACCCTAACCCTAGGTTTCTTCTTCTTGCTTTTGATCCGCCTCTTGACTTGGGAAACCTCCAAGAACCTTCAAGAACTGGCGATCTGAGCTTGAGAGAAGTGTGGAGAAGTCGCTGTGTTGATCTGAGATGAAATCATGAAGTTCTTTTGAAGGAAATGAACGCCTGCGGCTTAAATCGATGCCAACGGTCGGATCCCGATCGATTGGATTGCTCCCGATCGATTGGATTGCTCCCAATCGATCGGGGAGGCTTTGGATCGATCCACGGATCGATCCAGAGTGCCTCTGTGCTTTCTGGAATAGCCTGGATCGATCGGTGGATCGATCCAGGGCTTATCGCGCATAAACAGCAGCTCCCAATCGATCCACTGATCGATTGGGACCTCTGGATCGATCCACCGATCGATCCAGAGGGGTTCTGTTCGCGGGGACTCACCGGATCGATCGGCCGATCGATTGTGCATGATCCAATCGATCGGCTGATCGATCCAGATTTGCTGGATCGATCCATTGATCGATCCAGATCTGCTGGATCGATCCATTGATCGATCCAGATCTGCTGGATCGATCGGCTGATCAATTCAGATCTGCTGGATCAATCGGCTGATTAATCCAGATCTTGGTTTTTGCCCAAAACTAAGTCCAAAGCCCCCTAAACCAACATCTAGTCAACCATGACTTGTTGGTACATAAGACCTAGCATCCGGTCACCCTTAACCGGTTAGGACTTTCTTCACCAAGTGTCTGATCAATCCCTTTGACTCACTTGGACTTTTCTTCATCTTGCCAAGTATCCGGTCACTCCCTTGACCTACTTGGACTTTCACCAGATGTCTGGTCAATCTTGACCCATCTGGATTTCCCCGTGTCTGGCTTCACTCACCAGGATTTCCAATCTGCCTAGCTTCACTCACTAGGACTTCTCTTCTGCCTGACTTCACTCACCAGGTCTTTCACCTAGCTTCACTCACTAGGATTTTCACCTGACTTCACTCACCAGGATTTTCTTCTGCCTAGCTTCACTCACCAGGACTTTCACCTAGCTTCACTTACTAGGATTTTCCTCACTGCCTAGCTTCACTCACTAGGTCTTTCCTTCTGCCTAACATCTCAGTTAGGACTTCCCAGTCAAGTATCCGGTCATCCTTGACCTACTTGACTCTTCTTCAATCAACCTTGCATTGTCAAACATCGAAACCCAAACCAAGACTCAAGCTTGGTCAACCAGGTCAACCTTGACCTGAGGGATGTTGCACCAACAATCTCCCCCTTTTTGATATTTGACAATACCAACACTATCACTTACAATACCACATGTAAGTTAGGCTAATCCCATAGCCTAAACCTTCTTCATGCTACTAGGTAATTGTCCCGGATATGAATGTGGCATGGGAGGAATTAAGGGGAGGTCAAAGGGCGTTTGGGTAATTGAATGTTTAGGTTTCTTTAGGGGAGAGGAGGCCTCGCGTTTTAGAGGGGGGGCGCCGCCAGGGAGAGAGGGAAGAGGGTTCTGTTCGTGATTTTTGCCGCCGCCAGCCATCAAGGAAACTTTCTCTCCTTCTCCAGCTCTCCGTCGGCGCCGACGAAGCCGCCGGCGCTCCCTTCTTCTCCTCCCTCGCCGGCAGCCTCCGCGCGCACAGCGCCTCCCTCGCCGGCAGCCTCCGCGCGCACAGCAGCTCCCTCGCCGGCAGCCTCCGCGCGCACAGCGCCTCCCTCGCCGGCAGCCTCCGCGCGCACAGCGCCTCCCTCGCCGGCAGCCTCTACACGCAGAGCAGCCCTCCTCCGGCACTTACCGGCAGTCCTGGTGCCGACTTTGCCTAGTGTTCCGGCCTACGCGCCGTTGTCACATTCCGGCCTGCGAGCCGATGTCGTACGCCGGTCGTGTCGCCGTTGTATTCCGATTGTGTGTCACCTTTCAGATTCATGCCACATTCGGCTCCGCGTTGTCACCTCCGGACCCAGCTCCTCTTCGGTCGGTTCAGAGGCATCCACCCTTCCGGGTCACGACGACTCGGTCAGTTTCACGACCAGCTCACTCATCCATCCGAGGGCGCCCCCCTGGGCCAGGGTACGTTCTCGTACCTTCTTCGCATTTATTTCAATATTCTATTATTATCCGGATATTTATGCATCTGTGGGATTTGCTTCGAGCACCGAGGTACCAGAGACCGGGGGAACCCGGTCGCTGGATACAGGTACAGTTGACCGGAGGAGGACTTCAGACGACTTGGTCAACGCAGCGGACAGATCATCAACCGGGTCATGGGGATGCGGTCAACCTTCCAGACACGTCACACCGGCAGGTTCGTTTTCTCAGCTTCCAGACAGGAACAGTAATGAATACATAAGTTAAGTCCTTCATTCTCCCCCTAAGAGGGCAAACTCCCTCTAGGTAATGAAATCCTAACTTACTCCCTTTCATTCTCCCCCTATTGGCACACATCAAACCATGCCCCATTTTTGGGCACACATCAACAAATTCACTTGTTGAAAACTCTCCCCCTGAAGAGTTGCTCATCGTTGTTCACAACTTCACTTATTGTGATTAACACGATAATGAAAGTCTCATACCCTTCATTATCCTTAACCCTACATTCTTCCCCAATGTAGGCAAATGTCCATCCTTGAGCATTATCCACTTGAAACCACTTGAACAATGAGGATATCCACTCCCCATTAAAGTTCAAACGCTCAACCTTGAGCATGTTCTTAACGGAAGGTTAACCACCTTCCAAGGTTCATGAAAAATAATTTTCATGTCTTTAAAGAGTTCCTCCCCCCTAAAGACATGGTGGTAACTTCTGTCATTACACCAACAATGACTTGAAATCCCTAAAACTTTAGGAAACCCAATTTTAGAAGTTTTGAGGTTCAAATATTCAAAATTTGAAACAAACCTCAACCTAAACTTCAACTTAGCCTTCCTTAACCAATCCATCCTTGTTTTCCACACGAAAATACTCTTTTTATGTATACAAATATATTTTCAGGGGTTTGGAATGGTTACCTAGACTAAAATAGGTTCAAAGATGTTGAAATCAGACCTTCCCAGCCAAAATCAGCATCTTCGATCGATTGGAGTTGGGTTCCAATCGATTGAACCCTGCTGAATCGATCCACTGATCGATTCAGTCTTCTTGGATCGATCGGCTGATCAATCCAGCAAGCTTCTGCTCGCGAGAAATGCCTTCTCAATCGATCGGCTGATCGATTGAGGCACTCCAATCGATCCACTGATCGATTGAAGGCCTGAAATTGCTGAAATTCAATTTCAGCCAATTTCAGAAACCCCTAGAAAATTCTACAAAATTCCAAAAATCGTAAAAATTTGTGTAGACATTATTTAGGGTATAATTTATCATGAAAAAATAGTTTTCTATGAAAATACATCATATTTTCAAAGATTGACACAAACTTGAGAACTTGTAAAAACTTTAGTGTTTTCTTCAAGTTTGTGTCTAACTATTCAATGATGATTACTATCAAAAGATAGCCTTCACCAAGGTTTTCCAAAATTATTTTAAAAATATTTTCAAAACCAATATCCCACCATATTCCTTGGGCTTAATGCACATTACTTGTACATTAGTTTTCCCAATGATGGGAAAACACATAACTATATGTTTTGATGAACTTAAAACTCAAAAGAATGCACTAAATCAACATCTTGAGTTTTGTTCATCATCCTAACATCTCACTTGTATCTAATGTGCACTAAAACACATACAAGTCATCTTATTGGTCTTTGTGAGATATAAAGTTTGGTTTTGCCCTAATCTAGGGATCATGCATATCTATCTAGGCATTTTGTGGATATTGAACATCCACTTAGGATGTTACTTGTTAATACCACTTGTTGACAACACTTGTTGAAAACACTTGTTGATAAATTCCATTTGTCCTTGCTTTTAAGGAATTAAACATAATGCATGATAATGTTATGGCATACATCAAAATGAAATAGCTTTCAAAAGAAAGATTCCTATAATTACATGATGTATGTATGACATGACATGGTATTTTTGTATTTTTCATAATAAGTCATGAATGAAAAATATAAAACTAAATATGGTGTCATGGCATGTGATGGGCAAACATAACATGGCAAGGTTTAGCATAAATAAAATTGCCTAGATTACCTATCTAAGTATCCTTAATCTTAGCTAACTTAAAAATTAAACCTAGATTGCCCAAAAGTGCTTCAAGAAAATGCCAAAACCTATATTGACATTTCTAATTCTCTTGATTAATTTTTGCCAATTGAAATTAAGTGTATTCCTCAAATATTGGCAAATTTCATTTTTCCACAAGGGTAGCACTTTAAATTAAGGCTTAGATTGACCTTAAATTTCCTAAGAACATACCAAAATCCCAACTTGGCAGTTCCTATGATTCTCCCAATTTGTGTCACTTAAAATATCATCCAATTTATCAAATTGTGACACATTTTACTCTTCCCAAGAGTAAACATAAGTCCATTTCATTTTCAAAGGTTAATAATAACCTTGAAAATGCTCCTTGAATGTCAATGTCTTTAAAGTTGGGTTAACTACCCTTCTTCTTAGAGTTGACACTCTCTAACCCTTCTATGGGGTAGAGAAGATGCTCCTAGGAACCTAAAACCTATTGGTGCTCATTGGATGCTCTAGGTATTCACTAGGGATAACTTCCCTAGATACCTTCCTAATGACCTTGTTTGGCTTCTTAGAAGCCTTGGTCACTTTTTCTAGGTCAACTCTAGGGATAGCCTCCCTTGTGACCTTGTTAGTGACTTTCTTAGACTTCTTAGAAGTCTTAGTCACATTTGTTGTTGCAAAGATACTTCTAGGGATGACTTCCCTTGTATCCTTGACTTGACTTCTAGACTTAGGGTTGGTTCCATAGCTATATGAAACCCTATGGTAAGTAGGTACATCCTTTTTGATTTTAGGTTTGTATCCCAAACCTCTATGGCCCTTGGATGACCCTTGTTGTCCTAAACCTAGATTTTGCTCATTTTGCCCTTTAAGGATATTTTCCATCTTTTTTAGGGTCTTTTCTAGTTTGTCAAGTCTTGACCTTAAGACTTGATTTTCTGTCATTAAATTCTTAGATTTTGATTTTTCATTACACCCATGAGCATTTTTGTTTCTAGGCTTATAACTATGGTCCTTAGTGTGATTGCCTAGATTTTTATCTATCTTCCTAATCCTAGGTGTGGTAGTCTTAGCATGATAAGCTACATGATTTTCTTTAATTTTATCATGCCTCCTATTTTCATGGTAAATAACATTAAAATGATATAAACTTGAATTAGCATGCTTTTTACCATTATGCAAGCGAATAGGCTCAATGAAAGTTACCTTACTTTTTACCTTAGAGGCTCCCCCTTGAATTGAGTTTCCTCCTTGAGCCTTGACCATCTTCTTCCCCTTGGGGCATTGACTTCGGTAATGCCCCTTTTGATTGCAAGAGAAGCATATAATATGCTCCTTGCTCTTCTTTGTATTGGGGATGGTATCCTTGGGCTTCACCTTGCCCTTTTGTGCCACTTAGCCCTTCTTCTTGGCCAATTTAGGGCATTTACTTTTGTAATGCCCATGTTCCCTACATTCAAAGCATATGATATGATTTTTATCATTAATTGAAATGTTTATACCTTTGCTTGTAGGGGTGGCATCTTCTCCTTTTGATCCGGAGGTAGAAGCTTCCTCTTGATCCGAAGATATTCCTCCATTCGATTTTGCTTGACTTGCGGAGGTGGAAGCTTCTTCATCCTCATCTTCTCTTGACCCGGATGTGGAGGATTCTTCTTGCTCTTGATCCGGTGTCAATGAAGATTGCTCCCCCTCAATCCTAGAGGTGGAGGCTTCACCTTCTTCTTCATCCTCTTGTACATGAAACAAGGAATATGCTCATTCCTTGCTCTTTTGATTGCACTCCTTTGAGGATGAAGCTTCTTGGACTTCCTCTTCTTCGGAAGTTGAGCATCTCTCAACTTCGGAGTCCTCCTCTTGATCTTGCTCCAATGAGTCGCCCTCTTTGGATTCCTCTTGATTCGGTACAGTGAAGGATTCTTCATGGATTGTTGCCAATTTACTCCAAAGCTCATTGGCATCGTTGAATTCTCCGATTTGAGCCAAAATGTGGCTAGGCAATAAGTTGACCAAAAGATTGGTCACTTTATCATTTGCCTCGCTCCTTTGAATTTGCTTCAAGCTCCATTTGCTTTTCTTGAGAAGCTTGCCCTTGGAATTTGTTGGAGCTTTGAAGCCTTCCATTAGAGCAAACCATTACTCTATCTCCATCATAAGAAAATTTTCGATTCTTGATTTCCAAGAATCGAAGCTTGTGGATGTGTACGGTGGAGCCACCCTTGTGTCAAATCCAAGTCCATCTTGGAATTGCATCTTGAAGTTGAGCTTCTTGAAATCTTTGACTTTTGATGAATTTGCTTCAACTTCTTCACCCTCTAGCTTTGCTTGTTTTGTTTGCCCCTTCCGGCGATGATTCCGGTGAAGAGCAACCTCGCTCTGATACCACTTGTTGGGACCGAAAAGTAGCTAGAGGGGGGTGAATAGCTCGTTGCGCTCTTCGTGTGCTCTTCGTTGCTTGTTTCTTCAAGGATGTGCAGCGGAAATACAAAGAAACAAAATACACAACGCTAACAAGAGAATTTACTTGGTATCCACCTCACAAGAGGTGACTAGTCCAAGGATCCACACACTCACACACCCTCCACTATGAAATCACTCCTTTTCAGTAACTACTGAAGGCGGAGAAGTCCTACAACCCTCACAATACAAGAAGAAAGCAAGGGAAACAAATACAATAGATATCTTACAAGATATGGAATGAAAAGCCTAACCCTAGGTTTCTTCTTCTTGCTTTTGATCCGCCTCTTGACTTGGGAAACCTCCAAGAACCTTCAAGAACTGGCGATCTGAGCTTGAGAGAAGTGTGGAGAAGTCGCTGTGTTGATCTGAGATGAAATCATGAAGTTCTTTTGAAGGAAATGAACGCCTGCGGCTTAAATCGATGCCAACGGTCGGATCCCGATCGATTGGATTGCTCCCAATCGATCGGGGAGGCTTTGGATCGATCCACAGATCGATCCAGAGTGCCTCTGTGCTTTATGGATTAGCTTGGATCGATCGGTGGATCGATCCAGGGCTTATCGCGCATAAACAGCAGCTCCCAATCGATCCACTGATCGATTGGGACCTCTGGATCGATCCACCAATCGATCCAGAGGGGTTCTGTTCGCAGGGACTCACCGGATCGATCGGCCGATCGATTGAGCATGATCCAATCGATCAGCTGATCGATCCAGATCTGCTGGATCAATCCACTAATCGATCCAGATCTGCTGGATCGATCCACTGATCGATCCAGATCTGCTGGATCGATCCACTGATCGATCCAGATCTGCTGGATCAATCGGCTGATCAATCCAAATCTGCTGGATCAATCGGCTGATCAATTCAGATCTGCTGGATCAATCGGCTGATCAATCCAGATCTTGGTTTTTGCCCAAAACCAAGTCCAAAACCCCCTAAACCAACATCTAGTCAACCATGACTTGTTGGTACATAAGACCTAGCATCCGGTCACCCTTGACCGGTTAGGACTTTCTTCACCAAGTGTCTGATCAATCCCTTTGACTCACTTGGACTTTTCTTCATCTTGCCAAGTATCCTGTCACTCCCTTGACCTACTTGGACTTTCACCAGATGTCTGGTCAATCTTGACCCATCTGGATTTCCCCGTGCCTGGCTTCACTCACCAGGATTTCCAATCTGCCTAGCTTCACTCACTAGGACTTCTCTTCTGCCTGGCTTCACTCACCAGGTCTTTCACCTAGCTTCACTCACTAGGATTTTCACCTGACTTCACTCACTAGGACTTTCACCTAGCTTCACTTACTAGGATTTTCCTCACTACCTAGCTTCACTCACTAGGTCTTTCCTTCTGCCTAACATCCCAGTTAGGACTTCCCAGTCAAGTATCCGGTCATCCTTGACCTACTTGACTCTTCTTCAATCAACCTTGCATTGTCAAACATCGAAACCCAAACCAAGACTCAAGCTTGGTAAACCAGGTCAACCTTGACCTGAGGGATGTTGCACCAACAATAGGTTTGGTTGATCGATCAGACCGGTTCCTGTAAACAAAGTTAAACATATATTTCTTGTAAAATAGAATTAGGATAGTAATATATGATGCATGAGTAGTAATTAACAATAAAACTATCTTGATCTCAACTTAGAAACTTTTTCAGCTTTTTCAGTTGGATCAGCGACCTAAGGTTGTTCCTTTCTAGAACTCAACCTCACCGTCGCTCCTCTCCAGTTGCTTACCTCAATCTACCTGCCAAACATTGGTCCTCCAGACATGTTTGGACTTTACCCATTAGCATCGGATCAGCTCACTAGAGCTTCCTCTTGATGCCAGATCCTCCAGACCTATCGAGCTTCCTTGCCAAGTGTTATATCCTCTCAACCCACTTGGACTTCCTGCCTGGCTTCTATGATCTGCTAAGACTTTCTCAGTTGAGTAAACATCTTACCCACTTAGTTAACTTGTTAGAATACAACAAGACTTAACTTGAATCTTTGACAACATCAAAACTTAGGTTCGATTCTGGAGCATCCTGCACCAACATTAACTCCCCCCCCCCCAATGTACCAACATACACTCTCCTTGTGTATCCATCATCAGAAGTGCTATGATCGATTCCCCATATTCTGAATGAATCATGGGGGATCAGGCGTCCACCAAACTCTGTCATCAGTGTCAAGCATCTGCTTATGCTTAGTCTCCAAGATGAAGTATCCCAGGATTAGTTTTAATGTGGTTAACCAAGTTAAGTTAAGTTAAGTCTTAGGAAATTCTACCAGAGTTCTTTAGCGGAGTCATAGACGCGGATCCAATTGTCTTCTTGGGGAGGAAGTACGCTTAGCAGATGGAATTTCGCTCTTCGGTTCGCTATGAAGTCATACTGCTCCTTCTTGTTTCACAGATACTCTTCTTTTTCTTCTCTATATTGATCTTTTGGTATACAAAATCATATTTAATTATTAAAAGAATATCAAAATCAGTTTTGAAAAATACCTCCATCCGATGTTTCCATAGTGCAAACTCTCCCTCAAATTTTGGCGGGTAAATACTTAGTCCGAGCATCGTGTTCTTTCTTTAGTTGGCAGTTAGTCTTTCTATAGCAGTCAGAATCTGATACTAATTATAGCCTCTTGGGAAAACTTACCATTGTGCCAACGTGGCTCGGAGGTGCTTCCAATAGCATCCAGGGTGCCTTCAATGGATTAAATTTCATCCACGAAGCCAACTGGCTTCAACGGCTTTGCTGTGTTGGAGGCGCCTTCAAGCCACTTCAGCACAACAATAACTTTTCCCAAGAGACTATAAATATCTCTCTAGAGCTAGGGATTATTCATCAATCATTGTAACAACTTTCTTAGTCATTTGTAAGCTTTCAAAGTTTGTAAAAAGATTACTCTGCCTTCATGAAGGAGATTTTTAGTGGAGCTTTCAACTACCTTAGATCAATAACCACCTAGATTGTAATCAAATAAAAATTTCATAGCCTTCTTACTTTTTTGCAATTTTTTTATGTTAGTTATTTGTTTTTATTAATATTGTATCCTTGCTAAGATCAATAATTACAAGAGAATTTTTCTAACTCTTTTTTAGGGCTATTCACCCCTTTCTAGTCTGCCGCTAACTGTCCTATAATTGGTGGCAGAGCCAGACCGCTAAAGAAGAGCTAACCGCCAACTAAAGCAAGGAGATGATAGCCAAACCAAGTATTTACCCGTAAAAGTTTGAAGAGTTCGCACTATGGAAACGTTAGATGAAGGTATTGTTTTTTAATCGATTTTGACATTCTTTTAATAATTAAATATGATTTTATAGTACCAAAAGATCAACACTGAGAAGAAAAGGAAGAGCATCTGTGGAACAAGAAGGAGAAGAATGACTTCGTAGCGAATGAGAGAGCGAAATTCGACTTGTTGAGCATACTTCCTCCCCAAGAAGTCAACTGAATCGGCACCTATGACTCTGCTAAAGAACTCTGGGAGAAGTTCTTAGAATTAAATGAAGGAACATCAGAGGCCAAACTCTCAGGATGGGACATGCTCCAGAACCAACTTAGCAACGTTCGAATGGAAAAGGGAGAAATGGTAGCCCAACTATATGCAAAGATCCCAACTATGCACAAAGATCAAGGAGCTGATCACCAAATTAAAGAACCTACGAGAGATGGTAACAAATCAGGATTCTTTAAGGTATTCATTAAATACTTTTCCAAGAGCACCCGAATGACCATCTATAGTAGACTCTTACTATATTTCCAAGGACTTCGAGGTATATAGTTTAGAAAATTTATTTTCTACTTTCGAACTACAGAATCTCGATGTGTAGGATAAAAAAGGAACCAAATTAGGGTTTAGCATTACAAGCCAACAAGATTGAGCTGGATTCTAAATCATCGCTTGACAAAAATGAAGTGTACATATTAAGAAAATTTTAAAAATTCTTTAAGTCTAACAATTTTGATAAAAAACAAGACACCAAGATTCTTTGGGGAAAGAGGAAAGTCAAATGTCATAACTACCAAGAAAAAGGACACATCAAGGCCTGAAGCAGAGCTAATGTATGCCTAGTGTGGGCAGTTGCCCACACTAGGATTCAAACAAAAAAATAATATATTAATTAGTTTCAATTAGAGATTGTTAGTAATTCTTTGCCCATACGGCTAGGTGGTTTATCAAAAAAATAATTTTGTATTCAAAAGTTAGAGGTAGCCGTCAAGGGAAACAGTAATGGAAAGATGTTAGACATACATTTGATCCTAATTATTTGATCTTAATTATCAGCTTTGGGGGTCAATTCCATCTATTCTTGTTTTTATTGATTATTCTTAAGCTCTTGGTTTTAGTTGTAGTATTCTTGATGGTTGTTGGCTCTTATCTATTTTGTGGTAAAGATCCATCAAAGGGATCAATGAGGCTTGTAGTCTTCTACAATGCAATGCAAGGACAAACAAATGGCACAAGCTCTAGACCTGCTTCAAAAATACTATTCCTAGTTCTCTTGATTAGAAAATTGAGACATTTAATATATTAGAGTTAATATTTCATTTGATTTTGTATCAATCTATACTTGATGGAATATGTGTTAAGGATTTCAAGTGAATTATCGATGATATTGCAAAAGAAAGATTAGGATATTGTAAATATAATAGATTTGGTACAAATATGTAAATATCAACTCCAAAATATAAGAGGTAATGGTTGAGATTCATTTTAAAAAAATCACTATTTTTATCAGTAATATTAATATTCTCAAAATGGATGATATGCTGACACATTGGGCACTAAGATGAATGATAGTCTTATTGTATATATAAAGGTATAGTTCTATCAGTTAATAATGAAGTGATGGTACAAAAATTTTAAAATATGAATATTCAAAAAGAACAATTGTAAGGTAATTAGTTGCTTGGTATTTTATAATTACAAGATTTTATTTTATTAATTATATTATATTTTTACCTACACTAAATGAAGATCTTAGCTTCGCCCCTGTTGGTATACATGTGAGTATTTGTATATCATCTTCAGATATCTTCTCAGATCTGATATTTCGTTAGACATGAAATGAGTAGAAAACTTTCGTCAATATATGATTTACATATTTTGATGATATATATTTATTTTCATAAAAAAATATCATATAGCCCCAAAAAGAGTATAATAGAAGACAAGATAAGAAAGGAGTAAAGGAGTAATCTGGTGAGAGTTCTCCTCCCCTTACCTTACAAGGGAGAGAAGTGCACCTCCTTAAAGAACGCACCTCTTTATAACCAGTGTAATGATAACCATTGTATCCCTTCATTTGGAAACTCGGGAAGTCAGGAAAATGGAAACTCGAGTTCTCGAACTGCTTGGGATGCTTGGCAAGTCGGGAAGTCAGCCTGACTCAAGAGGTCGAGAAGTCGGAATACTCGGCAAGTCGACACGCCTTGGGGTGTTCGGAAGATTGGGATGAGATGTAGATGCATCCTGCTAGTCTGGAGCCAACTAGATACCTCTCCAAGTCAGTCTAGGTGTGGTAGTCATGCAGATCTCAATTAAAGTATTCAAGTTAGTAGGATGCCAAAGTGGAGTTGAGAAACTGAGTTGCTAAGGTGAAGAACTATAAGGAAAAGATTCATAATATATTGAAAACTTAAACGAATACAAATGAACATGGTGTGAAGAGGCCAACTTTAGAACCCAATAAGGCTTGGGCGAAAACTCAATCTTCGACTAAGTCTTAGTTGGGAGAGATATGCCAATGGACACCTGTCCAAGATAGGGATTTTCTTGAAGGACATATTTATCCAAGACAGGGATTGGACGCCTTGGTCCGAGACCAAAAGAAGTTTGTTGATGGATGTCTGTCTGAGATAGGGATTTGCTTGAAGGACACCTTTGTTTGAGACAGAGGGATTAGACACCTTGATTCGAGACCAAGGAAATTTTGTTGATGAACCCTTGTCCAAGATAGGGAGTTTCTTGCAGGATGCTTCTGTCTGAGATAGAGGGATTGGATGTCTTGATCCGAGACTAGGGGAGTTTTATAGACACTAGCAGGGATAGAACTAGGATTTTAAATAGGGGGCGTATAACAAAAATAATTATTATACATTTATATAACTTTCAATAACAAAAATATAATAATTAAAATTAAATAATATAATACTCAAAATTAATATTAGTATATTATCAAGAGAAAAAGTTAAAAGTTCATTAAAAGATATACACTATAAGAAAAAAGGCAATTTGTGACCAAAATTATCGTCAAAGAAAAATTTTGTCCCTAAGTTTTAGTGGCATAGTTTTAATTTGATCTCTAATCTAATCTAGTGATAGAATTTTAATTCTGTTGCTAGATTAGTTATGAATTTTAAAATTTTCATCTCTAATTTAGCTATGTATAAGATGGATTACTTGATTATAGAAAGGTTACTTGTTAAGTAAATCATAGCTTACCATGGGAGAGGCATGTGATAGAGAATTTGGTAAGTGTCATTCCACTAGTCAATCCCATGTGAGGTACTGACGTCGTTGAAGGTATGTAAGTCAAGTTCAAAAGGTGTGGATGAAATCTGCTCGCTTCTGGTGTAACTGAAGATGAGTTAGATATCAAGTAGTCTAAGATCTTGAAAATCATCTGCTCTTTGAACCGAGACAATGCCCGAAGGCACTAATCAAGGACCTAAGCAGAACCTTAAACACTTGAATGATTAAACAAGAAAAAGAATGATTAAAGCCTAAATTAGCATTTGTCGTCCTTAGTATAAAAATCTAACATTACATAATATAGTCACTACATGAATATTGAAGGGATTTATCATATTTGTTTCGAATGGATGGAATGACAATATATTTAATTGTAAATTTGTCTCATAGCCAAAGAATAAATCACGATTGGTTGAATGCATGAGCAATCATGGAAATGTATTTACATCAAATTATTGGCAGTGTCATGAAGATCTAAAAAAAATTGACTACTACCAGTAAGGCATTTTTAGGCAGATGAAAGTCATGGAGTAATTATAACATTGGTTTATTATGAGGAATCTCTCGGTAAATATCCTAACTATTACATTATTATAGGATATAATTAAAGGAAAAAAGTCACAATAACAACATCCTACTTTTCACCATAATTCAAGTGAGATCAAAGCAATCAATGCATTTGTCTTTACTATACCATTGCAGTGTTTATCCTTACCATAAATTTCTTCCCTACACAGATCACTGATCGACATATTGAACATGTTGATCTTACAGACATTCGAGAAAGCTATTCATTCCTTGGCATTGTGGTGAAAATGTGGACAAGGAAAAATCATAGTTCTTTTACTTGGATGGAGTTGCGGAAATGCAAGGGTAATTTGGATAAAAAGAGTTGCAAACCTTAATTGTATCCATTAGACATTTTTCTGTTGTTGCACTGACAATTTTGCTAAATTCTTCCTTGCAAGAATTGGTATAAATTTCAGAATTAGAATCACAATGACCTACCAACAATTTTTCACTAATAGTAATAAAAACGTATCCCCATAGTCGAGTTGCTATTCTTGGATATATGTGTGATGCTACTCTCAAAATCTGTAAATTATTGTCAACATGAAATATGTTTGTAAATTATTGTCAACATGAAATATGTTTGGTTGTGCATAAAATCTATCATTGTAATTAAGTATCAAATACAATTTTCTAACTAAAAGAAATTTGATGTTCTTTTAAATTTTTGAAATCTTCAATAATAATTTCTATTTCTAACAATTTCTCTTTAAATATATACCATTAACATATTGAGATAAAAATATCCTTCATTTGCTATGAAGCTTTGTTTTCATAATATTTATTATAGAAAATAACATTTTGTAATAACAATGGAAATCGAAAGAGTAAACACAAATACGAGCACTTTAAAAATAAGGTTATATGTAATATATTTATTAGTCATCACCAACCATTAACATAATTATGAAATTATTGAAATATTTTTGTAGTCGGCCCCTTTGATTATATTATACTCATAATGCTTCAATTATATCTCTGATTGCTCTTTTTCATCTCTTGTAAAATCTTGTACATAAACTTTTCAACTAATATATATATCCACAACTCTGAGACTCCACCGCATTTGAGAATCTAAGATGGGTCGATTCCTAGACTATAAGATGGTTGACTATAAGATGGTTGACTATAAGATGATGATCAGTCAAGTTTAGGAGCTTTAGGTGATCTTGCACATGATCTACTCAAAAGGTATGGTTCTGAGTGAAATCTTTCAGGTGCTTGCTATCATTGACAAGTTGCCTAAAGGCTGGAAAAACTTCAAGAACTACCTGAAGCACAAGTGGAAGAAGATGATGAATGCTCTTCTATTGAGCTTTGCACTGCCAGAGTTCATGTGAGGAGAAGTTGTGTTAACAGCTAATTACCTTTTAAATAAGGTGCCCCGGAAGAAAATAGATAAGAACCTTTATGAATTATGGAATGGAAGACAATCATTCTACAAACATTTATGAATGTGGGGATACCTTACCAAAGTTTTGGTGCCTAATCTGAAAAAGATTAAAATAGGACCAAAAAAGTTGATTGCATATTTATTGGATATGCACATAATAGTAGTGTGTATCAATTTTTTGTGTATGAGTTACAAATATCGGATATACACAAAAACTCGATAATAGAATCGAGAAATATCTCGTTCTTCGAGCATGTTTTTCGTATAAGACTCGAGAGGAAGTTATCTCTTCAAAACGGACATATGAAACACAAGATGAAGATGATGATGAGGAACCAGTCTAGGTTGAGCTTAGACAGAGCAAAAGAGCTCGGGTAGAAAAATCCTACGGATCAGATTTTATCACTTTCATGCTGGAAAGTGAGCCTTGAAGTTACTCAAAAGTAGTAAGCTCTTCTGATGGACCTCACTGGAGAGAGGTAATTGCATCTGAGATAGAATCTAACTTGCAAAATCACACTTGGAAACTTGTGGATCTTCTTCTACGAAGTAAACCACTAGGTTTCAAGTGGATCTTTATGAAGAAAATGAAGTCAGATGGGAAAATTGATAAGTATAAGACTAGATTGTAATCAAATGATACTAACAACTAGATGACTTTGATTACTTTGATACATATTCTCTGGTATCGAGAATAACTTCCAATAGAGTGTTGTTGGCTATTGTAGCTCTATAAAATCTTGAAATACATTAGATGGTTGTAAAGACAACCTTTCTAAATGGGGATTTAAAAGAGGAAATCTACATAGAACAACCTGAGGGGTTTTCTGTACCAAGATAAAAAAATAAGGTTTGTAGATTGGTGAAGTCATTATATAGCTTGAAACAAGCACCAAAGTAGTGACATCAGAAATTTAATAATGCCATGAAGGAATGTAGATTCAAGATTAATAAATATAATAAATGCGTCTACATGAAAGCTACAGAGAATGACAACATCATCTTGTACCTATATGTAGATAACATACTTATCATTGGAAGTAATGATAAAATAATTAAATTCACTAAAGATATGTTAAACTCAAGATTTAACATGAAAGATATGAGCCTAGCTGATGCGATTCTTGGAATCAAACATCTTAAAACAACAGAAAGACTTGTTCTTAGTCAGTCTCATTGCATGGACAAAATTCTTAAGAAATTCATCAAAGGTGATACAACGTTGGCACGAATGCCAATAGATATGAGTCAACATCTATCAAAAAATCGAGGTGAAAATATCTCTCAGATAGAGTACATTCGAGTGATTAGAAGTTTGATATACCTGATAAGTTGTACACGATTATACTTGGCCTATAGAATAAGTAAACTGAGTAGATGCACGAGTAATCTTAGTGTTGAGCACTGGAAAGGGATAACAAGAATACTGATCTACTTGAGGTATACGTATGAATATGGACATATCCTACTGTAATTTAAGGATATAGCGATGCAAGTTAGATATTTGACATAAAAGACTCTAAGTCGACGAGTGGATATGTATTCACTCTGGGAGGTGCAACCATTTTCTGAAAATCTTCTAAGAAAATCATAATAACCAGATCAACGATGGAATCTGAGTTTGTAGCTCTTGACAAATGTGGTGAAGAGGTTGCATGACTACGGTAATTCTTAGAAGATATTCAAAGATGGCCGAAATCGGTGCCGGCAATTTGCATACATTGCAATAGTTTATCAGCAATTGGTCGGGCACAAAGCAATATGTATAATGGTAAGTCTAGGCATATACATTGTAAACATAATACCATTAGATAACTACTCTCAATGGGAGTTATCACTGTTGACCATGCGAACTCAAAGGATAACCTAGCAGATCTGCTAACCAAAGGGTTAAATCAAAAGATAGTTGCAAGCTCATCACAAGGAATGAGTTTGATGTCGTTGTTAGCGATCAGTGCAGAGGACACTCAATCTATGCTGACTGGAGATCTCAAGAACTAGGTTCAAAAGGATAACTAATTTGCATTGACTAGATACACCTTGGGGATAATCTAATAAAACAGTGATCGAACCAAGGTAAGCCGATGAACTTTTAATGATCAAGAAGAGTAGATGACTACTCTCAAGGGATCACCTATGTGAGAAATAAGTGGGGTCGCTTCAAAGAGAATTGGAGACACAATTCTTAGAGCTTCTCACAGAACTAAGCGTGTTCATGGCCAAGAACGAACATACTCATGAGAACTAAGTTATATCAGGGAGAGTCTTAGGTGAGATTTATCAATGCTTACATAGATGGCAAAACAGTTCAAGGATATCATGTCTACTGTTAGCCAGTATGCAAATAGATCTTTACAAGGGAAGGTTTAAAAGGTAAAACCTCTCTATCCTATACTTGACTCAACTACTGAATGTTATCACATCCCCTGTATTCCATTCATGTGAGGGATTGTTAGAAATGTGAATAGAATAAAGAGGTGGAGGCGAAGAGACTCTATTGTGCATGAGTTGTTATTCTCACATTAGAAGTCTCTTGGCTTTATTATTGGTTTAAATTATGACACGTGCATTGATGATGTAAACATATGCATGGGGAGAGACTCTCTCATGCGTGGGTGTGCAAGGGTGGATGCAAATCCAGGGCCTGAATTATACTAAACCAAGGTTGACTTGTGTGCGAGCACGTATGACCTGCGCACGTCGAATGTTGGATCGGTCGAGGAAAGATTTGCCCAAGTAAATAAATCAACGTTTTACCACCGAATCTCTTTTTGCTACCTGCTCAAGAGGATAATGGAAGCATTAATATGAAATTAATGACGATTCCGTAACATCTTGACATTAATAGTGACATTAAACTCATTAATGGTGACTTCATAACGTCTCAACATTAATGGCAGCATTAAACATATTAATAATGATTTCGTAGCGTCTCGAAATTAATGAAGACATTAAACCCATTAATGATGACATTAAACACAGCATTAAATGATCATAATTTAGTCATTCATTGTAGGCAAGGTGAGGACTCCTATATAAGGAGGCTGGATCTTGAGCAAAGGATAGAAAGTAGCAGAAGATAAGCGAAAGAGAAAGCGAGAGGAAGAGCAAGAAGCAAACCTCTGTCCACCCGTGTTCTCCCACAAAACTCTCTCAGCCTGCATTCATTCGGCTGAACTACTCATGACAGCACTCAGGTGCATTCTCCGTTTGTCATGAACAACCAATGTTTGGTTGTGTGCGTGGTTTTACCATAGTATCTTGGAAAACAAATGACCCAAGAGAACCTCGAAGCACAGCAGGAGATAGAACGAATCTGTTTCAAGGAAACTACGTTGAACGCAGGCCTCAATATCTTAGTCAGTGAATTCTCTTCCCGATTCAACGATTGACTCCCAATCCAGCTACTCACTGCATCAATTCCATAACTTAGACCATCAGAAGCTTAGCAAAACCAGCTTCGCTGGCAGTATGAGATTATCCGCTCAGGTAATCTCAACAAATAAGTCAGAATTGATTTTATGTAATTTTAATTCAGTAATTTTCTCCAATATCTCTGGTAATATATTGTCCAACACCACTATGAATCAATAGATCCAAAGAACCGGAGTGAAGGAAAAATAAATAGATCAGCATTGAGGATGTTTTGGTGTTCATGAAGCTGAGCAATCGTTGTTGTTCTTTCCGTCTTAGGTGAGCATTGAGGATATCATGTCTCCATAACTTCGACCTCAACCTCAACGTCTTTTAATTTTTTACCGACGACGCCAAAATAATATGACAAAAAATCTCACTGCAATGGTTCTAATATGATAGAAATTCATCTCGCAGTAAAGACTGACGATGTTAAAATCTTATCTTGGGTTCTTCTCGCACTACGGAGAAAAATATATGTCAAAGAGCTTATGCCTAATAGCCTAAGTCATCATCGAATCCCAAAAAAAGTATAATAGAAGACAAAATACAAAAAAAAAGTAAAATAGAAGACAAAATAATAATGGAGTAAAAGAGAAATATATGTGTTATGCCCAAAAGGATATTCACATATCTCTATAATAATATGATATTGTTCATTTTGGGTTTAGACCCTCATGACTTTACTCTTGAGCTCTTCCCAAAAGACCTCATGACAATGGAGATATCCTGCATCCTTTTAAACCCATGATCTTTACCAATGTTAGACTTTGATTGAATTCTAACAATCCTCCCATCAAACGAACGACTACAATTACTCTCATGGTCCGGGTCTCCCCGTGAGCATCCGGACACCTGACTTGCTATGGGCCTTCCCGCAAGTATCCTCATTCGGTCACCTTGACTTTCTTCGGGGCCTTCCCACAAGCATCCGGTCAACCTAGTCTATCCCGGGCCCACCCTCAACTTCACTCAAGGTCATCCCACATGACATCTGGTCTGGACCATGGTTCTAATATCATTTGTTGTGCCCAAAAGGATGTACACATATCTCCACAATAACATGATATTGTCTACTTTAGGCATAAACTCTCATGACTTTGCTCTTGGACTTTCCCGAAAAGGTCTCATGACAATGAAGATATCTTACATCATTTTAAACTCATGATATTTACCAAATCTTTTCAATATGTTATTTTAATTGAATCTCAACAATATGAGATCATGAGATCAAACTGGGTGAGCGTCCTCCTCCCCTTACCTGGAGAGAAGCCATGCACCTTCTTAAAGATAGGTGTTATGCGTGTCCTGTCCTTGGGAACCAGAGAAGTGTTCTCAGGACGTAGCGTTGACAGTAGACGTATAACATTTTTTATATAATAGTTGATTCTCAGGAACTGACGATCTGAATTTTATCCTAACATATATCTAATATTTTGTGTATTACCTCTCTTTATATTTATGTGACCTATACTAAAGAATTATTATGTGACCGATACTAAAAAATTATTATATGATGGTTTTTTTTTTATTTTTTATTTATTTATTTTTATTTTTTTTGAGGGGGGAGGTTTGGGAACGTGGGAGGTCGGAAAAACTAAAACTCAAGAGGTCAAATAGCTTGGGATGCTTAGCAAGTCGGGGAGTCGGCCCGACTCAAGAGGTTTGGAAGTCGTAGTGCTCGTCAAGTCGACACGATTCTAGATGCTAGACAAGTTAGGATGGGGCAACGTAGATGCAGTGTAGTCTTAAGGCAAAGGCCTTAGACTACAAGCCCAATTTAGCCCGTGGTTTTTAATATTTTAAATTTATTTATGGTCAGTCAACTATTTTTATACCGCATTCATCATTCAATAAATATTTGCCCTCGTAGATGTTAGGGATCTTGTACTATTACTTTCTCTCATGGTGTTTAGGTGTCCTTTGTTTTTTCATTGTCGGTGATCCATATTTTTCCCTCTCGAGTAGATGATGCTATCAAAGGATACCCTTTTTCTCCGTTACCAGTAATTTCTTTTACTTTTTCCTTCTCTTCATCCTCTATAAGAAAGAAAATAAGAGTTCCTTATTCGATCTAAAATGGATGGTTATTTTTTTTCATCAATTATTTCAATTATATTATTGAATGATATTGTTTCGTCACTTCAACATACATTCCCACTCTTTAAAATATATAAACATAATTTTAACTATTTTATAAGTAGAAAAGTTTAAATGTTTTCGGAATGAGTTTTAAAAGAAAATAATATTTAAATATAAATAATAATTTTTTATAAACAAAATATGATATGTTATTTGATATTCATCATTTAAATTTAGTTTTAGATTTTTTAAATAATAAATTCAAATTAAAAATAGAAATGAAATACTAAAACTTATAAAACTTATTAATAAATTCATAAATAATTTAATAATTTTATCAATTAAAAAAATTTATTACCAAATGTTAAATATAAAAATTTGATTAGTCATTTTTCATCTTCATAAAAAACAGAATTTTATATAAAATTTTATTTTTTAAAATCAAAATTATTTCTTTCAAAAAATATATTAAACATCTAAAAAAATTTTACTACCTAGAACTCCAAATATAATTGAGATGACCTTTGTAAATACATCTGAGTTAATTTTGAGGACATGACTCAGTAGTTAATATATGAGAGTTTATATAATATAGTTGAGGTCAATTCTCGATAAAATGTTGAGAATCAAAAAATAATTTTTCCATGTCTATAGTTTTCTGACCGGATTGGTTGACGGAGACGTTAGGATTTTAACTTTTTGATCAATCTTGTTCATCTGCTAACTAGATACCGACCGTATCACTCATAAACATATCATTAGGGTTTTAATATCCTAAGCGATTAAATATTAAACTATTTTTAAAAATTCAATTGATAAATGTTTTATAATATGCTCGTGCTTTTGGCGCCTCCTCCGTTGGCTTTTCCATATTTTTCTTTCCATACGATGCATTGAATGCGGGACAGCGGGAGCATACGCCTGGTAAAGATTAACTTCTAGGAACTTCTAGAAATGATGATTGATAAATAATAAAAATTAAAAGAGTATTTTTGTTATTCCATTTTTTTGTTCATTTAGTACTGATAGGACATTGCATGTTTTAAAATCAAATGATTTTTTAATTCCATTTAAATCATTGTATCTCATGCTTGCAAAACTCATCCCTGCCAGAATTTTCTGCACGACATAAATCTGCATAGATTAACACGTGTCGCAGAGCATCGAAAATGCCCAACAAAGTGTTTAATGTGTAAGTTCTTCGAGAAAGAAAACGAAGAGGAAGCAAAAAAAAAAAAACAAAAAAAAAAACAAAAGAGAATTAAAGAATGGTTTATTAGTTTTATCAGTGTAAAATATTTTATTAGGTATTTGGTGTCTTTAATATAAAAGGTTATTATGATAAGATAAAATATCTTATTTTATTTAACTATAGGATGAATGATACGGATCGATGAATATCATCTTTTATTTCAAGATAAAGAGTTATAGGATTGTTGGGTCTTAGGAATCACAAGCCATCTTAGCACGTCTATGAGAAAGTTCTAATTAGTTTTCTCGGATGTGTTTAGTGGTTAGTGTATGAGGTGTTGTCATCATAAAATTTGGGATTCGAATTTCAACAAAGTCGAAGTAAATACCTCCTTTATGTATTAGTCACTATTTCAAAGGACCAGATCCTCTAGTTCGCAAAGATTGGATCGGTTCTTGATCCAGCCTTTTCATTGGTGAGGGATAATGACCCTCTATCTGTTAATAGGTAGGGCACAGTGCCTCCCACCAATCCTCCCCTTATCCTGATCTAGAAGCGGACCAGGACAAGGGGACAAGAGGATCTCATCCCCTATTCCAAAGGTTAATAGTTACTCGTGATTTACCTCTTCTGTGTTGGTTATGGGACGAATTGACGAAGATGCTGGGAATGAACGTATTCAATTTTTGCCATTATAAGAAGACTCTAACTAGTACGAATGATGAGAGGGAATCGGGATTTGTCCGAACAATGTAGATGTGCCCATACAAACTACAAGGAGGTTCTAACCAATGATAGTCTGCCCTTGTTGGAACCATGCCTTGCCACAACCCCTTCCCTATTAGGGATACCCCAAGGATGAACCTAGGTTTGCAGTTAAAAGTCGAGCTCATCATGAGAGGTTTGAGAAGCCCAAGATTACTTGGAGGGGAGGGTTTAGTATTGCCACCTGTACACCGAGTCACATGGGACGTTTCAAAGGGGCAAGCTATAGCAGACAGGCAAGTCATATGATTGAATTCGAGAAGTCGAGCTGCATGAGGGATTCAAGAAGCCGAGTTGCCTAAAGCACTCGTTAGGGTGCCAAGGAAAGGAGGTGGATAGGAAGTCGTACATTGAAAATAAATAGAAAAAGATTGAGATGCCAAGTTGTGGAAGTGACTCAAGGTTCCAAGCCATATTAAGGTCATAGGCTGTCGAGCTAGATAAAATACTCGCGAGATCAAGTACTATGATTGCCGAACATTCTAAAGGCAGAGGACTAGAAGCAGAGGAAGATGCTCAAGCCATCGAGCACAATGTGTTTGAGTATATATATAATATATGATGGTAATTTTAGTATCTTTGTCAATTCGTCTTAGGATTAATATGGATGAGATAAATTACGAGCTGCTACTAGTCTTTAGAATAGTAATTAGCACATTAGTTAATTTAAAAATTCATAATAGCAATTAGCACATTAGTTAATTTAAAATTTCATTATAAATGAGATTTTAGTCTCATATTGAGAGTTTCAAGACATATTAGTTAATCTATATTGATTCATATGTATTGATTATGACAATAAATACATGGAGAAAGATTGTTTCTCATGTGTGGATGCGCAAGGGTACAAATTCAGGTTCCAGATTATATTGAATGCTGGACTGGTCGAGACTATCTCTTAAAAATGTAATGGAAGTATTAACCATTATTAATAGGGATTTCATAACCGCTCGGATAGTAATGGTCGATCATCGTGGTCTTGAGCAAGACATAGAGAATAGAAGTAGCTCTCCACCTCCATTCCCCTCCTCCTTTGTCGTGCAACTCTTGTTCGGCGGAGTGCCCGTAATAACAGTCGGGTACCACTCAATTCGTCGTGACCACCAGTGCTTGGTGGGAATCATGATTAATCGTTGTATTCTGAGAAATAAGCAACCCAAGTAAACCTTGAAGCACAGAGCCGGAGATGAATGAATCTATTTCAAGGAAACTGCAACCCTCACAAACCTCGATCCATTCGACCGCTCAACTCGTTCTGTCGCTTGGGCGACACTGTTCGAGGACTACTCTTCCCCGTTAGCCGATCTGCTCGGTCAGTCGCTCGTCCTACTCTGTTAGTGTGCTCTACTCACTCGGCCATTCAACCTCTCTACTTGCCCGTTTGCTCGTTTAGTCGCTTTGCTATATCGGTCACTTGTCTGCTTCGCTCATCCAGGTGAGCAAGACATAGAGAATAGAAGAAGTAGCTCTCCACCTCCATTCCCTACCTCCTCTGTCGTGCAACTCATACTCGACGGAGTGCCTGTGATAGCAGTTGGGTACCACTCAGTTCGTCATAACCATCAGTGTTTGGTGGGAATCACGATTAACAGTTATATCCTGGGAAACAGATGACTCGAGTAAATCTCGAAACACAGCCGGAAGTGGACGAATCTATTTCAAGGAAACTGTAACTCTCGAAGCCTTGGTCCATTCACCCCCTCGGCTCGTTCTGTCGCTCGGACGGCATTGTTCACAGATTGCTCTTCCCGGTCAGCCGATTTGCTTGGTCGGTCGCTCATCTTGCTCAGTTAGTGTGCTCCACTCACTCGGTTGTTTGGCATCTCTATTCACTCATTCGCTCGTTTAGTTGCTCTGCTAGACCGATCACCTACCTGCTTTGCTCGTCCGGTCGCTTGCTCACCCAGGCGCTTGATTTTTCTACCCAACCGGTCGACCACTCGCTCACTTGGCAACTCGACAACATATTCGTTTGGCAACTCGACCTCTTGAACTGCTCAGCTTTTCAACCCGATCGACTATATTGCTATTCAGTCGGTCTATCCGCTCGACTAGTCTACACTCATCACTTAATAGAAATTAGTCCTTACTAGCAGTTTGAGATTACCAGCTCAGGTTATCTCGATAGATAAATTAAATTAAATTAAACTAATTCCTAAAATATATTCGGTAGATTGTTCAACAGCAGATCATCACAACAAGAAGCGCTAAGGTCACAACTGAACATCGTATAGAAATTTTAGATAAGAATTTTTCAAGTTATAAAATAATATAAATTCTCTTAAAAGAAATAGCCTGGTAAGCAGGCAGACGATGAATTGCAATAAATTTGAAAATATGTATGATAAAATTCACTTTAAAAAAAAAATACTCTTTTAACATTTAAAAGAAAATTTTCCCTTACACGTTTTAGAAAAAAAAAAAGAAGTAATGATTTGGTACATGTAACACGCGTTCACGGTGATCGAAACAAGGAAAGTCAACCAACACCAATACGCGGCCAAACAAAAAGCCCTAATTCCCAATTTTCAATCTCATCAAAATCACCGCAATTGAAGCTTTTATTCCCTCAACTAAAGTCCCATTTCCTCCTCCTCCTCCATTATTAATCTCTTCCTTTTGTTCCCAAATCAACTATGCAAACAAACATACAAACCTTCTTCCCCTCCCTGCCGTCTCCGGCGCTCGAAAACGCATGGCCTCCCCCTCCCCCGCCGCCGCCATCCTCCACCTCGGGATCCACCACCGACGATGGAAGAGTGGCGAAGGCCGTCGCCGCCACCGCGGTCAGTACCTTCGTCTTCTGGGGCATCCTCTTCTTCCTTCTTCATTTATTCCTCACCCGACGGCAGCAGCGACGGAGGAGGCAAGTGGAGGAGGAGGAAGCGGAGAAGTCGAGGCCAGCGAAGATCTCCCTCCCGGAGGGGATCCGCGCGAGGGCGAGCAAGAGGCAGACCGTGTTCGTGGACGAGGAAGGCTTGGACGCGGCCTACTGGCGCGAATTCAACCGGAAGGTCGACGCTGTTCACGGCGATCTAGGTGACTCTCGATCCGGCCGCCGGGGGGATGACGACGAAGAAAGCGTGGACCTGGGCGACGTGGACGAGGCGAAGAAAAAGGATCCGAGAATTCAAGAAGAGCCTCTGCTTCCGGCCGGCTTCATCAGCTCGTCTTCGCCGATTTTTGACGATCGGAGCTCGTTTTCGACGAGATTCGATAGGGAGAACATCGACCAAAATCCGCCACCGCCGCGTAATCTAGGATTGCCTCTACCGCCAGGTAGATTACCTTCAGCGCTGCGGCCTCCTGCTGCACCGCCGCGGCTGCCGTCGCCAGCTAGAGTCAGTAACTCAAAACTACAGCGGCCGCCGTCGCCGAATAAAGTCCCATCGTCGGCGCCGCGTCCAGCAACTACGGCATCCGAGGTTAGGAACACAAGGCCACCGCGGCCGCCGTCGCCAAGTCGAATCGTATTCGCAGCACCTCGTCCAGCGATTGTACCACCGGAGGTTGGTAACACAGGGCTGTCGCGGACTCCGTCGCCAGGCCGAGTCATATCCTCGCCGTCGCTGCCAGCAACAGTGAAATTGGAGGTTAGTAGCACAAGTACGCCAACGCCACCTACTCTTCCGTCAGAACCGGGGCCCAAGCCAAACGCTGCCCCTCCGCCACCACTTCTTCCTTCAGCTAGGACAA
This sequence comes from Zingiber officinale, assembly GCF_018446385.1. NCBI lineage: Eukaryota > Viridiplantae > Streptophyta > Magnoliopsida > Zingiberales > Zingiberaceae > Zingiber > Zingiber officinale. The sequence continues at coordinate 164,752,578 of NC_055987.1, forward strand.
ACAATCCTGCGCCTAATCCGCCACCGCCGCCACCACCGACAGGGAATCCAAGCGCGAAAGCGCCGCCGCCGCCACCGCCCCGGCCTCCAACAGGCAAGCCTCCTGGACCAGCTCCACCGCCTCCACCACCAGGCGGCAGGCCCAGCGGAGGCTCTTCTAGACCGCCATCCGCTCCAGGACCTGCGTCGGCGGTGCAGGAACAAGGTGGGGCCACGAAATTGAAGCCACTTCACTGGGACAAGATGAACGCCATTAACGTCGAGCATTCAATGGTCTGGGACAGGCTCCACAACGGCTCATTCAAGTACGTGACCTCCATTATCATCTCCATATGTTCTTCATCTTAATTCTTCATCCATGATTAAATTCAAGAAAAATTTCAACTTTCATCTCGTCAGAAAACTGTCACAAAGTCCATGAAACCAAGATCGAGTGATATTAACTTGTAAAATTCGAAAGATCTAAACTCCTATGCTGTTCCAACATTATAAATCAGTCATATCATGTTTTCCTTTTTCATCTCTACCTAAAATTTGACAGCCTGTCTTTGTACTTGAATAGTTCAAAGTTCAAAGTTCGAAGTTAGAAATTAGCACATCTGACATTTGCTGAATTGTATTATTAAATTTGTTTGTTTTAAAATGAAATTGACCAACCGCCGTCCCACCATCTATTTTTTTTTTTTTTTTTTTTTTTTTTTTTTTTTTTTTTTTTGACAATTTTCGCTTCTAATTGTACTGAGATTTTTCTTGATTTTGAAACAGGGTTGATGAAGACGTCATGGAAGCCCTTTTTGGCACAGTGATCACCAACAGGAACATCAAGGCAGCCAACAACTCTGGCAACTCTGAGTCAACGGCGGCCTCCGCCGCCGCGTTCATCCCTATCACCTTGCTAGACCCACGTAAATCGCAGAACATCGCCATCGTCCTTCGGTCGACCACCGTCAGCCGCCAAGCCATCATCGAAGGAATCGTCGACGGGCGCGGCCTCAGCACTGACGATCTCGAACGCCTCACCAAAATCGCGCCCACCAAAGATGAGGAGGACGTCATCCGGGCGTATTCCGGCGACCCTGGCATGCTCGCAGACGCCGAGAACTTTCTCTTCCACGTCCTCCGGGCCGTCCCCGCCTCGCCGTTCTCCCGCCTCGACGCCATGCTTTTCCGTGCTAACTACGAGCCCGAGTTGGCCCATCTCAAGCAAACCCTGAGAACGCTGGAGGCGGCGTGCGCGGAGCTTCGGACGCCCACGCAAGGCCTCTTCCTCAAACTGCTCGAGACGGTGCTCAAGGCCGGCAACCGCATGAACGCCGGCACCGCGCGCGGCAATGCGCAGGCCTTCAACCTCACGGCGCTCCGCAAGCTCGCCGACGTGAAGAGCACGGACGGCAGCACCTCGCTGCTGCATTTCGTGGTGGAGGAAGTGGTGCGATCGGAGGGCAAGCGGTTGGTGATCAACAACCGAAGCCACGGAGGTGGGACGCTGGAGAGGGTGCCAAGCCGGTCCTCCTCAGCAGCGGTGCGGGAGGAGAGGGAGAGAGAGTACACCATGCTGGGACTGCCGCTAGTCGGCGGGCTCAGCAACGAGTTCGCCAACCTGAAGAAGGCGGCCGGGTCCGACTACGACGCATTCAAGACCGCGTGCCCAACGCTGCAGGCGAGGGTGGCGGAGATCAAGCGGCTGGTGGAGAGTCTAAGCGCCAGGGGCGAGATCAGCGGTGGGTTCGTTAAAGAGATGAAGGCATTCGTGGAGGGAGCGGAGGAGGAGCTAAAGGCGACGGTGGCAGAACAGAGGAGGGTGATGGAGGTGGTAAAGAAGACGAACGAGTACTATCACCCAGGGGCGGGCAAAGAGAGGGACGGGCAGCCACTGCAACTGTTCGTGGTGGTGAAGGATTTCTTGGACATGGTGGACAAGGCGTGCGTGGACATCACTAGGAATCTGCAGAAGAAAAAACAGGCGGCGGCGGTGGCGGCAAGGTCGGGATCGGATCCGACGACGGGGGAGGAAGGTGCGGAGAGTAGGAGGCCGGTGGCGAGGTTTCCCAACTTGCCGGCGCATTTCCTCAAGAGTAATTCGAAGTCGGATTCGAGCAGCGACGAGGAAGATTGACTACTCGTTTATTTTTTCAATTTTTTTTTTCAATTTACATAGCGAGGATCGATTTAATTTATTTGTTCAAGGGAAGGCCAAAACATCGTCTGTTATTTTTCATGTAAAAAAGTTAGTAGAAATTCAATCAAAATTGGAAAATGGGGCATAATTGTAAAAAATAATTCACTTGACTGTGTTTTTTTTAAAATCGTCTGCTATTGAAAAGCATAAATGCTGCCCAAAAGTAATTCGTTACATTAATATAACGATACGATGTTACCCCAGGGAAGATAACGACCAAGGGAGATGTAAATAAATGAATCAAACGGTTTATGTGTTATTTGAAATTTGATTTGATAAAAAGTTCATTTGAGTTCATTCGTTTAGCTTATTGAGTCGAGTTCGATTTCGAGTTTGACAGTTTTATCGAGTCGACTCGAGTTTAAAGATATTCGGCTCGTGAGTTCACGAACATGTTCATTTATAAACTCAGGCTCGAGCTCGGTTCGTTTAAAGGGCTCAAGAACATGTTCATTTATAGGCTCGTGAATTCAAACTCGAGCTCGGCTCATTTAAAGGACTTGAAAACATGTTCATTTATAAGCTCGTGAACTCGGATTTGAGCTCGGCTTAATTAAAGGGCTCATGAACATGTTCAATTGTGTGTTTTGAAAGTTTAATGTAGTAGTTTGGGATGTTCAATGATGTGTTGAATTTATATTATTTTAGTTGTTAGGTTTGTTGAATATTTATTCAAATGAATTTTCGAGTTCGCTTAACAAGCCTACAAAATGAGTCTAAAAACGAATTCTAAAATGAGTCCGAAAACGAATTTGAGCTCGCTTAATGAGTTAGGTTCATTAACTATGATAATCGAATTAATAATGAGCCGAGCTCAAATTGTTCGCGAACTTAATAATTCCAAAACGAATCGAGCTCGAATCTTATAATAAAAATTTGATTCGAGTTCGAGTCTGAATATAACTTAAATGAGTTAAGCTCAAGTTTAATATTATTCAGCTCGATTCAATTCGTTTACATCCCTATTTCTTGAGAGAGTATGATCCATCCTTTTTAAAACTTATCTAAGAAATTTTAATAGGATCATATTAATCATTTTCAGATGAATGAAGAGTAGAAAAATATTGGATACGTCGACTCGCTCTCAGGGGAAATAATATGCAATATTAATGATGTACCTGCCCCCATTACTCTTTTTGTTTGATCCACAAGAGTATTTCAAAGTAATATATACTTTGGGGGTAGAATTAAAATTTCCACAATTGCAAAACGCTAAGCTAGACTTAGTCAGGCGTGAAGAAGAAGACTCGCGTTCTGAATCTGTCTTCGTTGCCGGCCGTCCTCAACTGTCGTTTTTCAATTCAATCTGCATTTCTTTTAAGAACTACGTACTACTATTTCAATTTAATTAAAATTAAACTAATTTATAGAACTACGAACTACTATTACAGTGTAAAATAATATTAATAAAAAAATTATAATTAAAGTAATTTTGATCAAAATAGCTCCAAGATAAAATAATTGATCAAAATTATTTTGAACAATTTTAGTCAAATACTATGTTAAAGCATTTGACCAAAGTTTTTCCATATTTGAATAATTTTATTAAAATTGCCAGATGTTATAATAATTTTAATCAAAGTTGTTCTATATTATAATAATTTTTATTAAAGTTACTTTAAAACTATTTCAATGGAATCATTTTAATTAAAATTGCTAAACGTCAAATAAGCATGAACAAACTTATTCTATATTATACTAATTTTAGTTAAAACTACTACAATTATATAGCATTTTTAATCTACAATAGTATTATATAAGACTATTTTTTTGTAATGAGTGATGCGGCGATAAGGAAGAGCCCATCTATCACGGGTCAGTTGATATGGTATCGTTCAAAGTCAAGACGGTCAATGTCGGGGCTTACGGAAAGAGCCTTGGCAAAGGTGGTTGTCTGGTTATCCCGATCGACAAAGGAGTGACCGAGCGAATCACCAGACTGATCAGACGAATGGACATCATGGGCCGGTTGGACGAATGGACAAACCCGTAGCCGGTTGTTTAGGTCGGTAGGAAAACGAGCTGCTCGGACCGTCCATCCGGCGCAAGGAATGACATTACACAAGAGGGGACAAGAACACAAAAGAGAACACTTCGTCTGTCATTAAATATGAAGAAGCCAAGACAAAGAAGAACACTCCATCTATCATTAATGCACGGAAGTCAAGACAAAAAAAATATTCCTTTAGCAATTAATATCATTAAATACGGATAGATGAACGATCACAAAGAAAGGTATAAAAGGGTACGCCAGGTATGAGGAAAGGTAAGACTTATCTATTTCTTGATTATTCATTCTCTCTTCTTGATTCTAACTTGAGCGTTGGTAAGCCAATGCCAGGAACCCCTTCCTTAGTTTGGTTTTGTTTTGTAGGATTGAGGTCTTCATCCCGTCAGTAGTCACCTCATTCTCGGCTTTCCAGCTTCCCTCATTCGGATAGGATCATTTTGGCGCCGTTTGTGGGAAGGTAACCTATATCCGAATAAGAAGATGGAAGACGCTGGACGACTTACAATAGTGATGCTGACGCAAAAGGATACTGATGCACTAATACAAGCTCGAGTGACGAAGATATTGGAGCAACAACAATACGCGTTGGTCGATCGACTAACACATGAGCCTGTTGCCTCTGCAGCAGATCAGCAAGATGAAAGACGAGATCAAGTGGATCAACTTTCCACTCGGGATCCACATAGGAGACCGATCGGCTCCTATAGGGATGCCCGTAATGCACCAGTCCCCTTCAACCGAGCACTATCGTGGGTTCCCCCAGAAGAAAGGGATCGAGTGGATAGAGACCGGAGATCTTCCTCGGATGAGGCGCTCGTACGGGACGCACGAAAGGGAAAAGCACCGAGGGAAGATAACTCACCCGAGCGGGTCAATCAACAATTTTTGGAGGAGATCCTAAATGACCCTCTACCAAAGCATTACACCCCGCTGACAATCTGGGAGTACAATGGAGCGACTGATCCCGACGACCATTTGGCTAAGTTTGACAATGCGGCCACCTTTCATCAGTACACAGATAGGGTGAAATGCCGAGTCTTCCTTACCACTCTATCTGGATCGGCGTAACGATGGTTCAAACGATTACCAAACAACTCAATCCACAGCTTCAAGGACTTCCGAGCAGCATTCCTACATCACTTTGCTAGTAGTCGCCGCCATCAGAAGATGAGTGTAACGACCACCCTTCTTACTACTACTACACTCTAAGGATGACCGTTACTTGACTACTAACTCTACTTAACCGGTATGATTAAAAAATCACATAGAAACTCTACCGAAAAATTTCGGCAGAGTCTCCCCTGTACCGGTGACCCCAAACTGGGATACATAACATGTATACTCAGCCACAGGCGGCTGGAACATATAATTTCACAACCACGCAGTATAATAGCACAATAAAAATATGAAACTACTCTAGCAATGGCAAACAACCATATCACTCCAACAATAGGAGGTATCAAACTACAAATGCGGAAATAAACTCAATTTCAATATAACATTAAAAGAGAACTAAAAGAAAACTCTTGACAATTTTGCCAGCTAATTCTGGATCTCTCCATAGTCCACACATCACACACCGTCACAGCACCTCCTTGTCGCCTTCTTCCTTATACTTTAGCTTTTTCCTTTATCTGCAGTAGGAGGAAAATAGTATCTATAAGCTAAAAGCTTAGTGAGCGCTATCCTACTCACAAAAACTCGATATGCATGTATATAAATAAAAACATGCTAAAACTGAATGCTAACATGTAAAGCTACTCATGCTCATAAATTGCAAAGGAACTAACTGAAAAGCTAAACATGTATAGCTAATCATGCTCATAAATAGCAAAGGAATCATGCTAACTGAAATACTAAACATGTATAGCTAATCATGCTCATAAGTAGCAATAAGGGAATCATACTAACTGAAATACTAATCATGTATAGCTAATCATGCTCATAAATAGCAATAAGGGAATCATACTAACTGAAATACTAATCATGTATAGCTAATCATAGAACTATCATGTGTATCAATAAGAAACTGAATTGATACCTAAGTTAAACTAATTAATGCTAAACTGAGTCTAACTTGTATTCACATAACTAATTTGTGAAGTTTTGAAAACTATTTACATAATAGATTAAAATAATAATCATGCTGCTGATGGGCCCGGCAACTGTACTTGCTGTGCGCGCATCCCTAACTAAACCCGAGATTGCAAGTTCCGAGTCTAGTAGGGTTTACTAGGTTATCTAAACCTAGGGACGACTGTGGGAGCCCAACCCAATGGATATCTAATCCAGTACAGTGCCTTTGCTGAAAATAAAATACTGATTTCATAATTAATTTTCTTACCTTGCTTTAACTAGGTTATCTGAACCTAGAACTAGGTTATCTAAACCTAGGGACGACTGTGGGAGCCCAACCCAATGGATATCTAATCCAGTACAGTGCCTTTGCTGAAAATAAAATACTGATTTCATAATTAATTTTCTTACCTTGCTTTAACTAGGTTATCTGAACCTAGAACTAGGTTATCTGAACCTAGAGGCGACTGTGGGAGCCCACCCATTGGACCGTAGTCCCATATAAGCTGAAGCAAGACTAAATAAGTTATTTTAAATGCTTCTACTGCATTAACTGAGCTATTAAAATGCCTACTGTAGCATTATATTGAGCTAAGCATTTTATCAAGCACTTGGTGTGCACTAGAACACACCCTACGTACTGAAAATCTGTATACAAAGCTTAACATAAATCTGCATGCAAGGCTTAACAAAAATCTGCATATTAAGCCTATCAAAATCTGCATACTTTACTTATAAAAATTTGCATGCTATAAAAATAAAACTGCTCATGTTATTCCAATAGCAAATAGGAAACTAGAACAACTTAAGCATGCTGTGAAAGTAAAACAACTTAAGCATACAAAGAGATCTAACTATACTAAAATTCTGCACTATACTACTAAATTCTGCATATTATAAGCTTAACTAAAATCTGCATATTAAGCTTATCTAAAATCTGCATACTAAGCTTATCTAAGATCTGCATGCTATACTTATCAAAATCTGCTTATCAAAATCTGCATACATACTAACTAGGGGCAAAGCTGCATGCTCATAATACATGTACAGAAACTATGTAAAGCTTAAGCTCATGATCTATGGACTGTTCTTGTAATAACACACCTCTAACTGCATGCTAATAGCTACGGTTGTTCATGCTTGTCAATGCAAGGAAACTAAATTTGCCATGCTTAAAAAAACAAGGCTGATTATGCTTCTTAAAACTGTAATAAAAACATCTAACCAGAAACTCAAAGTGGGACTGTTTGTGCCCATTTCATAGCGAGGAAACTAATACCCATACTTTGAACAAAGGATAGGGCAATAGGAAACAAAACTGCAGGTCCAATTACACTGCCAAAGAATCTGGCCGAATGCTCCCAACATCAAGAAAAACAAAAGTTGTCCATCTTCATTTCAGAACACCCAACCAAAAGCTAACGGTAAGGAAGAAAACTAACTACATGCTCAAAACTAATCTAACCCATTCTAGGTTCACTGCCTAGCAACAAAATCTGAGACTTACCATGCTCTGTATAAACCAAACATGTCTATTAAGATAACAAACAGACAGGATTTAAACTGGAATAAGAAAATACCAACTACAAGGCTTGAAAGAAAACCGATCCACATGCTTAAACCAAACCTATCATTATCTTTCTTTCTTTAGGGTTCACGGCAGCAAACCCATCACCATATCTTTCACAGAATAATTTGAAAACAAGAATAAGCAAGGTTCAGCATCTAATCCAATCAAAAATCCCCTCAAACTTGCTTCGAAATCCAAAAGGAAACAAGAATCCGAAAGCCATGAAAACAAATCAAAGCTCGAAACAACTCCTACTGCAGGTGAGAAGCAACTCACCTAGAGCTTCTTGCACTTACTACCGAGAAGAAGGAAAGGGGAAACTTTTTAGGGTTCGGGCGGATCCTTTCGGCAACCCTTTGTGTTCCCGAGCTTCTCTTCTTCGAGACAACCACCGTGGATGAAGACTAGCCGAAGGGAAGCTTCGCCGGCGCCGGGATCTCAAGACCTAGCTGTCTCTAGGTTTTCCGCCGAGGTTGCACCGTCGCGAGGGAGAAGAGTGAAGAGGGGTTTTCGGGAGGAATTGTTTTGGTTTTTGGAAAATCAAAACCTAACTCCCTTTCTTATACTCGGCTTTAATCACAACTATGCTTTAATATCAATTTTCTCCATATTGGATTGACAAAGTCCGTGTAGCTCAGTTGGCTGGGTCGGTTTTGCTTGGGTCAGTCCGACCCGAGGTCGTGGGTTCAAATCTCACCTTCAACGTTTTTTATCAAAACTTCTTTCTTTTTGTAACCCTACTAAACGACCTCCAAAAATTACATAAAAATACTCTAAAAATTCCTAAAAATCTCTAGAATATTTTAAAAGTATTTCCAAATATTTTTAAGGGCTTTTAGAACTCGAAATAGGGAAAATTGGGTTGTTACAATTCTCCCTCCCTTATAAAAAGTTCGTCCTCGAACTTAGACGTGAAATACATTGTGTATTGCTGACATGTCTTGTGGTAAACCCAGCTTGTAAGCTACTTTCCCAATCCTTTCTGTTGATCAGGTAAGGTCCTACATAGCGAGGACTTAACTTGCTCTTTTTCTCTTGGGTTCTCCGATGTACTCAAACTGTGCTTCTGCTTCAGGTTGGAATACGGCTTTCTGTTTACGGCACTCTATGGAGGCACCGTATCTGATCAGAAAGTTCATTCCAAATATGACATCGTAGTCAGTCATGTCTAGCACTATCAGATCACAAAAAGTTCTCTGTCTGCTATCATGACTGGCACTGTTCTGAACCAGTGCGTGGATGTCATAACTTCTCCCGAAGGTAGTGTCGTCAGAAACTGACCACTGAGTACCTCTGGAGCTATTGCTGACTTTACGACGAACGCCCTAGCTATATAAGAATGGGTTGCCCCAGTATCGAATAAGACAGTTGTACTTTACTGTAAAATACTAATATGACCCGTGACAACTGTCGAGGCATTTGCTACGTCCTCCCTAGTGAGTGAGTAGATCCTCGCGTTCGTCATAGCTGAGGGGGCTTCTAGTCTGCCCTGACTGATGTGTGGACTATCTAGAGCGACCTGCATCTGGTGTAACTGTGCTGGCTTGACCTCGTACTGAATCTGCTGTGGTGGAGGAAGGCTGGTCTTGTTCGGGCACTGCTTAGCCATGTGCCCTTCCTGTCCACATTTGAAGCATCCACGTGTACCCTTGCGACAAACTCCTGGATGGAATTTCCCACAAGTGGCACACTTGGGATAGCTGGGCTGTTTGCTAGCTGGCCCTTTTGGGTAATTCCCTGATTTGCGCTTGTTGCTGGAGTTCCCTTTCCCGTTAGAGCCATGTGAGCGGTGGCCCTGCTGTTTCTGGGCACCTGAGCCTCCTTGTCCCTTGGACTCTGAGAAGACTTGCTTCTGTTGCTTGATGCTGTTCTGGTAGTGCTCGATGATCAGAGCACTACTCACTAGTTCCTCCGTGGTTTGTGGCCTATGAATGCCACCAGCCACGTTCATAGCTATTTCCGGCCTCAGCATTTTGAGCATCAACCGGACTCGTTCTTTCTCTGTGCTGACTAGTTCTGGGCATAGACGAGCCAACCTGTTGAATTTCTTCACGGCTTCCCCAACTGATAGGTTGCCCTGACGAAATTCCGTGAACTCGTCGTAGTGGCGATTTGTGACTCGCATATGGAAGAACTCCTCGAAGAATTCTCCCTCGAAGTCTGCCCATGTCATCTAGCTCACTGGGCGCTTCGCTCTGATTCTCTCCCACTATATGCATGCGTCTCCTGTCAGACAGAAGGAGGCATACTTCACCTTTTCCTGTTCTGGCCAGTCTAGAAGCTCCATCGTCCTCTCCAGTGTTTTGAACCACGCCTGAGCATCCCATGGTTCACTGGTGCCTGGGAAGTTCTCGGGCTTGATTCTCTGCCACTAGATCAGATAGGCTTCTCTTCTGGTTTCTGCTGCTGGGGCTACTAGTACTACTGGTGCTGTAGGCTGGACTGGTGGAACCTCTATAACTACTGGGGTTGCTATGTTTGGTTCCGAGGTGACGGTGGGAGTATTCTGCTGATTAGCCTTTAAGGTGGCTATCTCATATTGCTGTTCTACTAGTTGCTGCCATAACTAAGCCACTAATGCTGTAAGGTCTGGGGGAGGCACTGAACTGCCTGCCTCATGCTGGGGCTCAGTACTGGTGCCCTTCTAGCTGGGCGTCCTCATACCATTTTCTAAATGGGCAAAGATCATGCATAACTAATACTATCATGTTATAGGTAACTACTACTATCATGTCAAATGCTATCGAATATTAACATGCTTTAGTTATCTATAAACATGAAAGCAAAAAACATAGATAAGAGAAGAGGTATTCTTACTTGGAAGACGGCAAGACTGATGCTGATGTGTGTGATGCTGGAGAATGGGAACTGCTCTGATACCAACTGTAACGACCACCCTTCTTACTACTACTACACTCTAAGGATGACCGTTACTTGACTACTAACTCTACTTAACCGGTATGATTAAAAAATCACATAGAAACTCTACCGAAAAATTTCGGCAGAGTCTCCCCTGTACCGGTGACCCCAAACTGGGATACATAACATGTATACTCAGCCACAGGCGGCTGGAACATATAATTTCACAACCACGCAGTATAATAGCACAATAAAAATATGAAACTACTCTAGCAATGGCAAACAACCATATCACTCCAACAATAGGAGGTATCAAACTACAAATGCGGAAATAAACTCAATTTCAATATAACATTAAAAGAGAACTAAAAGAAAACTCTTGACAATTTTGCCAGCTAATTCTGGATCTCTCCATAGTCCACACATCACACACCGTCACAGCACCTCCTTGTCGCCTTCTTCCTTATACTTTAGCTTTTTCCTTTATCTGCAGTAGGAGGAAAATAGTATCTATAAGCTAAAAGCTTAGTGAGCGCTATCCTACTCACAAAAACTCGATATGCATGTATATAAATAAAAACATGCTAAAACTGAATGCTAACATGTAAAGCTACTCATGCTCATAAATTGCAAAGGAACTAACTGAAAAGCTAAACATGTATAGCTAATCATGCTCATAAATAGCAAAGGAATCATGCTAACTGAAATACTAAACATGTATAGCTAATCATGCTCATAAGTAGCAATAAGGGAATCATACTAACTGAAATACTAATCATGTATAGCTAATCATGCTCATAAATAGCAATAAGGGAATCATACTAACTGAAATACTAATCATGTATAGCTAATCATAGAACTATCATGTGTATCAATAAGAAACTGAATTGATACCTAAGTTAAACTAATTAATGCTAAACTGAGTCTAACTTGTATTCACATAACTAATTTGTGAAGTTTTGAAAACTATTTACATAATAGATTAAAATAATAATCATGCTGCTGATGGGCCCGGCAACTGTACTTGCTGTGCGCGCATCCCTAACTAAACCCGAGATTGCAAGTTCCGAGTCTAGTAGGGTTTACTAGGTTATCTAAACCTAGGGACGACTGTGGGAGCCCAACCCAATGGATATCTAATCCAGTACAGTGCCTTTGCTGAAAATAAAATACTGATTTCATAATTAATTTTCTTACCTTGCTTTAACTAGGTTATCTGAACCTAGAACTAGGTTATCTGAACCTAGAGGCGACTGTGGGAGCCCACCCATTGGACCGTAGTCCCATATAAGCTGAAGCAAGACTAAATAAGTTATTTTAAATGCTTCTACTGCATTAACTGAGCTATTAAAATGCCTACTGTAGCATTATATTGAGCTAAGCATTTTATCAAGCACTTGGTGTGCACTAGAACACACCCTACGTACTGAAAATCTGTATACAAAGCTTAACATAAATCTGCATGCAAGGCTTAACAAAAATCTACATATTAAGCCTATCAAAATCTGCATACTTTACTTATAAAAATTTGCATGCTATAAAAATAAAACTGCTCATGTTATTCCAATAGCAAATAGGAAACTAGAACAACTTAAGCATGCTGTGAAAGTAAAACAACTTAAGCATACAAAGATCTTATACAAAAATCTGCACTATACTACCTAAATCTGCATTATAGCTTATTAAAAATCTGCATTATAATCTTATCTAAAATCTGCACTACTAAGCTTATCTAAGATTCTGCATACTAATGCTTATCAAAATCTGCATACATACTAACTAGGGCAAAGCTGCATGCTCATAATACATGTACAGAAACTATGTAAAGCTTAAGCTCATGATCTATGGATTGTTCTTGTAATAACACACCTCTAACTGCATGCTAATAGCTACGGTTGTTCATGCTTGTCAATGCAAGGAAACTAAATTTGCCATGCTTAAAAAAAACAAGGCTGATTATGCTTCTTAAAACTGTAATAAAACATCTAACAGAAACTCAAAGTGGGACTGTTTGTGCCCATTTCATAGCGAGGAAACTAATACCCATACTTTGAACAAAGGATAGGGCAATAGGAAACAAAACTGCAGGTCCAATTACACTGCCAAAGAATCTGGCCGAATGCTCCCAACATCAAGAAAAACAAAAGTTGTCCATCTTCATTTCAGAACACCCAACCAAAAGCTAACGGTAAGGAAGAAAACTAACTACATGCTCAAAACTAATCTAACCCATTCTAGGTTCACTGCCTAGCAACAAAATCTGAGACTTACCATGCTCTGTATAAACCAAACATGTCTATTAAGATAACAAACAGACAGGATTTAAACTGGAATAAGAAAATACCAACTACAAGGCTTGAAAGAAAACCGATCCACATGCTTAAACCAAACCTATCATTATCTTTCTTTCTTTAGGGTTCACGGCAGCAAACCCATCACCATATCTTTCACAGAATAATTTGAAAACAGGAATAAGCAAGGTTCAGCATCTAATCCAATCAAAAATCCCCTCAAACTTGCTTCGAAATCCAAAAGGAAACAAGAATCCGAAAGCCATGAAAACAAATCAAAGCTCGAAACAACTCCTACTGCAGGTGAGAAGCAACTCACCTAGAGCTTCTTGCACTTACTACCGAGAAGAAGGAAAGGGGAAACTTTTTAGGGTTCGGGCGGATCCTCTCGGCAACCCTTTGTGTTCCCGAGCTTCTCTTCTTCGAGACAACCACCGTGGATGAAGACTAGCCGAAGGGAAGCTTCGCCGGCGCCGGGATCTCAAGACCTAGCTGTCTCTAGGTTTTCCGCCGAGGTTGCACCGTCGCGAGGGAGAAGAGTGAAGAGGGGTTTTCGGGAGGAATTGTTTTGGTTTTTGGAAAATCAAAACCTAACTCCCTTTCTTATACTCGGCTTTAATCACAACTATGCTTTAATATCAATTTTCTCCATATTGGATTGACAAAGTCCGTGTAGCTCAGTTGGCTGGGTCGGTTTTGCTTGGGTCAGTCCGACCCGAGGTCGTGGGTTCGAATCTCACCTTCAACGTTTTTTATCAAAACTTCTTTCTTTTTGTAACCCTACTAAACGACCTCCAAAAATTACATAAAAATACTCTAAAAATTCCTAAAAATCTCTAGAATATTTTAAAAGTATTTCCAAATATTTTTAAGGGCTTTTAGAACTCGAAATAGGGAAAATTGGGTTGTTACAATTCTCCCTCCCTTATAAAAAGTTCGTCCTCGAACTTAGACGTGAAATACATTGTGTATTGCTGACATGTCTTGTGGTAAACCCAGCTTGTAAGCTACTTTCCCAATCCTTTCTGTTGATCAGGTAAGGTCCTACATAGCGAGGACTTAACTTGCTCTTTTTCTCTTGGGTTCTCCGATGTACTCAAACTGTACTTCTGCTTCAGGTTGGAATACGACTTTCTGTTTACGGCACTCTATGGAGGCACCGTATCTGATCAGAAAGTTCATTCCAAATATGACATCGTAGTCAGTCATGTCTAGCACTATCAGATCACAAAAAGTTCTCTGTCTGCTATCATGACTGGCACTGTTCTGAACCAGTGCGTGGATGTCATAACTTCTCCCGAAGGTAGTGTCGTCAGAAACTGACCACTGAGTACCTCTGGAGCTATTGCTGACTTTACGACGAACGCCCTAGCTATATAAGAATGGGTTGCCCCAGTATCGAATAAGACAGTTGTACTTTACTGTAAAATACTAATATGACCCGTGACAACTGTCGAGGCATTTGCTACGTCCTCCCTAGTGAGTGAGTAGATCCTCGCGTTCGTCATAGCTGAGGGGGCTTCTAGTCTGCCCTGACTGATGTGTGGACTATCTAGAGCGGCCTGCATCTGGTGTAACTGTGCTGGCTTGACCTCGTACTGAATCTGCTGTGGTGGAGGAAGGCTGGTCTTGTTCGGGCACTGCTTAGCCATGTGCCCTTCCTGTCCACATTTGAAGCATCCACGTGTACCCTTGCGACAAACTCCTGGATGGAATTTCCCACAAGTGGCACACTTGGGATAGCTGGGCTGTTTGCTAGCTGGCCCTTTTGGGTAATTCCCTGATTTGCGCTTGTTGCTGGAGTTCCCTTTCCCGTTAGAGCCATGTGAGCGGTGGCCCTGCTATTTCTGGGCACCTGAGCCTCCTTGTCCCTTGGACTCTGAGAAGGCTTGCTTCTGTTGCTTGATGCTGTTCTGGTAGTGCTCGATGATCAGAGCACTACTCACTAGTTCCTCCGTGGTTTGTGGCCTATGAATGCCACCAGCCACGTTCATAGCTATTTCCGGCCTCAGCATTTTGAGCATCAACCGGACTCGTTCTTTCTCTGTGCTGACTAGTTCTGGGCATAGACGAGCCAACCTGTTGAATTTCTTCACGGCTTCCCCAACTGATAGGTTGCCCTGACGAAATTCCGTGAACTCGTCGTAGTGGCGATTCGTGACTCGCATATGGAAGAACTCCTCGAAGAATTCTCCCTCGAAGTCTGCCCATGTCATCTAGCTCACTGGGCGCTTCGCTCTGATTCTCTCCCACTATATGCATGCGTCTCCTGTCAGACAGAAGGAGGCATACTTCACCTTTTCCTGTTCTGGCCAGTCTAGAAGCTCCATCGTCCTCTCCAGTGTTTTGAACCACGCCTGAGCATCCCATGGTTCACTGGTGCCTGGGAAGTTCTCGGGCTTGATTCTCTGCCACTGGATCAGATAGGCTTCTCTTCTGGTTTCTGCTGCTGGGGCTACTAGTACTACTGGTGCTGTAGGCTGGACTGGTGGAACCTCTATAACTACTGGGGTTGCTATGTTTGGTTCCGAGGTGACGGTGGGAGTATTCTGCTGATTAGCCTTTAAGGTGGCTATCTCATATTGCTGTTCTACTAGTTGCTGCCATAACTAAGCCACTAATGCTGTAAGGTCTGGGGGAGGCACTGAACTGCCTGCCTCATGCTGGGGCTCAGTAGCTGGTGCCCTTCTAGCTGGGCGTCCTCATACCATTTTCTAAATGGGTAGAGAACATGCATAACTAATACTATCATGTTATAGGTAACTACTACTATCATGTCAAATGCTATCAAATATTAACATGCTTTAGTTATCTATAAACATGAAAGCAGAAAACATAGATAAGAGAAGAGGTATTCTTACTTGGAAGACGGCAAGACTGATGCTGATGTGTGTGATGCTGGAGAATGGGAACTGCTCTGATACCAATTGTAACGACCACCCTTCTTACTACTACTACACTCTAAGGATGACCGTTACTTGACTACTAACTCTACGTAACCGGTATGATTAAAAATCACATAGAAACTCTACCGAAAAATTTCGGCAGAGTCTCCCCTGTACCGATGACCATATCCGTAAATACATACAGAGTATACTCAGCCACAGGCGTCTGGAACATATAATTTCACAACCACGCAGTATAATAGCACAATAAAAATATGAAACTACTCTAGCAATGGCAAACAACCATATCACTCCAACAATAGGAGGTATCAAACTACAAATGCGGAAATAAACTCAATTTCAATATAACATTAAAAGAGAACTGAAAGAAAAGTCTTGACAATTTTGCCAGCTAATTCTGGATCTCTCCATAGTCCACACATCACACACCGTCACAGCACCTCCTTGTCGCCTTCTTCCTTATACTTTAGCTTTTCCTTTATCTACAGTAGGAGGAAAATAGTATCTATAAGCTAAAAGCTTAGTAAGCGCTATCCTACTCACAAAAACTCGATATGCATGTATATAAATAAAAACATGCTAAAACTGAATGCTAACATGTAAAGCTACTCATGCTCATAAATTGCAAAGGAACTAACTGAAAAGCTAAACATGTATAGCTAATCATGCTCATAAATAGCAAAGGAATCATGCTAACTGAAATACTAAACATGTATAGCTAATCATGCTCATAAGTAGCAATAAGGGAATCATACTAACTGAAATACTAATCATGTATAGCTAATCATGCTCATAAATAGCAATAAGGGAATCATACTAACTGAAATACTAATCATGTATAGCTAATCATAGAACTATCATGTGTATCAATAAGAAACTGAATTGATACCTAAGTTAAACTAATTAATGCTAAACTGAGTCTAACTTGTATTCACATAACTAATTTGTGAAGTTTTGAAAACTATTTACATAATAGATTAAAATAATAATCATGCTGCTGATGGGCCCGGCAACTATACTTGCTGTGCGCGCATCCCTAACTAAACCCGAGATTGTAAGTTCCGAGTCTAGTAGGGTTTACTAGGTTATCTAAACCTAGGGACGACTGTGGGAGCCCAACCCAATGGATATCTAATCCAGTACAGTGCCACTGCTGAAAATAAAATACTGATTTCATAGCTAATTTTCTTATCTTGCTTTTACTAGGTTATCTGAACCTAGAACTAGGTTATCTGAACCTAGAGGCGACTGTGGGAGCCCACCCATTGGACCGTAGTCCCATATAAGCTGAAGCAAGACTAAATAAGTTATTTTAAATGCTTCTACTGCATTAACTGAGCTATTAAAATGCCTACTGTAGCATTATATTGAGCTAAGCATTTTATCAAGCACTTGGTGTGCACTAGAACACACCCTACGTACTGAAAATCTGTATACAAAGCTTAACATAAATCTGCATGCAAGGCTTAACAAAAATCTGCATATTAAGCCTATCAAAATCTGCATACTTTACTTATAAAAATTTGCATGCTATAAAAATAAAACTGCTCATGTTATTCCAATAGCAAATAGGAAACTAGAACAACTTAAGCATGCTGTGAAAGTAAAACAACTTAAGCATACAAAGAGATCTAACTATACTAAAATTCTGCACTATACTACTAAATTCTGCATATTATAAGCTTAACTAAAATCTGCATATTAAGCTTATCTAAAATCTGCATACTAAGCTTATCTAAGATCTGCATGCTATACTTATCAAAATCTGCTTATCAAAATCTGCATACATACTAACTAGGGGCAAAGCTGCATGCTCATAATACATGTACAGAAACTATGTAAAGCTTAAGCTCATGATCTATGGACTGTTCTTGTAATAACACACCTCTAACTGCATGCTAATAGCTACGGTTGTTCATGCTTGTCAATGCAAGGAAACTAAATTTGCCATGCTTAAAAAAAACAAGGCTGATTATGCTTCTTAAAACTGTAATAAAAACATCTAACCAGAAACTCAAAGTGGGACTGTTTGTGCCCATTTCATAGCGAGGAAACTAATACCCATACTTTGAACAAAGGATAGGGCAATAGGAAACAAAACTGCAGGTCCAATTACACTGCCAAAGAATCTGGCCGAATGCTCCCAACATCAAGAAAAACAAAAGTTGTCCATCTTCATTTCAGAACACCCAACCAAAAGCTAACGGTAAGGAAGAAAACTAACTACATGCTCAAAACTAATCTAACCCATTCTAGGTTCACTGCCTAGCAACAAAATCTGAGACTTACCATGCTCTGTATAAACCAAACATGTCTATTAAGATAACAAACAGACAGGATTTAAACTGGAATAAGAAAATACCAACTACAAGGCTTGAAAGAAAACCGATCCACATGCTTAAACCAAACCTATCATTATCTTTCTTTCTTTAGGGTTCACGGCAGCAAACCCATCACCATATCTTTCACAGAATAATTTGAAAACAGGAATAAGCAAGGTTCAGCATCTAATCCAATCAAAAATCCCCTCAAACTTGCTTCGAAATCCAAAAGGAAACAAGAATCCGAAAGCCATGAAAACAAATCAAAGCTCGAAACAACTCCTACTGCAGGTGAGAAGCAACTCACCTAGAGCTTCTTGCACTTACTACCGAGAAGAAGGAAAGGGGAAACTTTTTAGGGTTCGGGCGGATCCTCTCGGCAACCCTTTGTGTTCCCGAGCTTCTCTTCTTCGAGACAACCACCGTGGATGAAGACTAGCCGAAGGGAAGCTTCGCCGGCGCCGGGATCTCAAGACCTAGCTGTCTCTAGGTTTTCCGCCGAGGTTGCACCGTCGTGAGGGAGAAGAGTGAAGAGGGGTTTTCGGGAGGAATTGTTTTGGTTTTTGGAAAATCAAAACCTAACTCCCTTTCTTATACTCGGCTTTAATCACAACTATGCTTTAATATCAATTTTCTCCATATTGGATTGACAAAGTCCGTGTAGCTCAGTTGGCTGGGTCGGTTTTGCTTGGGTCAGTCCGACCCGAGGTCGTGGGTTCGAATCTCACCTTCAACGTTTTTTTATCAAAACTTCTTTCTTTTTGTAACCCTACTAAACGACCTCCAAAAATTACATAAAAATACTCTAAAAATTCCTAAAAATCTCTAGAATATTTTAAAAGTATTTCCAAATATTTTTAAGGGCTTTTAGAACTCGAAATAGGGAAAATTGGGTTGTTACAATGAGTGTGAATATGTTCTCCATGAAGCAAGGTCCCCGAGAGGCCCTGAGGGCTTATATCCAGCGTTTCAATCAGGTGGTGATGGACATTACAGCAGTCTCCTCAGATGTATTGGTGAACGCCTTCACCCAAGGGCTCACCGAGAGAGAGTTCTTCATTCGGCGACCACCGAAGGACTTTGGTCATCTCCAAAAGAAGGTCAATGAATACATTTATATGGAAGAAGCCCAGGAAGCAAGGAAGAAGGAGACGACTACCGAGCCCGTAGGAGCATCCGAGCGGCGTCAACAGAGCAGTCATCAACCACATAAGGGGCATCGGTCGGGAGCCCCTCCACACCAGGAGACTAGGCCACATGTCGTGCAGTAGGTGGCGACCGCTCGTCCAAGAAGAAAGAGGTAGGCACCGATGTTTTGCACCTTCCACCAGTCGACGACACACAACACTAGGGACTACTACGACCTGGCAGCTAGTAGGTCGGTTCCACGTGGATATCGTCGTCGATCACCACTTCCAGATCGGCGTCACTGAAGCTGATCCTCAGAACGAAGGAAGGAGGAAAGGACAATCGAGCTACACCACCACCAACTACAAAGGGACCGAATCCTTGCCTGAGCCTCTTCCGAACGGACTAGACCATCTGTAAGGGAAGAAGAGAACCAGAGTAATGCCGCTCCGGGGGAGATAGGAATAATCGTCGATGGACCGACCAGCGGAGATTCTAATCGAGCAAGGAAGTTGCATGTGCGGTGGCTCGAGATCAATGTTGTTGGCTGCAGCAAGGAGAAAGATGAGGGACCTGAGATTAGCTTCGGTCCTAAGGATTTGGAGAGAGTGGAGGCCCCCCACGACGATGCATTAATCAACCAAGCAGCAATTGCCAATTATACAGTCCATCAAACTTTTATTGATACAGGGAGCTCGATAAATATCATATATAGGAAGGTATTCGATCAATTGTAAATTGACCGGAGTGAACTGCTGCCAATGACGACTCCACTATACGGCTTCACGAGCAACGAAGTGTTGCCAATCGGCCAGATCAAGTTGGCCATCTCACTCAGAGAAGAACCCTTGAAGCAGACAAGGACCACAAATTTCATAGTGGTAGATGCGCTCTCGGCTTACAATGTCATTTTGGACCGACCGCTACTCAATAAGTTCCGAGCGGTGTGTTGGATCGTGCACACTAGAGGGGGTGGTGGTGAATAGCGCTTGTGGCTAATTTTTCGTTTAAAATCAATCGAGTAAAAATGCAGCGGAATAATAAAAAGACAGAGACAACAGAAAGTGTTGGTGCAGCGGGGCCGGCAAGAGGGGAGGGGTAAATTGCCTGCAATGAAAAATTACCCTCCTCAAGGCTTTCAACTCAGAAATAAAAGCAACAATTAAATAAAATAACAAAAAGAAGGGAGATAGGAAATTTAACTTGGTTACAACCCAAGGGGTTGTTAATCCAAGGTAGTTGAACAACTCTACTAGAATGTCTCATTCACTGTAGGCGGAGAAGCCTTTTTACACACTAAGAACGCTCAGAAGTTGCTAGGAAGTTGTTACAAAGTTGGTTGATTAATTTCCTAGCTCTAGGGGCTTTTATATAGCTCCTAAAAAATTTATCTCGAGCCTTGAGGGCGCCTCCAACGAGGTTGAGGGCGCCTCCAGCCGAGTAGATGGATAAAATTTTCTCTATCTGCGAAAACGGTCACTAGACTGGGTCTGAGGCGCCTCCAATGGCCTTGAGATGCCTCAGACATGGTTGAAGGCACCTTCAAGGTAATGGAGGCACCTCCAAGCCTGCAGGCAGCGCAGGCACCTTCAGTACTTCGTTGAAGGCACCTCCAGCTAGTTTTTCCAGCTCCTTTTGATTTGTTTTCTTCTTCCAAGGCTCCGATTGTTTGGGTGATTGCGGCCAACCGAAATAGGACTCACCCAAACTCAATTTCCGGCCTTCTCCTTGAGCAGGCTTCCGGCCCGGCTTCTCGTCCCTCGAACGCCACACACATTCTTCTTGTCCACCGATGTACTATTCCACAGCTCTCTCGTCCTTCGGACGTACCGAGCCCATCGACTCCTTTCTCGTGCCATCCTTCTCGCTAGCTGCATCTTCTGCTCGACTTCCTGTGCTCATAAGCTCCTGCACACTTAGACACAGGGATCAAATAACAAGCAAGACCTAACCTAATTTGGTAGATCACATCAAAACAACCACGTGACCCAACAATCTCTCCATTTTTGATGTGCATCAACCCAAGTTCAAGTTAGGAAAAAAATAGACAACCAATAATTTATAGAAATGACTAAACTAACATTTTAAGCATAAAGATTGCAATAATAAAATTTGCAATACTAAGAAAAAGATTTTTTTTTAATTTTTAACTTTCCCTAACTTGTTCCTATCTCTCCCCCTTTGATCACAGTAAAAAAATGGGGGTCATAACTATCAAGTAGAAGTTTTCTAAAGAAAAGTTCAAGTTTTAAAAGAAGTTATTTTTTGAAATTTTTCTAAGTAGATTTTTTTTTTAATTTAGGCAATTTTTAAACAATTTTGAGAATTTCTTTTGAAAATTTTCTAAGTTAAACTTTAAGTAAGATAATTTTCAAAAAAAAAATTTAAGCAAAAATTTCTAATTTCAGAAGAAATTTTACCTTAGGAAATATTATTTTAAAATTTTTTCTAAGTAAAAATTTTATGCATGAAACATTTTTCTAAGTATAAAAATATTTTTTAAAAAATTGTTTAAAAAATGTTTGAAAAACTTTTTAAAGTATTATTTAATTCTAATTTTAATGTTTTACCAGAAAGTTAATTAAACATTTTATTTCAATATTTTGGCTTCTAGGTTATGGCGAGGCACTAGGCTTTCTTGGTTATTGGAGCAACAATCACTTCCTTAGACAAAGCCTCATAAAGAAATTTTAACGTTTAATTTTCTCGCTGAAAACTTTAACAAAAAAAAATTTAGTCTAGAAAAGATTTTGGAACATAGTAAAGGTTCCTTCCTGCTGGATTAATCAAGAACTTAGGGGGTACATAACTTTTGAAAATTTTTCTAAGTTGTCCCTGATGTTTTCTAATGTAACAGTTTAATTTTCCATATAACTTGAGTTTTGATTTTGGGAATTTATTTAAGCACGCATAATCATTTTTGAATTTTTCAATTTCTCATTTTAAATTATCGTATATTTCTAGTGAGCATGTTTTTGCTAAATTTAATTTTAACTCACTATTTTCTTTTTCTAATTTAACTAAATCTTTAGTGAGTACTTTAATGAATTGAAAAGATTGCTTGGGAGTTAGATTACGTACTTGACTTACCTCTATCTCCGATGCTCCCCCTTCATCGCATCTTTCTTCTTCTGATGATCCTCCCCCTTCATCTATGCTCATCTCCGAGTTGGTTTCTTCAAAAAGATGGTTGGCCATTAGTGCTAATCCAGAGAAGACTTTGACTTCTGATTCCGAGGATGATGTTTCATCCCATGTAGCCTTCAGACTTTTGCGCTTCGAGGACGTCGACTTTAGAAACTTCTCCTTGTCCCTTTTCTTTAGTCTTGGGCAGTCATCCTTGATGTGCCCTTCCTCGTTGTAGTTGTAGCAACAAACCGTCCTTTTGCTGCGTTGATGCCTTTTTGACTACGATCTAAATTTATTAGTTTTAATAAATTTATTTAGCTTCCTTACCAATAGAGCTGCTTCAGACTTGTCGATCGACGCTTCAGAGTCAGGATCGTCCTTTTCGGCTTGTAGGGCAATATTGAGATTTGGCTTCGCTTGACTTGGCTCTGCAATTCGAGACTCGTGAAGTTCGAAGGTAAAAAATAGGTTTTCTAAAGTATTTACCTCAAAGTCCTTAGAGATGTAGTATACATCTATTAAGGATGCCCATTCTTGAGATCTTGGGAAGGCATTGAGCGATTCTCGGTTTGTTACCGATTCTCCGAGGTTATTTAGCTGAGTTATCAGCTCTTTGATTCTCGCTTGGAGTTCTGCTACCTTCTCGCCGTTGTTCATCCGGAGATTTGTCAGTTGAGTCCGGAGGATGTCCCGCCTTGCTAGCTTCGCTTTTGAAGTGCCTTCGTGGAGCTCCAGGAATTTTTCCCAGAGGTCTTTGGCGGAGTCGTAGTTTTTGATCCAACTTACCTCCTGGGGCTGCAGAACATTGAGCAGGTGAAATTCTGCCTTTCCGTTGGCCACGAAATTGGCTTGCTCCTTCTTTGTCCACTGATACTCTTCTTTGTCTTTTGGAGCTGTAAAATCAAATTTCATAGTTAGAAGAATGCCAAAATCCATTTTAAAAAATACCTCCATTTTTCGTCTCCATGTAGCGAAGTCTCCGTCGAATTTTGGGGGATGAATGCTTGTTCCGGCCATCGTCTTGATCTTTGTGCTTCATTCGACAATTAGTCCTTCTGAGGTAGTCTGGCTCTGATACCACTTGTTGGTGCAGCGAGGCCGGCAAGAGGGGAGGGGTGAATTGCCTACAATCAAAAATTATCCTCCTCAAGGCTTTCAACTCAGAAATAAAAGCAATAATTAAATAAAATAACAAAAAGAAGGGAGACGGGAAATTTAACTTGGTTACAACTCAGGGGGTTGTTAATGCAAGGCAGTCGAACAACTCTACTAGAATGTCTTCTTCACTGTAGGCGGAGAAGCCTTTTTACACACTAAGAATGTTCAGAAGTTGCTAGGAAGTTGTTACAGAGTTGATTGATTAATTTCCTAGCTCCAGGGGCCTTTATATAGCTCATGGAAAACTTATCTATAGCCTTGAGGGCGCCTCCAACGAGGTTGAGGGTGCCTCCAGCCGAGTAGATGGATAAAACTTTATCCATCTACGAAAACAGTCACTAGACTAGGTCTGAGGCGCCTCCAATGACCTTGAGGCGCCTCAGACATGGTTGAAGGTGCCTTCAAGGTAATGGAGGTGCCTCCAAGCCTGTAGGTAGCGCAGGCGACTTCAACACTTTGTTGAAGGCGCCTCCAGCTAGCTTTTCCAGCTCCTTTTGACTTGTTTTCTTCTTCCGAGGCTCCGATTGTTTAGGTGATTGAGGTCAACCAAAATAGGGCTCACCCGAACCTAATTTCCGGCCTTCTCCTCAAGCAGGCTTCTGACCAGGCTTCTCGTCCCTCGAACGCCGCACACGTTCTTCTCGTCCACCGGTGTACTCTTCCGCAGCTCTCTCGTCCTTCGGACGCACCGAGCCCGTTGGCTCCTTTCCCGTGCTGTCCTTCTCGTTATCTGTCAGCTGTCTTTTGCTCGACTTCCTGCACTCCTAAGCTCCTGCACACTTAGACATAGAGATCAAATAACAAGCAGGACCTAACCTAACTTGGTCGATCACATCAAAATAACCACGGGCCCCAACAGAAAGCACACCAAGATCTACTTGGTTCGGAGCATGTGACGACTCCTACTCTAAGGCCCACACGTGAGAGTGCTTTTGATGGACAATCACTAATTAATCAAAGGTTACAATAATATTTACAGTTAAAGTATAAGTAACTTTGAAATACAACAATACCGATAACTTGGAGAGTTGAATCCTTAGTGCAATCGTCATTGGGGCAGCTTTCGAGCGTCGAGGAGGCATTTTCTGAGCAGCTCAAAGAAGCGGAACTTGTTCGGAATGTTGTTATGAAGCTCCTTGTCGAAGGGTGCTTTTATAGGTTGTTCCGGGCGCCTGGAACCACTTCGGGTGCTTGGAACCACTCCGGGTGCCTGGACTACATGGTTCGTCCAACCGACGTGCGCCACATCAGCTTCTAGATAATTTTTGGGTTCCGGGTGCCCGGATCGACTCCAGCGCCCGAAATTGGTCTGGGCACCCGAACCAACTTTTTCTAGCCCTTTATTTTCTATAAAATAAAGTTAGTTCAGGCAAAAACAATATATACAATATGAAATTTGACAGTCTATGACTGCCCGGTTTTGACTTTGAGTTTCGTCGAAACTCTAGGTCGAACTGATGGCTATTGTTCTTTCTTTGGGGAACACGTCCTCACCTACTCTTCTCAGGAGAAGTTACGTATTGCCAGACCAGTTCTCCAGACTGACTGGGCTTTTGTTCAGTGCCCGAGGCTTCCGGTCTTCATGCCGGACCTCCTCTCCATGACCCGTCCAGACTTCCACCTAGTCCGCGACCACCAAGATTTCAACCTAGAGTCCCTGACTTTAGGATTTTACCCAAAGTGCTCGACCCACCAAGACTTTCTACCTAGGGTTACCTTCCCCTAGAACCTAGGGTTACCGCCTCCTAGGGTTTTCCACCTGTCTAACCGCCGCTAGGACTTTTTATCACCTAGGGTTATTACCCCCTAAGGTTTTCCACTTGCTTAGAATCCATTAGGACTTTTATCTAAAAATACTTAGGACTTTTCCTGCAAGCATAATCAACCTTGTTAATATTGGTGCGGGTAGTACTAACGGTCTAACTCAAGTTTTGATGAATGACAAAATAGGTTAAGTTAGTTTCATTGTAATCTAACACTATAACCGAGTGTGCAGAAGAAGCCCAACTAGGTCGACGGGCCGACCAAAAAGCTGACACGAAGCCCAGCTAGGTCGATGGGCTGACTGAAATGTTGGCAGGAAGCCCAGCTAGGTCGACGGGCCGACCGGATAGCTAGAACAAAGTCTGGACAGGTCGACAGGCTGATCAGATATCTAGCACGAAGTCCAGCTAGGTTGATGGGTTGACTTGATAGCTGGCATGAAGTTCAGACGGGTCGAAGGGCTGACCGAACGTCTGGCAGGTAAGTTAAGGTAAGTCACTGGAGGGGAGTGACTGTGAAGACGCATTCCCGGGAAGGGAACATTAGGCATCGATTCAACTTAGATCTATTTCGGAAATCTAAGTTGAGATCGTGACTAGATTCCGGTCTCGAGGAGATAGAATCTAATTATTGCTTTTATTAATATTATAACTTAACTAAGCTAATACTTTGTTTTGCAGGATAGTTTTGCATTTTACCTCGAACTAATGTTTTTTTGCAGGTTGCTGAAAAAACAAAGGTCCGGGTGCCTGAAATGCAAAGTTTATCCTCGTTGCCACTTCGCCACGTGGAGCTTCATAGTTGGCTGGGCTACGTCACACTCCAGGCGCCCTGAGCCTCCTATATAAGGAGGATGCACCCTGGAGCAAAAAAAGAATTAACAACAAGATCTTCCAACATTTGCTCTGCCGTGTTGTGCTCCTGCAACGCTGTGAAGCTCCTCCGACAACGTGCTTCTTTTTCATTCATTATTGTTATCGGTATTTTTCCTTTAAAACAGTTGTAATTTCACTTGTAATATTTCGAATTGCTAGTGGATTACTGAACGAAAGCACTCAACGAGTGCGGGTCTTGATGTAGGAGTCGACGAAGGCTTCAAACCAAGTAAATTGGTTTTGTGTTAGTGTTGTTGTGTTCTTGTTTTTCTGCTGCGTACTTACTAAATTTTTTAAATTGCTATTCACCCCCACCTCTAGCAAATTTCTCGATCCTACAAGTGGTATCGGAGCAGGTACCACTCTGATTTGGTGCAACCACCAATCAGACAAGGGGTGAAATTTTTCTTTACATTTTTTTTCTTTTCGGTATTCAGTTTTACGTTACAAATCCAAACTGATATTGTTACCTTTTTTGGAAAGTTTTTCGTAGTAATTAAGCTGAATTGGTGCAACACCAATTTAGTTTTACATTCTTTCTAATTTTATACCGCACTACTAATCTAAGGCTAAGTCTTGGGATTTCTCGCTTTTTGTGTGTGTGTGCAGGATAAAATGTCTCAAGTCGAAGGCTTCAGCATAGTACGTCCCCCCTATTCAATGGGGATGACTTCCCCTACTGGAAGAAGTGAATGGAGGTCTACCTGAAGACCGACTTTGACCAGTGGTTCAGCGTCACTAGAGGATACAAGGTGCTAGTCGACAACTCCGGGAATCCACTAGACCCGGAACAGTGGACTCCGGAAATGAGAAAGAAATCTTTGACAGACTACAAAGCTCTCAACATGCTGCAATGTGAGCTGACAAAGAAAGGCCTGAACCGAGTGGGACCACACCAAAATGTGAAAGAGTTATGGAACAAGTTGATCGAACTACACGAAGGAACAAGTGAGGCCAAGGTAACTAAGCGCGACCTTTTGTTAAATAAATTATTTAATATTAAAATGCAGGAAGGAGAAACAACGAGTCAACTTCATGCGAGGATCAAAGACGCCCTCAACAGACTCCACGCGATAGGCCACCAAATGGAAAATAGAGACTTAATCAGGTACACTTTAAATGCTTTTCCGCGTAATACATTGTGGGCATCTATCGTGGATGCCTACAAAATTTCAAAAAATCTATCTAAATTGAAACTAGACGAACAATTCTATGAACTTGAATTACACGAGCAAACTAACACCGAGTCCGAGAAAGGTATCGCTTTGTTTGCAGGTTCCTCCAAGGAAAGGAAAAGACCAAGCTTGAACCTGAAGATGAGTTCGATCAAGATTCTGAAGACAAAGAGTACCTGGTGAACCTGGTAAGGAAGATGTTCACCAGGAGGAAAAAGAGCTTCAGTAAAAAGGACCTACAGAAGATCAACTCCCCGACTGAACCAAGGAACGTGACCTGCTTCGGGTGTAATAAGAAAGGCCAATACAAGAACGAGTGTCCAAGATTGAAGAGCGACAAATCAAAGACATCAAAGAAGAAGGCTCTCAAAATGACCTGGGACGACTCTTCCTTAGAAGAATCGGAGGCCGAAGATCAGAAGCACCAGAGTCACTTCGCGTTGATGGCCCGTGAAGTGGAATTGGAGGACGAATCGGAAGATGGGTCCGAACCCGAATCAAGCCACGAGTCCGTACTCATTTTCGAAGGTCCCGAAGAGGTACATTTTAATTTGAACAAGAAATTTTTTAGAATTATCGCTTGCTTAAATAAAAAATTAACTGTAATAGGAAATGAAAATAAATTGCTCTTTGAGGAAAACGAAAACCTCAAGGAACAAATCACAAATTCTAATCCAACTCAAGACCTAACACTTGAGGAGGAAAATTTAACACTAAAAACAGAAAATAATAAATTAAAAAGTATATTAGAAAAATTTACAACAAGATCTAAAAATTTAGATCTTATTTTAAACAGTCAAAAAGCAGTCTACAATAAAACCGGACTTGGCTATAAGTCAAGTTCAAATAAAATATTTAAATCATTAATAACCCAATATAAACAACAAAATAAAGCTTGTGTTCCGAAAGCGTGCTTAACCACGCAAGTAGAAATTAACCAATATTACATATCCAAAGACAAAATATACTATGTAAAATCTGATAAATCAAATCAAAAACTGAAACACAAACCTAGACCAACAAAAACAAAATTGAAAAATCTTAGAACCCATCAAAAATTAGATTATCATCAAGTTAAATATAATTATAAAAGTAACAGACATAAACCTAGAACTAAAACTTAAAAATATAGATCAATAATTCAAAGGGAGGCTCCAGAATAGTTGGCACTTCCAAAATTAACCTACCCGACAAGGTAACCAAAATTAACCTACCCGACAGGGTAACCAAAATTAACCTACCCGGCAAGGTAATTAGGATTAGAGTAAAAAGGGATAAAATTTAACTTGACCTACGGTACTGGTGAAGTTTTGGATGATAGTAGGTTAGGGAAGCTTAGTCTATGCATGTCTAGAAAGATATGACTTCGACCTAATGCATTTGGCTAAGTGAAACAAACTGAAGCTACCCTTGATGGATCCTAACTAGTTAGACCAGGGTTTTGTATTAAGTTCAGTGGATAAGATTATTTGGAAAACCTCGAAGGTATGGTTACTCTAATGATGTCCAAGTGACTCACCATACCCCAGAAGTTTATCCAAAGAATGTCTATCTGTCGAACCCAAAGCTAAACCTGAATCTAACACAAAGTTAAACCAACTCTGAAATTAAACTCAACTTCATCTGATAAAAATTATAGGTTTTTCTGATTGAAAACATAGATCGGGTGAGATGACTAAGGACTTCAAACTGATTCGAATCGAATCGAACCAAATCGATTAAAAATTAAATTAAATTAAATTAAATTAAATTAAATTAAATTAAATTAAATTAAATTAAATTAAATTAGATTAAAAATTAAATTAAAAATTAACTTATCTTAAATTTTTTTAAAAATATTTTTAACTTAAAAAAAAATTTAAATTTTTTTTAACTTAAGAAAATTTATCTTAATTTTTTTTAATTTAAAAAAAATTGTTTTAAAAATTTTTTTCTTAATTTTTTTTTATTTAAAAAAAATTGTTTTAAATTTTTTTTTAACTTGAAAATTTGTTTTTTACTTAAAAATTTTATTTTTAAAAAAATCTTTTTAAGTTAAGGAAATTTATCTTAAATTTTTTTAACTTAAAAATTTGTTTGAATTTTTTTTTTCTTCTTAAAAATTTTATTTAAAAAAAATCTTTTTAACTTATGAAAATTTATCTTAAATTTTTTTACTTAAAAATTTGTTTTAAAAATTATTTTCTTAAAAAATTTATTTTAACTTAAGAAAATTTATCCTAATTTTTTTTTTCAACTTAAAAATTATTTTAAAAAAAACCCCGGTCAAAACCAGGGGCGGGCACCCCTAGTATAGCCTTCCGGGGTGCCCGGAAGGCACTCCGGACGCCCCGCCCCGGCAACCATCCCGGGCGCCCGGAGTGATTCCGGGCGCCCGGACTGCCCTATATAGGGGGCGGCAAGGGTGCCCTCTCCTCTTGCACCTCATTCTTTCATCTCTTGCAAAGGTTCTCTCTGAGCCTTAACGCGAGAGGGATTGAAAATTAAAAATTTTCCTCTTTCTTCGTTTGTTGCGCTGTTGCTAGTCAACCGAGGTCGTCATTTCTAATTTTCGTATTCACGATGCCTCAGTAAATTCTTTTTCCTTCCTAAGTTTTTTAAAAATGCTTCATTTCTATATTTTATGCTTAGTATAGTTTTTACTTAATAATTTAGGAAACGTTCTAGATCTGGTGTTGGGCTCTCTACTACTAGTACCGACCCTAGGTTCCCTACTGATGAACTTAGGATTAGGTTTGAGTCTACTATTTATATGCCTATTTGGACTAGGTGTTTGGATAGACAGTTCTTTATGCGCTCCTACATTCCAGCCGTAGAGGTCATTGACTATTATAGCTTGCAAAACCTTGTTTACTGTACCAGTTCAATAAACATTGGTTTGTGTGCTGAATTTTACAACAACTTAGTCAGGGTAGATGATCTTACATATACTAATAGGGTAGATGGTACTGATATCATGCTATCCCCTACCATCATCCGGACCTTTTTAGGCCTACGACCATCTACGTGCGCTTTTCAGTGGTACCCTCCTAGGGATCTACCATTTGGTGATCCTTACTCGCATATTACTCTTGATACGATTTATTCGTATTTTTATGGGGAGAGCGAGTACCCACTGTTACTATGTTTAGGTTAGTAGCCCTTCGAGTTTACGACTATGTACTCTATAAGGTTTTAGTCTCCTACATTTTTCCATTGACCACTCGCGACATCGCGATGATGCGTCCTTTTCACTCTTTTCTCCTTTATGCCCTTTGCCATAAATTAGATATAGATATTAGCCGACATATCTTTCAGACTGTTATCTACTCAGCTGGAGTCACCACCAGCACACGAGTTCACATGTTGTACTGTCACATTTTGACGGCATATATTGCCTCTTTACATATTAACCTCACCAGAGGCGATATCCGAGTCCTGACCAAGTTTGACGTTGTAGGATCTAGGAACTTTTCTATAGGAGGTATCCATATAAATGATGAGGGTGTCCTATCTTGGTGGAGGCAGGCACAGCACCAGCCGGACCCAGATGCCCAGGAGGAGGCAGAGCAGGATGAGTTTATGGTCGCGCTATTCGACGAGGTCGCTCCGGCCTTGGAACCACCTCCAACCCGAGCACCACGTCCCGCTCCTCGCACTCTAAGCAATCGAGTTGTCAGACTTGAGCTATCTATGACGAGTCTCTGTCAGGAGGTCTCCGATTTTCATCGAGGTATGTGGTAGGAGGTCATCGACCTACGACGGGAAATGCGGCAGGAGGTCTCTGACTTATGACGGGACGTGCGACAGGAGATCTCCGACCTTCGACATAACCTATCCAACTCCAGAGAGGATGACTGGGCCTGACATATTGAGCTGATAGAGTTATTACGCTCCTTGGGGACCGGATCACCCTCCTCATCATTCCGATAGACTAGATCACTACTATATGTACTTGATCATGACTTAACTCAGTTGTATTTTGTCTCAGATATTGGCTTATCCCATTCTGATTTACTTCGACTTAGTTATATCTTGACTCCGACATTGACTTATCTTGATCTGATTAATAGACTAGGATTATTAAAATTATTTTAAAAAATGATTGCTTTTAACTTCTAGGATAAAATTTTTATATTTTCAAAATTTCCTATTTTTAGAATTTTAAAATCAATTTTAGCCCTAGAATTAGGTCAATCCCTTAGAAAGCATGTTCTTATAGGATTAGAATTTGAGCATCTCACAACACACTAGGACTACCTTGTTTGTGATTGACGAACATAGAAAGGGGTGAGATGTATAAGCAGATTGCCTAGACTTAAGATGCTTATTTCAGTACATCGATATAAGTCTAGGTGTTAAATACAAAACAGATATCAATCATGTTGAGTTATTCAGTTTAGTCAAACACTAACTGATTACAGTTGACTTAACTTGACTAACCAAGTGAAAGCTATTATCCTTTGATAGACAGTAAGTAACTAATTGGCTAGACAGTTTTTGTTATGTCAGATTCAGGGGGAGGATTAACTGTTTTAATACTTATTTTGAAACTAGTTTTGAAAAATATTTCCTTAAAAAATATTTTAAATCTAAAAAAAAATTAACTAAGTTTTTAAAAATTGAATCTTATTAGCTTTGAAAATTGAAGTTTTACTTGGTTTTTAAAATTAGGATTTGAAAATTGGATTTTACAAACTTTTAGAAATTGGATTTTTCAAAGTTAGTTTTGAAAATTAAATTTTACTTAGTTTTGAAAATTGAATTTTACAAACTTAAGTTTGAAAATTGAGTTTATCCACTTAGTGTTGAAATTTGGATTTTATAAACTTGACCTTGACAATCTTACTTTTTATAAAGTCAGTATACTTGAAAATTAGTCTTTATATTCGAAAAGTTTTTTAAATTTACAAGCTTGAAAATAAGGTTAATTTTACAAAGTTTATATTTAAAAATTACTCTAAAGTTTATAAAATTATCTTTCTAAACTTAACTATTTTGAAAAAGAATTTTTAAAACAAAATTTTCAAAATTTTTCTATATTAGACTCCCCCAAGTCGATCTGACCTTAATTCAAATTTTCTATTGTATTGTCTTTTACTTCTTTAATCACTTATTTTTATATATGTTCTGTGTTATTTTTTGATGACTGTCAAAGGGGAAGGGTTAGGTGGTTTAAGTTAGTTAAACAACAAAATACCACAAATAAAACAAGACTAACTTAAAATATCTTATAATTGCTTATTTTACTTGCATATTTTTTTACTAACTTAACCCAAGTTGTCATTGCATCAAAAAAGGGGAGATTGTTGGTGAGGGTAGCACTAATGGTCTAACTCAAGTTTTGATGAATGAGAAAGTGGGTTAAGTTAGTTTCATTGTAATATAACACTATGACCGAGTGTGCAGAAGAAGCCCAGCTAGGTCGACGGGCCGACTGGAAAGATGACACGAAGCCCAGCTAGGTCGACGGGCCGATCGGAAAGCTGGCACGAAGCCCAACTAGGTCGACGGGCTGACCGGATAGCTAGAACAAAGTCCAGACAGGTCGACGGGCTGATCGGATGTTTGGCATAAAGTCCAGCTAGGTCGATGGGCTGACCTGATAGCTGGCAAGAAGTCCAGACGGGTCGAAGGGCTGACCGTACATCTGGCAGGTAAGTTAAGGTAAGTCACTTGAGGGGAGTGATTGTGAGGACGCGTTCCGGGGAAGGGAACATTAGGCGTCGATCCAACTTAGATCCATTTCAAAAATCTAAGTTGAGATCGTGACTAGATTCCGATCTCGAGGAGACATAATATATTTACTGCTTTTATTACTATTATAAATTAACTGAGCTAACACTTTGTTTTGCAGGATAGGTTTGCATTTTGCCTCGGACTAATGTTTTTTTACAGGTTGTTGAAAAAACAAAGGTCTGGACGCTCGAAAGGGATCCGGGCACCCGGAATGCAAAGTTTATCCTCGTCGCCGCTTGGCCACATGGAGCTTCATGCTTGGCTGGGCTACGTCATACTCCAGGCGCCCAGAAGGGATCCGGGCACTCGGAGCCTCTGACAACGCGGTTCTTTTTCATTCATTATTTGTAACGACCACCTTTCTTACTACTACTACTCTCTAAGGATGACCGTTACTTATCTACAAACTCTACTTAATCGGTATAATTAAAAACACATGGAAACCCTACCGAAAAATTTCGGCAGAGTCTCCCCTATACCGGTGACCATATTCAACAATACATACATATATACTTAGCCACAGGCGGCTGGAAATATATCAAAGACCCACGCAGTTTAATAAGACACAACAACTTAAAATAAAACTAATCTAGCAATGGTAAACGAATAAAACTCCAACAGTGGAAACATAACTTCTTACTACAAAATTTTCTTATCAACTTAATAAGAAATTAAACTAAACATATTTTTAAACTAAGTAAGTTCTTTAGCTAAGTCCCAAGGATCTCCATAGTCCACACATCACACACTTCTCTTGCATCTCCCTGTCACCTTCCTTCACTGTATCTTTCCTTTCCCTTTATCTGCAGTAGGAGGAAATGCAAACTATAAGCATAAAGCTTAGTGAGCGCTATCTAACTCACAAAAACTCGATATGCATGTATATAAATAAAAACATGCTAAAACTGAATGCTAACATGTAAAGCTACTCATGCTCATACATAGCAAAGGAATCATACTAACTGAAATACTAAACATGTATAGCTAATCATGCTCATAAACCAATAAAGGAATCATACTAACTGAAATACTAAACATGTAAAGCTACTAGACATGTAAATCTACTAAACATGTAAAGCTACTCACGCTCACAAGAATAAAACTATAACTGCATGCTGAAAGCAAATAAAGCTAAACATGCTGAATAATCTAATAGCAAGAAACAAATAAAACTACTACTGCATGCTTCAAATAACAAGAAACTAAACTTTCTAATTCTAAACATATTTGAAGCTTGTTTCATTTGTTTCAAAACTTATACTTTAATACTTCAAAATAATAATAAACTTCTTTTGGGCCCGACATTGTACCAATTTGCGCGCATCCTTAATAAGAGTCGAGGTAGCTAATCCCGAAACTACTAAGGTACTTCTAGGCGATCTTGTGCCTAGGGGCGATCTAGTAGCCCACCCACTGGACCTTGTGTCCGGTACATGCCATTTGAAAGTAAAATACTTATTTTCTTTTTAACTATTACTTCCTTATACTTGTTATTCTTTAATTCTCTTATAATAAAATGCCTTGGCATTTATTTGAGCACTTGATATGCTACTGATCCCAATTCTTAAAATTAGGGATCCTATTAAGACCTTGGTCTCTCTTTCTTATAACTTCTTATAAACCTCTAAAGAATTTATTAAAACTCTTATTTTTCCCACCTACAGGTAGATACTAGAGTTTTTATAGAGCAACAAGATTCTTTAAAAATGTATCAACAGAATCACGCAAAAGAAAACAAATCAAACTTCTTTAAACATGCTACAATAAACATAATCAAAGGAAA
The DNA here is from genome assembly GCF_018446385.1 of Zingiber officinale. NCBI lineage: Eukaryota > Viridiplantae > Streptophyta > Magnoliopsida > Zingiberales > Zingiberaceae > Zingiber > Zingiber officinale. The sequence goes on from NC_055987.1 coordinate 164,787,520, forward strand.
GCAAACTGAGCTCTCTAAGCATGCTACAATGGATATGAATCAAGAAAAACTGAATTTGATTTCTCTAAGCCTACTCTAAAATAAAACTGCTCATGTTAAACTAATCATGCTTATTTATTAGCAAATGGAAAAATTGCTCATGCTTTACTAACAGCAAGGAAAAACTAAACTGTAATACTCATTATATATGGACTGCCCCTGTTCAAGAATTGCAAAGAGGAAAACACAAATCTGCAAGTGGACAATTTTGTTCCATGGCAGGGCAAATTGTAAGCTTTATTATAAAAGTCGAACTCCATAATTAGGAGGTTGTTCATGCTTGCTAAGTGGTAAAAACAGAATTTCTAAATCACCCGGCAGTGCATACTTATTAAGCTATAAGCTCAAACGAAGCTAAATCTTTTCATGATCGGTACCACAACAAGAAGACAAAAAGAACCAATTGCTACGACAATTATTCCTCCTATCACGTGCTACAGCAGTGAAGAAGAAAAACAATTGCCACATACTAATCTAATTAATTCTTTCATTTTTTTTTCCCAGTCCAACAAATTGAATTGTGATACCCTGCAGCAAGGAAAACTAATTACTGCTATTAAACATGTAAATCATTTCTGCCCATTGCCCTAATCCATAAAATCACAGCATACAATCCCTCCCGGAATTTTTAAGGCACGGCAGGTTACCAAAAGGAGCTAAATGCTCCTCACACTTCTCCCTTAATTTTCCTTCTCCATCTTCTTCCTTTCAACCTCACGGCAGAACCCTTTAACCCATCAATCCTCACAGAAATACAGAAATCCTTAGGCAGGTTACAACCAAAATGCAAAGGAAATCAATTCAGGTTCACGACAGTAAATCCAAATACAACAGCAAGTTCCGAAACCAAACAAAGAGAGATCAATATCGCGGAACTACTCCTACTGCTGGTGAGAAGCAACTCACCTTAGGTTTTTCTTGAACTTACAACCGACGACAGCTCCTAGGGTTTGCGGAGAGATGAAGATCCCGGCGGCTTCTTTGCGTTCATGAGCTCCCCACGACGAGAGGGTCACGGTTGAGTGAAGACTGGCCAAAAAAAGGCCTAGCTCCGTCGCCTTCTCCGCCTGAACAGTGGAGTCGCCGCCGCCGTCGCCGTTCGCGAGAGAGGAGAAGATTTTGAGAGGAATTGTTTGATTTTACGAAAAAATCAAAACCTAATTCCTTTCTTATATCCGGGTTTAATCAAAACTATGCTATAAACCTAATTCTCTCCATATAAGGTTAACAAAAGCCGTGTAGCTCACCTGGTTGGGTTGGTTTTGCTCGAAGTCACAGATTGCAGGTTCAAAACTCGATGCAACCCCTTTTTTTTTCCGAGTATTCTCTATTACTAATTTCTACCTTATATATATTTTATTCCATATATAATTAACAAAACGTTTGAAGACCAGTTGGCCGACTGGGTTCGGCTGGTTTCGGCTCGGGTCGAGGTCGTGGGTTCAAAACCTGGCTTCAACATATTCCTTTTCTTTTTTTAAAAAAAAACTTCTTCCTCTTGATAAAAATACCAAAGGAACTCCAAAAATTGCATAAAAAATACTCTAAAAATTCCTAAAAATCTCTAGAATATTTTAAAAGCATTTCCAAATATTTTCATGGACTTTTAGAACCTGAAATAGGGAAAATTGGGTCGTTACATTATTGTTGTCGGTATTTTTTCCTTTAAACAATTGTAATTTCACTTGTAATATTTTGAATTGCTAGTGGATTGTCCAACAAAAGCACTCAACGAGTGCGGGCCTTGGAGTAGGAGTCGACGAAGGCTCCGAACCAAGTAAATTGGTTTTGTGTTAGCGTTGTTGTGTTCTTGTTTTTCCGCTGTGTACTTACTAAATTTTTTAAATCGCTATTCACCCTCCCCCCTCTAGCGAATTTCTCGATCATATAGTTAGATCATAAGACAATTTAACTTTAGACCCTTTGACATAATCAAAACTCAGGTTCGATCGTCTGGTGCTCCCTGCGCCAACAATCTCTCCCTTTTTGATTATGGCAACCTAGTTCAAAGTTAAGTAAAATATAATAATAATTAAGGAATTTTAGCATGAGCATAAATAAAATGATTTGTAAAAAAAACTTTATGCTCCCCCTTTCATAACAATTATATTTCACTTAACTTCAATCTCTCTCCCCTCTTTGACATATATCAAAAAGAAAATAAGTAGAGATAAGGTTGTTTAACATGTAAAAATACTAAAAAATTTACTCTATTTAACTTTAAGCTCCCCTTGAAAGGTATTAAAAAGAAACTTAGCTAATTTTTAAGAGTTGAAAATGACTTAGCTTTTGAAAATAATTGCTTTGAAAAACATCTAGCTAAATTAGAAATACTTTGAAAATACTTAGCTTTTTCAACAAAAACTTAGCTAAACTTAAGCTTTGAAGATAATTGCTTTTGAAAAAGAATTAGAGAAAAACTTAGCTTTAATAGGATTTTGATAAACATTTAGGTTTGAAAAAGATTTTGATAAAACATTTAACTTAAAAGGAATTCCTTGTAAAAATACTTAGCTAGGAAGATGAACTCTTTTAAAAAGAAACTTTATCAAATACTTAGCTTTATCAAAACTTAGTTAAATACTTAGTTTTAAAAAAAAAATGATAAAAAGCTTAGTTAAGTACTTAGCTTAAAAAAGATTTTAATTTGATAAAAGCTTAGTTTCAGAAAATTTGATCAAAACTTAGTTAAGTGCTTAGCTTTAAAAAGATGTTTATAAAAGCATAGTTAAGTATTTAGGTTGAAAAATACTTATCTTAAAAAAAACTTAGTTTGATGAAAACTTAGCATTTAAAAAAAAAGGTTTTAGATAAAAAGCACAGTTAGGTACTTTTCCACAAACTTAAAAGTTTTTCAAAAGTATTTGAACTTGCTTTTTCAAATAAGGTTTACTGAACTTCGTTTTTCAAAAATATTTTGAACATTTATTTTTTTAAAAAATTTAACTTTGAAATTTTGAGAGAGAATACTTAACTTCTTTGTTTTTAAAAAAACTCTGAAATTTTGAAAAACAATGTTTTAACAAAAAAAAACTTAATGCCTTAACCTTTCTTTTACTCTCCCTTAATTAATGCCAAATTTTGTTTTTTCAGTTTTAGGGTCCTAGAGTCCAAGCATGTAAAATAAATATAAAAATCATTATTTATTTTCTTAATTTTTCATTTTGCCCTTTCTAGGCTATCAAGCATGTTTAGCTTATGAGTTTGTGTGAGATGGAGTTAAGTTAAGTTGATTTTATCTTTAACTTTTAAAAAAATATTTATGATATTGAAGTGTATTTCAAAAATTATTTTAAGTTAAATTTGGATTTCAAAAATATTATATTTTGAATTTTAAAATATAAGTTTAATTAGATTTAAGCATTTGATAATATTAAAATTTTGAAGATTAATTATAATTTAAAAATAATTAATATTTTAAATATTAATTATGATTTGGAAATAATTAATATTTAAAAATGATTAAGATTTTAAAAATTAATTAAACTTTTTAGATTAATTTGAAATTGATTAATCTTTTGTAATTAATTAGATTTTGAAAATAATTAAACTTTGGTAATTAATTATGAATTCTAATTGAGTTTAATTTAATTAATTTAAGTTTGGTTAACTACTTTAAACCTAGGTCCATCTCACCCTTTTTTAGATTTTCAATCAGGGAAGCTTAATAGTTTCGTGAGATGGTTAATTTAATCTTCTATTTAAATTCCAATCTAAGGATTGATCAACATTTGAGTTAGACTAAGGTTTAATAGTCAGTTAATTAAATATCGATTTCAATAATTGGCTTCCAGGCTGTGACAATGTATTAGTCCTTCTTGGGTATGGGATCATCCACTACTTCGAAACAAAGTCTTTTAAAGAAATTAAATATTTAATTTTTTTTATGAAAATCCTAGGTCTAACTATTCAAGTGTGGATCAAGCCCAAGTCCTTATATACCCTAATCTAAGCATGTATAATGAAAAATAGTAAGGCAAATATCAGTCAATTCTATTTTATGATAAAGATGGTCTTTTTGTTGACTCCCCTTGGATCATAGCCTCGATAAGGTCTATCAAGGTAATGAATTTGATCATTGGGGATCCAATATTGATTGAGTCTAACTTGATTAATCAGATTGAACTTGGAAACCTATGCTTGGACTAAGTTTCTATTTGATTAAATTACTAACGATAAGTATGATCTAAATATTTATTTGACCTTGTATCAAAGTCCAGTTCAGTTGTATATGACCCTTTGTTTTTCAAGAATTAGTTCAAGATTCTTGGAACCCACAGTGAACCATTCCAACATGTCCTTAACTCCTTTAACTTAAGTTTTCAAATTGGAAGTTTCTTCCTCAAGTTGTTGGACTTGGGTTAAACTTCCATTTTGAATTGGCTCAGTCAAAGGACTTAGGTTAGTCTCCTCCTTAAGGATTGTTTCCTCCTCTTGGAGTGACTTGACTTAGAGGTTGGCTTTTGCCAACTTTCTTAACATATATGAAACTAAATTTTGTAATTCATCAATTTTAGTACCAGAAATTAGGGAACTTACAATATTGTTTGGCCCTTCAAAAACGATTATGGATCCGTGACTTCTTTTCTGACTCGATTTTTGATTCAGTTCTAATTTCTAATTCAAACTCTGTTTCAGCAACGTATGATTGTACTGGTAGAGTAAGGAAGCTTGCTTGCTCATGTTCTTCATGGAATCTTCAGAGGACTCGGACTACGTTACTTTCAAGGCCTTCCTTCTTCATTGCTTCTAGTTCGGACACTCCAGCTTGTAGCGTCCCTTCTGGTTACAGCCGTAGCAGGTAACTCTAGACTTGACCTTCATGTTCAATTGAGTCACCTTCTTCTTTTTGCACATTTTTCGTACCAATTTTACGAGCTTGGCTGTAATTTCATCGTTGTCGTCTTCTGAGTCCGATTCATTTTCGGACTCAGGTTCGGTTCTGCGCTTTGCTTTTGATTCCCGCATTCTGCTTGTTACTGTAATCAAAGCAATACCTTTCTTGGTCCAAGTAATATTAGTTTGTTCATGAAGTTCAAATTCAGAAAAAAAGCTCATCTAGTCTAATTAAAGAAAGATCCTTGAATAGTTTGTAAGCATCTACTATTGATGCCCACAAAGTATTCCTCAGAAATGCATTGAGCGCATACCTGATGATGTCGCGATTCTCCACCTTCTGTCCAATTGCGTGAAGGCCATTGAAGAGGTCTTGAATCCGTACATGAAGTTGGCTTGCCGATTCATCCTCTCGTATTTTTATATTGTAAAGTTTATTTAATATCAAATCACATTTTCTTACCTTGGTGTCTAAGGTTCCGTCATGCAGCTTGATCAGCTTCTCCCATAGTTCTTTCATGCTTTTAAAGGGGCCGACCCGGTTCAATTCTTCTTTGGTTAGGTCACATTAGAGAGTGCATGTTGCTTTGGCATCGACCTTAATTTTCTTCATCAAGGTTGTGTCCCAGTTCTGGCATGATACAGGTTTTCCAGCGCCGTCGAGTGGGAGTTCAAGATCAGTTTGGATGATTATCCACATCTCGACATGCGTCTTGAGGTGGTACTCCATTCGACTCTTCTAGTAGCTGAAGTCTTCGCCAAAGAAGAGGGGAGGACGTGCAATGCTATACCCTTCCTAGTGGGCCATTATAGAGGAATCTCGCACAAAAAAATAATAATAAATGTTCCAAGACTTGGTCTTGGATTTAGTAATGCGGGAGAAAAATAAAAATAATAATTCACTAATTTTGATAAATAATAATAATAAAATATTAATAAAAAATATTATTTCAAATTTTGTTAAGTGCGATATTTGTCAATACTGACCAATGGTGAAAAGATGAAAATAAAATTTTCAAAAACAGTTTTGGAGGAAAAAATGAAAGGCGTAAGGATTTATTTTGAACACAAACGATATCTATTTTTCTTTCAAAAAGGAACCCCCTTGCTCGATTGGTTATTTCACCAATTCAGAGTGACCTTGCTCTGATACCAATTATTGGATTGTGCGCGTTAGAGGGGGGAGGGGTGAATAGCGCTCGTGACTAATTTGTTCGTTTAAAATCAATCGAGTAAAAATGCAGCGGAATAATGAAAAGACAGAGACAACAGAAAGCACACCAAGATTTATTTGGTTCGGAGCCTATTGTTGGACCCCGTGGTAGTTTTGATGTGATCAACCAGGTTGGTTAGGTCTTGCTGTGTTTGATCCCTGTGTCTGAGTGTGCAGGAGCTTAGGAACACAGGAAGTCGAGTGGAAGACGCAGCTAGCGAGAAGGATGGCATGGGAAGGGAGCCGACGGGCTCGGTGCATCCGAAGGACGACAGAGCTGCGGAAGAGTACTCCGGTGGGCGTGAAGAGCGTGCGTGACGTTCGAGGGACGTTAAGCTGGGACGGAAGGCTGCTCGAGGAGAAGGCCGGGAATTGGGTTCGGGTGAGCCCTATTCCAGTTGGCCGAAATCACCCAAAAGAACGGACCGTCGGAAGCTGGAAAAACCAAGCTGCAAACTATGCTGCCAGCTTGGAGGCGCCTCCAGCAAGCTTGGAGGCGCCTCCAGCAAGCTTGGAGGCGCCTCCATCATGAAGGTGCCTTCAACCCTGTTGAAGGCGCCTTCAACAGGTCACCTTTGACCGTTTGCGTTGCAGATAAAGTTTTATCCGCTGACCAAGCTGGAGGCGCCTTGAACCTTGTTGGAGGCGCCTTGGACCCTCGGGATAGACTTTCCAGGAGCTATAAAAAGGTCCCTGGAGCTAGGAATTCAACAACAACTCAAGCAATCAATCTGTAAGCAATTCCTAGCAGTAGTTCTGAGCAATTAGAGTGTAAAAGGCTTCTCCGCCTTCAGAGAAGGAGAATTTTCTTAGTGCGTTTTTCACTGCCCTGGATTAACAACCCTCTTGGTTGTAACCAGGTTAAATTTCTGTTTCTATTTCTATTTTCTGTCTCTACTTTTTTACTACTGCATTTATTCTGAGTTGAAATCCGAGGAGGGTAGTTTCATTTTTGTTTACAGCAATTCACCCCCCTCTTACCGGTCTCCGCTGCACCAACACCTATGACGATTCTTATTCCAAGGCCCACACGTGAGAGTGCTTTCGAGGGCAATCACTAATTAATCGAAGGTTACAACAAGATTTACAGTTGAAGTACAAGTAACTTTGAAATACAATAATACTAACAACTTGGAGAGTTGAATTCTTAGCGCAATCATTGTTGGGGCAGCTTTCGAGCGTCGAGGAGGCATTTTCTGAGCAGCTCGAAGAAGCGGAACTTGTTCTGAATGTTGTTGTGAAGCTCCTGATCGAAGGCTACTTTTATAGGCTATTCCGGGCACTTGGAACTACTCCGGGCGCCTGGACCACGTAGTTCGGCCAACCGATGTGCGTCACATCAGCTTGCAGATAATTTTTGGGTTCCGGGCACTCGTAATTGGTCTTGGCGCCCGAACCAACATTTTCCAACCCCTTATTTTTTGCAAAATAAAGTTAGTCCAGGCAAAAATAGTATATATAATATGAAATTTGACAGCCTATGACTGTCCGGTTCTGACTTTGAGTTTCGTCGAAACTCAAAGTCGAATCGACGCCTACTATTCCCTCTTCAGGGAACGTGTCCTCACCTCCTCCTCTCAGGAGAAGTTACCTGTTGTCAGACCGGTCCTCCAAACCGACTGGACTTTTGCTCAGCGCCCGAGGCTTCCGGTCTTCATGCTGGACGTCTGTTCCATGACCCGTCCAGACTTCCACCCAGTTCGTGACCACCAGGATTTCAACCTAGAGTCCCTGACTCTAGGATTTTGACTGAAGCGCTCGACTCATCAAGACTTCCCGTTTCCTCCCCCTAGGACCTAGGGTTACCACCCCCTAGGATTTTTCACCTGCCTAGCCGCAGCTAGGACTTTTCATCACCTAGCGTTACCACCCCCTAAAACCTAGGGTTACCACCCCCTAGGGGTTTCCACCTGCCCAGAATCCATTAGGACTTTTGCCTAAAAATACTTAGGACTTTTCCTGCAAGCTTAATCAACCTTATTAGATCACAAGATAGCTTAACTTTGGACCCTTTGACATAATCAAAACTCAAGTTCGATTGTCTGGTGCTCCCTGCACCAACACGGTGGTGTCCACTTACTGCCAGAAGATCAAATTCTCTGTGGACAGTAAGGTAGGATAAGTCAAAGGAGACCAGTTAGCCTCTCGGCGATGCTACGTTGAGATGGTCAACTCTGAAGCAAGAGCCGCTTGGAAAAACCCACGTTTAGAGGTAAATGCCATCATTAAAAACCCCCCATACTGGTTTATGAAGAAAAAGAAGAAGTTGAGATCCACTCTAACTGCCCATAAACAACTACCTTCATCGTTGCCGATCTAGAGGGCGAGAAAAAGGCGGAGTTGGTAGTCTGCCTTAGACAAAATCATGATGTGTTCGCTTGGGCGACACATGAGCTTTCCGGCATTACGCTATGTGTGGCTTAGCACGAGCTACATGTCTGACCAGACACTCGGCCTGTAAAATAAAAGGAAAGGGACTTCAGCACTGAACATAACTTGGCCATCTGAGGGGAGATAGAGAAATTGCTGGAGGCCGACCACATACGGGAGGTACAATTTCTGAGCTTGCTTGCTAACATCATATTGGTCCCCAAGCCGGGCAACAAATGGAGGGTCTACATAGAGTTCCGCGACTTGAATAAAGCATGCACGAAGGATTTCTATCCGCTGCCCCCAGATAGACTTGATGGTGGACTCTACGACAGGCTGTGAGCTGATCTACATGCTCGGCGCATATCAAGGTTATCACCAAGTGCCGCTCGCTCGAGAAGATCAAGAAAATGTCAACTTTATCATGGCCGATGGAACATTCTGTTACAACGTTATGTCGTTAGGAATAAAGAACACCGGTGCCACCTACCAGAGGCTCATGAACAAGGTGTTCCAGTGGCAAATTGGCCGCAACATAGAGGTATATGCCGACAACATATTAATAAAATCTCCAAGAGCTATTGATATTTGCACAGACATCAAGGAGACCTACCAAACTCTGAGGGCTTATGGAATAAAGCTGAACCTAAACAAGTGCCTGTTCGGCGCTAAGAGCGATCGATTCTTGGGATACATCATCACTGAGCGAGGGATCGAGGTGAATTCGAGCAAGGTCATGGCTTTACAAGATATGCCACCGTCACGCAACTTGAAGGAAGCCCAACGGCTGACCGAGCGTATTACCGCTCCGTCCAGATTCATATCCAAATCATCCGACCAGAGCCTACCATTCTTCAAGGTGCTGCGTGGGGCAACAAAATTTCTGCGGGATGTGGAGTGCGATCGGGCATTCAAAGAGCTCAAAGATTATCTCAACTCCTTGCCTATATTAGCTAAGCCGAGCACAGGAGAGCCGCTTTGGATCTATCTATCGTCCACCGAGAATGCGGTTGGCTCAGGATTAGTTAAGAAAAATGGGCAAGAGTAACAACTCATGTATTTTTTAAGTCATATATTGAAATACGCCGAATCCTGCTACACTAGTCTGGAAAAGTTAGCTTACGCTTTGGTACTAGCCGCTCGGAGACTCTGCCCATACTTCCTCTCCCATCCAATCGTCGTGATGACCAACAGTACCTTGGGAAGAGTCCTCCTCAATCCAGAAGCATTCGGCTGGATGATCAAGTGGGCAACTGAACTAAGTGAGTTTGACATTCAATACTAGCCCAAACAATGATAAAAGCTCAGGCCTTGGTTGATTTCGTCATAGAAATCTAGAACGACGAGCTAGAAGCAACTTGGAGAATATATGTTGATGGCTCTTCCACCTGACAAGGCAGAGAGATTGACATCCTACTCATTTCCCCAAGGCAAGACCGAATACAACTTTCTTTCGGTTGGATTATCGCGCCACTAACTGTAGGATCGAAAAGAATTTAGATATCTCCACAATAGTATGATATTGTCCACTTTGGGACTAAGCTCTCATGATTTTGCTCTTGGGCTCTACCCAAAATGCTTCATGCCAATGAAGATATCTTTTCTCTTATAAACCCATGATCTTTCCCATGTGTTTTCAATGTGGGACTATGTTTGCAACCTTACAACCCCAACAATACCCCCTCAAACAAAGGACCACAGACTTCCCATGTCTGATCCTCGACCCACCAGGTCTTCCTGCCCCTTGGTCCACCCGACCTACTAGGACTTCCTTGCCTAGACGTAACTAGGACTTCCTGCCTGGTGTCTGGTCCTCTTGATCCAAACATAGGAGCCCCCCACTTTCTATGTTTGAGGTTAATATTGTACCCACATGGCTCAATTAGACCATAGCTCTTGTGCACAGTCGGCAATTAAACCTTTTGGCAGTCTTGACTATGATACCAATTGTAGGATCGAAAAGAATTTAGATATCTCCATAATGGTATGATATTGTCCACTTTGGGCCTAAACCCTCATGGTTTTGCTCTTGTGCTCTATTCAAAAGGCCTCATGCCAATGGAGATATCTTTTCTCTTATGAACCCCATGATCTTTCCCATGTGTTTTCAATGTGGGACTATGTTTGCAACCTTGCAACCCCAACACCAACAATGAGGCTGAGTATGAAGCCTTGATAGCCGACTTGCCAGCAGCGCGACATGTCAAGCCACAAAGGCCCTCATTCACTCGGACTCCTAGTTGGCCGTCCATCAGCTAGCGGGGGCATTCGAGATTAGCATCCCCCGACTCAAGTTATATGCAGAAGCCTTCGAGAAGCTAAAGACAAATTTTCAAGAAGTTATTGTACAGAAGATCCCTCGATCGGACAATCAAGCAGCAGATGTACTGGGTAAGTTAGCTAGTTCATTATCATCGGTCATGATTAGCTAGCCGATCGAACATGTTTCTTTGGTGGCGCATATTGACCGGATGGAGGGAGTTGCCTTTCCGAGAGATTGGAGAACACCGTTAGTCGAATTTCTCCGATCGGGTAGTACGTTGGCCGACCAGGAGGCGACATATCTATTAAAGAAGAGGGCCGGACGATTCACTTTGGTCGAAGATCAGCTGTACAAAGGAGCCTTCTCTAGGCCCTTGCTCAAGTGTGTTGGACCAGAGGATGCAGCGTACATCTTGTAAGAAGTGCACCAAGGCTCTTGTGGAAGCCATCTAGGCGGCCGTTCGCTAGCTCGAAAGATTCTCTTGACTGGATACTTTTGGCCAACTCTCCAAGAGGATGCCGTTCGGACTACAGCCACATGCCTGTCCTGCCAAAAGTATCACAATATTTTGCACCGACCGATCAAAGAGATTAAGTCATCCACAGTATTTTGCCCGTTCGACTAATGGAGCATGGGCATCGTGAGACCATTTCTCAAGGCGACGGGTCAGCGAAGGTTCCTGCTCATTGCTATGGACTACTTTTCAAAATGGGTGGAGGCTGACCCCTTGGCAAAGGTAAGTGAGCATATGGTCATTAATTTCATCTGGCAGAACATCCTTTGACAGTTCGGCATCCCCCGTCGGTTCGTCTCGAATAACGGGAGGTAGTTCGAGGGTCGAAAGCTTTGGGAGTGGTGCAAAGGCATGACATCCAGTAGGTTTTCACCACAGTAGCCTACCCCTAGAGCAACGGCCAGACAAAGGTTACAAACCAGGAGATCCTCAGAGGCTTATGAACTTGGCTCAACCATGCAGGAGGTAGCTGGGTCGACGGGCTCTCAAGTATCTTGTGGGCACTTCACATGACTCCAAAGGAGGCAACCGACATAACATCATTCCAGCTGGTGTACTGAGGAGAAGTGGTGGTTCTTATAGAGGTTGGAGTAGAATCTAACTGAGTGAGACTTTACAATGAGGGAAATATCGAGCGAAGGTTAATGGAGCTCGACTTGGTGGATAAAGCGCGGGATAAAGTGGTCGTTCGGCTAATGGCTTACTGACAACGAATAAGGCAGAACTACAACAGGAGGGTGATCTTGAGGTCCTTCCAGGTCAGTGATCTAGTGTGGAAGAAAATCAAACCGATCGGCGACATCACCAAACTCGAGGTACCATGGGTGGTGTAACGACCACCCTTCTTACTACTACTCTCTAAGGGCGACCGTTACCTAACTACTACTCTACTTACTAGTGTCACTTATGCTATTATTAGCAACACTTAGATTTATCACGACCCTAGAGGAATTTCTACCGAAAAATTTCGACAGAGTCTCCCTTGTACCGGTGACCAAATCAACAATACAAACAATCTATACTCAGCCACAGGCGGCTGAAACAAATATTTTCACAACCACGTAGTAATAATACACACTATAACTAAAAGAAAGCTATTCTAGCAATAGTAACCAAACATAACTCCAACAGTAGGACATATCAAGCTACAAATACGAATTAAACTCCATTACAATCTCAACTTCATAATAGCATTTAAGAAGAAAACTAAAAACATAAACTGAAACTCTAAACAGGTAGATCCTGAAATTTTGCTAGCAAACTCTAGATCTCTCCATAGTCCAGTCATCACACACCTTCATCACCACCACCTTGTCGCCTTCCTTTCATATTTTAGCATTTCCTTTATCTGCAGTAGGAGGGAAAATAAAACTATAAAAGGAAGGCGACAAGGTGGTGGTGATGAAGGTGTGTGATGACTGGACTATGGAGAGATCTAGAGTTTGCTAGCAAAATTTCAGGACCTACCTGTTTAGAGTTTCAGTTTATGTTTTTAGTTTTCTTCTTAAATGCTATTATGAAGTTGAGATTGTAATGGAGTTTAATTCGTATTTGTAGCTTGATATGTCCTACTGTTGGAGTTATGTTTGGTTACTATTGCTAGAATAGCTTTCTTTGAGTAATAGTGTGTATTATTAAGAGAGTAGTAGTAAGAAGGGTGGTCGTTACAGTTGGTATCAGAGCAGTGTTCCATTCTCCAGCATCACACACACATCAGCATCATCCTTGCCGTCTCCAAGTAAGAAAGTATTTAAATTCTTTCTTTATTTTTCTTTCCTTATTATTAACTGCAGTATAGAGTAATTGTTTTGAGTGCTTAAGTAAGATAGAAAATTTTGTTTCCCTTTTATTTCATATATATGCATGATTAGAAGGGTTAGAGAAGCTATCAAGCCTTTTCCTTTGCATAATTAGATGGCAAGAAGAGGACGTCCCCGTACCGTTCGTGCTTAGGACCAAGCTCAAGAGAACGAAGTTCCCAGAGCAACTGAGCCTAATCTTTCTGAAGTTGTGGCTCAACTTCAGAAGCAAGTAGCGGAGCAGCAGTAAGTAATTGCCAATCTGATGGAAAATCAGCAACCAGTTCCTCCCACTCCTCCAACAGTAACTGTGGAGACTCCAGGGGTAACCGAGGTTCCACCAGTTGCCCTGGGAGTCGTCACAGCACCTCAGAGACAAAAAGCCTACCTGATACAGTGGCTGAAACTGAAACCAGAGAGCTTCTCAGGAACGACTGAGCCCTGAGATGCGTAGGTTTGGTTCAAGACACTTGAGAGCACAATGGAGCTTCTTGACTGACCAGAAGTCGAGAAGGTTAAATGCACCTCTTTCTGCTTATCTGGAGATGCTCGTATGTGGTGGGAGCGAGTTAAGAGTAAGAGAGCAGTCAACCAGATGAGCTGGGTTGACTTCGAGACAGAGTTTTACGAAGAATTCTTCTGTCAACGGTTCACCAATAAACAATATGAGGAGCTTATATAATTTAGACAAGGTGACCTAGTAGTAGAAGAAGCGGTCAAAATATTCAACAGGCTAGCTCGTCTTTGCCTAGAGTTAGTAAGTACAGAGAAAGAACGAGTCAGACTGATGCTCCAAATGCTGAGACCAGAAATAACACTTAATGTGAGTAGTGAAACTCACCGACCACAAATTGGTGAAGAGCTGGTCAGCAGGGCATTAGTGAGCACTATCTGAACAGCATCAAGACACAACAAACACAACACAAGTCAGTCAAGATCGAAGAGAAGACAGTGGGGAAACAGGGACCCCAGTCAAGTAATTAGAACTGGAAGGACAAAGATAACAAGAAAGACCCAAGCAAGAATATGTTCGGATAGTCTGTGAGTATCCAAAGGTATTTTCAGAAGGGCTACCTGGACTACCTCCCGACAGAGAAGTGGAGTTTGAAATTGAGTTGGTACCTGGTACCGGTCTAATTTCAAAAGCTCCGTATCGCATGTCTCTAGCAGAGCTGAAAGAGTTACAAGAGCAACTTCAGGAGCTGCTTGACAAAGACTTCATCCGCCCTAGTCACTCACCTTGGGGAGCTCCTGTGTTGTTAGTCAAGAAGAAAGATGGAACTATGCGGATGTGCATAGATTACAGAGCTCTGAATCAAGTGACCATCAAGAACAAGTACCCCATTCCCAGGATCGACGACTTATTTGATCAGCTGAGAGGGGTAACAGTATTCTCGAAGATAGACCTGCGCTCTGGGTACCATCAGCTGAAGGTGAAAGAAAGAGACATATCCAGAACAACTTTCAGAACCAGATACGGACACTACAAGTTTGTAGTCATGCCTTTTGGTGTGACTAATGCACCAGCGGTCTTCATGGACTTAACGAATAGAGTGTTCAGAGAATACCTTAACAAATTTGTCATCGTATTCATCGACGACATTCTGGTCTATTCAAGGACTCCAGAGGAGCATGACACGCATTTGAGGATAGTACTGCAGACTTTTCAGCAAAAGTAGCTTTACGTTAAATTCTCAAAGTGCGAGTTCTGGTTAGATCAGGTGGCATTTCTAGGTCACATAATTTCTAAAGAAGGCATCCAAGTGGATCTAGTCAAAATAGAAGCAGTCAACAACTGGAGCAAACCCAAGAACGCCAGGGAGATCAGAAGCTTCCTTGGTTTAGCTGGGTACTACAGGAAATTCGTGGAGGACTTTTCCAGGATAGCCTCTCCACTAACAACCCTCACCAGGAAGAACAAGAAGTTTGAATTGTCAGATAAATGTGAGCAGAGTTTCCAAGAGCTCAAGAAGAGACTGACCAGTGCTCCTATCCTGACAGTTCCAGAGAGTGACAAGAGTTTTGACATCTACAGTGATGCTTCCAAGATGGGCTTAGGAGCTGTACTCATGTAAGAAGGAAAAGTTATAGCTTATGCTTCCAGACAACTCAAAGACTACGAGAAGAACTATCCCACTCACGATCTTGAGCTGGCAGCTAAGGTTTTTTCACTAAAACTCTGGCGACATTATTTGTATGGAGTTCAGTGTAGAATCTTCACAGATCATCAGAGTCTTAAGTACTTTTTCACTCAGAAGGACTTAAACATGAGACAGCGCAGGTGGCTGGAGTTGGTCAAAGATTATGACTGTGAAGTCCTCTACCACCCAGGCAAAGCTAACAAAGTGGCAGATGCACTAAGCAAAAAGTCCAGTGCATCCCTGATGTCTTTGTCATAATTAGCTCTGCCACTGCAGAAGGAGTTGTTAGATTTTGGACTTGAAATTATTTATGGACAACTCTCTGCATTGACCTTAGAGTCTACCTTGCTTGAGGACATACAGAGAAAGCAAAGTGAAGATCCAGACATTCAGAAGATCAAGCAAAGGATACAGAAAGAAGACAAATCAGAGTTTCGAGTAACAGATAGCGGGATTCTTTATCAGGGAAGTCGCATTTGCGTGCCTAATGATGAAGAACTGAGAAAGAAGATTTTAGAAGAAGCTCATAGCACACCATACTCCATGCATCCTGGTTCTTCCAAGATGTACCATGATGTGAAACAGAGGTTCTAGTGGTCAGGACTCAAAAGAGACGTTGCTAAATATGTCAGTACCTGCCTGACATGCCAGAGAGTCAAAGCAGAACACCAGAGACCAGGAGGAGTTCTTCAGCCTCTTCCAATACCAGAATGGAAATGGGAAGACATATCCATGGACTTCATAACAGGCCTCCCAAGAACCACCAATGGATATGATGTGATATGGGTAATAGTAGACCGATTGACTAAGTCTGCTCATTTCCTAGCCATCAAGGTGTCCCACTCTATAGAGCAGTTGACCTAGCTATATGTTAAAGAGGTAGTCAGACTTCACGGAGTTCCCAAATCTATCGTTTCTGATAGGGATGGATGCTTCACCTCACACTTTTGGGAGTGCATTCAGAATGCACTAGGCACCAAACTCAAGTTCAGCACAACTTTCCATCCACAGACTGATGGATAGACAGAGCGAGTGAACCGGATTTTAGAAGATATGCTCAGAGCTTGTGCGCTGGATTTCAAAGGAAGTTGGTGCAAGTATTTGTACTTAGCTGAATTTGCCTACAACAATAGCTATCAGGCCAACATCAAGATGACACCTTATGAGGCATTGTATGGCAGGAAATGCAGATCACCCATATGCTGGCAAGAAGCAGGAGAGAGAAAAGAAATGGAAGTAAAGATGGGTATTCAGACCGAGCTGATAGATGAGACTATTCAGGTGATCCAGAAAATCAGGCAAAGAATTGAGACTGCCCAGAGCAGACAGAAGAGTTATGCTGACACACGTCGTAGGCCATTGGAATTCCAAGTAGGAGATTCAGTCTTCCTCAAGGTCGCTCCTATGAAGGGAGTGATGAGATTTGACAAGAAGGAAAAATTAAGTCCTCGCTATGTAGGACCTTACCTGATCATAGAGAGGATTGGGAAAGTAGCTTACAAGTTGGACTTACCACAAGACATGTCAGCAATACACAATGTATTTTATGTTTCCATGCTAAAGAAGTGTCTCCACGACCCGTGTCAAGTGATTCAGCCTCAGTTAGTGCAGATCCAAGAGGATCTTAGTTATGAGAGCAGACCTACACAGATAGTGGACAGAGAAGTCAAGAGAGTAAGAAATAAAGAAGTGTCACTAGTGAAGGTCATCTGGCAGAACCAGAAGCACGAGGAAGTCACTTGGGAGCGAGAGGACAGTATGAGATAGAAGTATCCAGAGTTGTTCTAAGTTCGAGGATGAACTTTTTATAAGGTATGGGGGATTGTAACAACCCAATTTTCCCTATTTCAAGTTCTAAAAGTCTATAAAAATATTTAGAAATACCTTTAAAATATTCTAGAGATTTTTAGGAATTTTTAGAGTATTTTTACGTAATTTTTGGAGGTCGTTTAGTATGTTTACAAAAAAAGAAAGAAATTCTGACAAAAACCTTTGAAGGCGAGGCTCGAACCCGTGACCTCGGGTCAAACCCGACCTAACCGGACGTAGCCGACTAGCTGAGCTACGCGGGTTTTGTTAACCCAATATGGAGAGAATTAGGTTTAAAGCATAGTTATAATTATAACCCGAGTATAAGAAAAGAAATTAGGTTTTTATTTTCCGGAAAACCTAAAGATTTCCTCTCAAAATTCCTCTCCTTCTCCCTCGCGATGGCGTCTCCTCTTCTCGGGCAAGATCGCAGCCGCAGCTAGGGTTCCTCCCTTCGGGCGCCGGCGAGATTTTCCGACGGGTCTTCACCTGTGCGTGACCACCTCGGCGAGGGGAGCTCGGAAACGCAAAAAAAAGAGTTGCCGAGAGGTTTCGCCCAAACCCTAAAAGCCTTCTTCCTCTCCTTCGGTTGTAAGTGCAAGCAAACCATAGTTGTAGGACCGTTGGGCCGGCTGGGAGGGGGTTGTTGGATATCCTGCTAACACAAAAAAGAGAACAAACCCTCCTCGAACTCTTTAGGCTAACACTTGCATAATTAAGTTAAGCAGATAAATTAAAAGCATAAAGAAAAGCGAGGCACAAAAGATTTACTTGGTTACAACCGATGTGGTTGTTAATCCAAGGAAGATTAAGCTCAATAAAACTCCTTCGGGCGGAGAAGCCCCGTACAACATTGAAGTGCAGAAAACAGAAGCTTAGACTAAAAGAGAGTGTGCAAGCACTGGATTTACAATCAGTGAGTTCCTATTAAAGCTTCTGGACCAAGGCTATATTTATAGCCTTGGTCGGGGCGCCTGGAAGGGTTCCGGGCACCCTGGGGGGGATAAATTTTATCCCCAACGTTCAGATTGCGAAAATCGCAATCCTGGTCAAAATCATGGTCCGAGCGCCCGGATGCATTTCGGGCGCCCTGGACAGCTCCGGGCGCCCGGATTGGTTCCGAGCGCCCCAGAGCAAAAAGTCAACTACAGTTGACTTTTTGTCCGAGACCACTTCTCCGTTAAGTCCCCGTCTCGGTCCGGGTCTACTGCTCCGGATCTGCTTGATTGGGTGATCTCGGCCTTCCGGAATAGGGCTCACCCGAACCCATGTTCCGGCCTTCTCGAGCGTGCTTCCCTCCGGCTTCTCGTCCCTCAGAATTGCTGCGTGTTCCTTCTCGTCCACCAGCGTACTCATCCGCAGTCTTCGTCCCTCAGTCGCACCCCGTGCCGACCTTCGCGCTAGCTGCGTCTCTTGCTCCTCGAGCAATCTTCCGCTCCGGCTTTCGTCCCTCGGAACCACCGCGCGCGCTTCCTTCTCGTCCGCCGGTGTACTCTTCCGCAGCACCTCGTCCCTCGGACGCACCACGTGCCGTCCTTCTCGCTAGCTGCGTCTTCCGCTCGAGTACCTGTGCTCCTAAGCTCCTGCACACTTAGACACAAGGTTAAATACAACGCAGGACCTAACTTGACTTGTTGATCACACCAACACAACCTTGGGGTTCCAACAATCTCCCCCTTTTTGGTGTGATCAACCCAAGTTAAGCTAGGGACAAAAAATAGATATGAAATTAAAGAGTTTATTGCAATAACGTGCAACATGATAGATAAAAATTTTTTTTAATAGAATTTAACAGAAAATTTCAATTTTCTCTACCTCCCCCTAGACTTATACTTTCTCTTCTCCCCCTTTGATCACAATAAAAATGGGGTTTCAAGAAAAACAATCTAAGGGTTAAAGACTTAGAAAAAAAATTTCGAGAACAATTTTGAGCAATTTCGAGAACAATCTAAGGGTTAAGATCCTTTTAGAGCAATTTCGAGAACTTTGAAAATTTTGCAATAATTTTCACCAAAAAAAAATCATTCTAAGAAAATTTAGCAAAAATGATAACGTAAAAAAAATTTTCTTTGCATTTATTTAATTGTTGTTCTAATGCTCTTTATCAACAGAATTTAAATTTCCATTTTAATTTATCAAAACTTCTTAAACCACACTGTTTCAAATTTAAAGCCACAAATATTAAACATGCAACAATTTGTATCATGTTAATCTCTATTATTTTTTGAATTTCAACTTCACAAAAAAATTCAAATAGCATAAATTCTAACTTGATAAAATTCCTCAATAATATAAAAAAATCTTTCGGCAATGTGCAAAATTCGTTTGAAAGAATATTTTGTAATTTGCCAGAATTTTTTAACAATAAGAATTTGCAGGAATCTATTAATAATAGGTTTCTTAATCCGAAAATATTTTTCGATGAATCAATTACTAATTCATAAAACTTTTTCAATAAAGTAATTTGTAATTCCAAATTTTTAGGACCAGAAAAAGTTTTCGATAATATTTCTAAGTTGCATAATTCTTTCGAAAAACTTCTTTGTGGTTCACAAAAGTTTTTTAGCAAAGTTTCCAACTTGCAAAATTCTTTTGTTAAGATATTTTGAAATTCGAAGAACTCTTTCGATAATATTTCAAATTTGCAGGATAAGTTTGACAATTGATTTTCTAATATAAAAAACTCTTTCGATGATTCGCAAAAATTTTCAGGCAATTCTTCGATTGAATCATTCAATTGATCAGAGGTTCGAGTCCATACCTGACTTACCTTGTCAGTAATTGTTTCTCCCCCTATCGAGTTGCTTTCTTCCGAAGATTCTCCCCCTTCATCGATCTCGGGATGTACTTCGGCTGTTGTAGTACTTACCTCGATTTCGGACTCTTCTGTCGGTGGCTCGGTGTCTATTGGGGTGTCAGCTTCTGAAGGTTCTTCGTAGAGCTGTAAGAACTTTTCCCAAAGTTCTTTTGCGCTTTCATAATCTGCGACCTTTTTGAAATCTTCCTTTGGTATTACATTCAGAAGATAATATTTTGCTCGCCCATTTGCCATAGACTCCTCACGTTGCTTTTCGTTCCAGAGGCGTAGATCGAGTCCTTCTCCGTTCGTGTTCTTTGGTTCTTCATAACCAAATTTCATTATTATAGAAATATCAGAATCTGAGTTAAGGTATACCTCCATGTTTTGTTTCCAGATGGAAAACTCCCCCTCGAATGTAGGTGGGTAGTCGCTAGCTCTGGCCATCGTTTTTGTTGCGTCAGACGGCGGTTAGTCCTTTTGAGGCGTACTCGGCTCTGATACCACTTGTAGGACCGTTGGGTCGGCTGGGAGGGGGTTGTTGGATATCCTGCTAACACAAAAAAGAGAACAAACCCTCCTCGAACTCTTTAGGCTAACACTTGCATAATTAAGTTAAGCAGATAAATTAAAAGCATAAAGAAAAGCGAGGCACAAAAGATTTACTTGGTTACAACCGATGTGGTTGTTAATCCAAGGAAGATTAAGCTCAATAAAACTCCTTCGGGCGGAGAAGCCTCGTACAGCGTTGAAGTGCAGAAAACAGAAGCTTAGACTAAAAGAGAGTGTGCAAGCACTGGATTTACAATCAGTGAGTTCCTATTAAAGCTTCTGGACCAAGGCTATATTTATAGCCTTGGTCGGGGCGCCTGGAAGGGTTCCGGGCGCCCTGGGGGGGATAAATTTTATCCCCAACGTTCAGATTGTGAAAATCGCAATCCTGGTCAAAATCAAGGTCCGGGCGCCCCGGAGCAAAAAGTCAACTATGGTTGACTTTTTGTCCGGGACCACTTCTCCGTTAAGTCCCCGTCTCGGTCCGGGTCTACTGCTCCGGATCCGCTTGATTGAGTGATCTCGGTCTTCCGGAATAGGGCTCACCCGAACCCATGTTCCGGCCTTCTCGAGCGTGCTTCCCTCCGGCTTCTCGTCCCTCGGAATTGCTGCGTGTTCCTTCTCGTCCACCAGCGTACTCATCCGCAGTCTTCATCCCTCAGTCGCACCCCGTGCCGACCTTCGCGCTAGCTGCGTCTCTTGCTCCCCGAGCAATCTTCCGCTCCGGCTTGCGTCCCTCGGAACCACCGCGCGCGCTTCCTTCTCGTCCGCCGGTGTACTCTTCCGCAGCACCTCGTCCCTCGGACGCACCGCGTGCCGTCCTTCTCGCTAGCTGCATCTTCCGCTCGAGTACCTGTGCTCCTAAGCTCCTGCACACTTAGACACAAGGTTAAATACAACGCAGGACCTAACTTGACTTGTTGATCACACCAACACAACCTTGGGGTTCCAACAGTAGTAAGTACTACTCACCTGTGGTAGGAGTTGCTCCGAATTTATTTGGATGTTTCCTTGTATCTCCTGAATTAGAAGCATGCTGTACAGAATTTCTCTGCTTATGCTTGCTGCCGTGAATCAGAGAAGAAGGAAGGGATTGGTCGGATTAGGTTATGGTTTTGTGGGCAAGCCATGGGTAGGAGATGAGTTAGATTTCCAGTTGGTAGTGTAGTTTCTGTGGTTGCTGCCATAAACGGAAATGACTCACATGTTCATAATGTCTCAGTGTATGATTTTCTTGCTTCCGGTGTTTGCTGTGCCGAATTTGCTATGCTAAGTGCTGTGCCGAGAGTTTCTTGCTTGGGTTTGCTGTTGAACAGGATTATAAGCTAGGGTTTTCCCTTTTATTCCTTACCGTCTGTAGCATAACTATTAAGCATTCCAGTTTATTGTTCGAGTTTAATTGTGTAGAAGGAGTTTAGCTCTTAAATGTTTGTTACCGTGGTGCTGAATAGGAGGATGTCTGGCTTTCGGTTGAGATGCAGTGGCAGGAATAACCTATATAAGTAGAAGAAGTATGGCAGGTTTATTTTAGCTTATGTGGCTTGCATTATCTCGGATTAATGTAGCTGGTAGTTGCTATCCTTTGCTCTATTTTATAGCATGAGCAGTAAGTTCAAATTTGCTTTCTTCTGCTCTATTTTATAGCATGATCAGTAAGTTCAAATTTGCATTCTTTTGCTCTATTTTATAGCATGATTAGTAAGTTCAGATTTGCTTTCTTTTGCTTTATTTTGTAGCATGTTTAGAAAGTTCAGATTTGCTTCTTTTGCTTTATTTTATAGCATGTTTAGAAAGTTCGTATTTGCTTTCCATTGCTTTGTTTTATAACATGCTTAGAGAGTTCAGATCTGCTTCCCTTGTGTTACTTTTATATAGCATGCTTGGTTAGTTGTAATCCTATACTTGTTAGATATATCTACAGGATTCTAATAATCTCTAATAAAGGAGTATGAGAAGTATGAGTAAAGAAAAGACTAGAGTCTAGTTAAAAAGAGATAACTAACAAATTAAAGTAAGAGGCTAGTACCCGACTTCCAAGGTTGTCATTAAATAAATCCAGGTGACCAATTCCAAGGTCTTGGCCCTGGTAAGACCAAGGTCTTTACCTCATAGGACTAGAGGTTCGCTACCTCAGTCACTATTAGAGAGCACGCAAAACAAAGATGGTACTAAGCCTGGGCCTAAAGAAAAAGAAAAGAAAGAATAAAAGAAGAAGAAAGTAAAAGAGAAATTAAAAGATTAATTTCTGGTATAAAGATATAAGAAAATGAAACAAGTATTATGCTTAGAATCAGTAGAAGTTAGTTTCTTTAATTCTAAGCCTACAGTAGTAGTTTCATTATTTTCCTATCAGTTAGTGAGCATGTTTAGTATTCAGTTTTATTTTTGTATACCATGAGTACATGCAGCTTTGCTTTTAGCATTTCAGTTTTAGTATTGTTGCATTCTTTTTATGCACTTCGAGTTTTTGTGAGATAGATTAGTACTTACTAAGCATTTCTCTTATAGTTTTATTTTCTTTCCTCCTACTGCAGATAAAGGAAAAGCTAAGATATGAAAGGAAGGCGACAGGGTGGTGGTGGTGATGAAGGTGTGTGATGACTGGACTGTGGAGAGATCCAGAATTAGCTGGCAAAATTGTCAAGACTTTATGTTTAATTCTTTTAGTTTCCTTAAGTTTTATTATGAGTTGAGACTGTATTTAAGTTTATTCCGCACTTTACTTTTATTATTTGTGGAGTGATGTAGTTGGTTGCTTTTGCTAGAGTAGTTGCTTTGGTTATAGTGTGATTTTATTACTGCGTGGTTGTGAAAAATGTGCTCCAGCCGCCTGTGGCTGCGTATATATTGTTTGTATTATGGATTTGGTCACCGGTACAGGAGAGACTCTGCCGAAATTTTTCGGTAGGAATTTCTCTGGGGTCGTGATAAATCTAAGTATTGCTAATATTAGCATAAGTGACACTAGTAAGTAGAGTAGTAGTTAAGTAACAATCGCCCTTAGAGAGTAGTAGTAAGAAGGGTGGGTTGTTGCAGGTGGGACCTTACAAGGTCGTACAGAAACTCCACTCGGGGGCCTATTACTTGGAAGACGAAAACGGGAGATGACTCGAGCGACCGTAGAGCGTGAATCATCTCCAATCCTACAGACCTGGGTGAGAGGTGCGTGAGCAAATATAAATGTACTTGTGTGTATGCCTTCTAGATGCAGGGTCGACATGAATAAAAACCAAAGATTTCTAGACTCTTGAGCTGACCAAGCCAAGTTAAAAGTTGAGCGGCGACTATAAACCCTTATCTCCATCAGCAGTCGAGCGACGACCTTAAACTCATGTCTCTATCAACGGTCGAGAGCCGACCTTAAAACCTTGTCTCCATCAGTGGTCGAGCGGCGACCTTATACCCTTGTCTCCATCAGCGGTCGAGCGGCGACCATAAACGCTTATCTCCATCAACGGTTGAACGACGACCTTAAACCCTTATCTCGATAAGCAATCAAGCGTTGATCTTAAACTCAGGCCCGATGAAGAACAGTATTGACTAAAAACGATCGACCGGGAATACACGCTATTCAAAAGCTTTAAGTTTTCAAAATACGGTGGCCGTTCAGTAATCAAGAGTAGATAAATCTGCTATGATTTCTTGTCACTGATCGGAGGGTCATAAAGCCACACTAAGTATAAACAACTTGTAGTTTCGCTCGGGTTCATGCGGCAACACGTGAATGACTAAAATGCAAGTCAAACTGAAAGATGCCGAATGGAAATGCAGGGAAAAATGAACAAGAAAATATTGTCGGACGAATGATCATTCATTAACACATTAAAGATTACAAACATGCATGAAGGGCAATACAAAATCATTCACTTGAGCAAGATCACTCTAGATAATCCAAGGAATCGTCAAGCAATGACTTAGTTAGCTTGTCCCGATTGATAACCTTGCTTGTCAGAGCGGCGGGGAGGTAGCCGCCTTCCTTAAGTTGGCTGAGCGTCCCGTCGATTGCAAGGTTGAACAGATGAAGTGCTCGATCTGGGACCTTGTAATTAAAAGCATCCGATCGGATGTAGGATCGCTTCATGAGCTTGAATCTACTTGACTCGGCCTCCTGATAAGTCTCTAGGTCCATTTGAGAGGCTTCCAACTCTGCCTTTAGTGTCGTTGCTCCTCATCTTTTGCAGCGAGCTGGCTTTTTGCGGTAGTCTACTCAGCTAACCATCTGTTCCGCTCTGCCTTTAGGGTAGCCTCAGCTTCCTTCAAGTTCTGGGCTAACACCCGAAACTCTTTATTTTTTATCTCTAGATCTTCAATAGCTCGGAGCTTCCTATTGTTGGCCGAATGGATTTTGAATTTAAAGGTGTTGGCCTGTTTATTGAGTCGAGCTAATTGGGTGGCCTGCTCGGCGTTTTTTCCCTTCTCTGCCTCCAGCTGCTCGGTGTTCTTAGCCAGATCGACTCTTAGTTGAGTGATGTAGAGCTCGAGTGTCGTGTTACGGGAGCTTATCAAATTATAATTAAAGTTACCGAACCCCTCTACACTAAAGTAGTATAGAGCTGACTCGGGTCGTCTCCCAAAGAATATAACGATAGGATGATAACTTCAGGATTAGTTATGGCTTTTGGATTTTTAATATGAAACTGGGAGTTTGGGTTTTGAATTTTGAACTACGATATGAAATAACAAACAAGTGTGGAATTTAAACCTATGGAACAAAAGAGCAATGCGAGTATGAAATCTAATCCTGATTAATGAAAGACATCCTATCTATCAATTAATAGTAATCTCATAGTGCATTGTCACTCTACACTACGATTTCACCAATAATAGAATTAATCTAAGGAATGAAATAGCAAAGTATTAAATGAACCTAACCTAGTAAATGAAAGACGATGCAAATAAGAAAACATAGTCTAACTTAAACTATGATTGCAAGGAAATTAAAGACAACATAGAGTAAACAAATAATGAAACTAAGCATGGAATATAACTTAGAGCATTAAAGAAAGCTAATCTACCCTAGCCTAACTGCATTCAAACGAAGAACAAAACTTATAGAAATTGCAAAAGACAAGATAAGCAAACATTAAGTGAAATAAAATGCACGAATTTAACCCTACTGTTGTAAGAAACATTTTGTCGAACACTTCACGAGCATAAATCAAAATAGCATTAGTACGTGCCCTAAAACATGGGAGAGCAATTTAGTACAAGCATCAAACAATCAACCATACAAATCAACATATCAATACGAATCAAGTGAAGAAATGCAACGATCAAAAGCTGGTGGAATCTGTTCGGAAGAAGATCTGTTGCTGGAAGAAAATCGTGTTGCTCTGAATTGAAGTCGTGAGAGGAGATGCGAACAAAGAGATCCCTTCTACTGTGCCGTGCGTGTGGAGGTAAGGGATTCTTAGTGGGTTTCGGATTTGGGTTAAGGAGAATAGATCCATTAGGAATGGAATCCGGATCCATTAAGAATAGGGTTCAAAATTGGGCTCCAAATTGGATGAGTTGACTTTTGTGATTGGGTTTGAAGAGTGGAGCTCTACTTCTTTCTTGATCCAAATTGGAATGAAATGAGTCGAGCTCTTCAAATTAGCTCATGCTCAACCTTAGCATTGAGTCCAATTAATTTGACTCCACTCATGTCTATGGCTCCTCTTTAATTCCCTACAAAAATCATGAAATAATAGAAAAATTAGGGAAAGAGTATAAAAAGCTCATAAATATATCCTAACTCATGAATCATAATATTAAGCAAGATTTAAGTGAATGAGAGGATAAAAATGTTAAGTATGAGAGCTAAAATATTACATAAAAATGTTAATTATCAATTCCCCCACACTTATTCTTGCACATCTCGGGCAAGTGAAATAAAACTAGGAAACAACCAAAAACTCATCTCCCTATCAATTTCCTAACAATACTTTGAAATTAGTAAAAGAAAGTTACTTAGGATCATCAAGTTTTAAGAATCAAGGTATTCATGGTTCCAATTCTCACAAAAGTCAACAAGCATGGTAATTTCAATCAACTTGAATAGACTAAGCATGATAAAGCCTCACAAGGACAATATATACACTAATGCTCACATAAATATAGACATGAAAGTGGAGCTCTCTCTAAAGCAACTCATGACATTGCACTACCATATGCTTGCTTATTTTCTACTTCTCCACTATTGTAAACATAAGTACACATAAATCAAGAGGACTTATCATGAATAATAATGAAACCATAAATGTAAACAATAGTGTTGATACAGTCTGACCTGGCTGTTGTTTTGATGTTGACACTGATTTAAGTTTGTATCAGATATTGATTAAACTCAGAATGACTACTGATCGAGGTTGATCAGTTGGGAGGGAAAGTCCTGGTGAGTGAAGCCAGGCAAAGGAAATCCAGATGGGTCAAGACATCTGGTGAAAAGTCCAAGAAGGGAGCTTGGCACGGGAAAAGTCCAAGTATGCTGACTTGGCACGGAATGGTCAGAGAGGGCTCGGTAGCTCGTTCTCCGGACTAGGTCAGAGAGGGCTCGGTAGCTCGTTCTCTGGACCGGACGAAGTCGGAGAGGGCTCGGTAGCTCGTTCTTCGGACTAAGTCAGAGAGGGCTCGGTAGCTCGTTCTCTGGACCGGACGAAGTCGGAAGAGGGCTCGGTAGCTCGTTCTCTGGACCAGACTAGGTCAGAGAGGGCTCGGTAGCTCGTTCTCCGGATTAGGTCAAAGAGGGACCTAAGTGGACATTACATGGCACATTGGATCGGTCGGTAGACCGATCCAGTGACACAAGAATCAGTGGATCGGTCGGCAGACCGATCCGGTCGAAGTTCCACGGATCGGTCGATGACCGATCGGATGACACTCGAGCACAGAGTGAAATCGATCGGTGCGGACCGATCGAACTACTCGAGCACATCGAGTGCAATCTAATCGTCGGGAGACCGATCGGGAGAAAAGCCCGCAGAAGAGAGAAAGAGGTGGATCGGTCGTGGACCGATCCACACTCAATCTGATCGGTCACTCGACCGATCGAGAATGAACTCGACCGATCGGTTGTTGCTGATCGGTCCAGCTGTGATCGGTCCGTGACCGATCCACACACTCGATTTGTTCATTGTATGATTCCTTCACCGCTTTTGATATATCTCTTTCATTTATGTGATGTAATCCTCTGTGCTGTTAGCTTTGAGTTTGCAGGTTAACAGGTATCATTCCAAGCCTAATTTCAAATTAAGTTCATAAGAGGAATGCGACAAATGGTCTTTCTGCTGGTTTCAGCGGCGCATGGTGCATTTCAGGCATCAAGCTGTGATCTGGCTACGATCTGCTTGACTCCTGGGGATTGGTTCGAGCTCAGAAGACGCCAGTGTTGACTGTGATATCATTGGTGTGAGTTCAGAGAATCAGAGAAGGAGGAAAAGGGATTGGCTGCAGCGCTGATTTGCGCAGTTTGGACCAGATCTGTGACAGCAGAGATAAGGTTTTGAGAAGCAGTAAAAACAGCGAGAGGGGAACAAGAACAACAACAAGAAAGCTTGAAAGAAAAGAGTGTGCTGTTGTGCGAAGTTCTTGAGCTCTCGGGTGAACTGCGATCTCTGTTTCTGTTACTGATCCTCGCGTGGTTGTAAGCATTTCTATTCTCCTTCGCCACCGAGTTTCTGTAAGTCTCGTGCTTTAACTTAGATATTTCTTGAGACTTTGTGGGAAGGTTACTCCACCTAGAAGGAGGATTTTTAGCCGGAATTCTTCCGGGGTGCGATCTACCGAAGATCAAGGAGTCGTCCACCTTACAGACACGCCGAGGAGTAGGGGCAAGTTATCCCCGAACCTCGTAAATCTGTGTATCAGTGTTTGTGTGCTGGTTTTCGTTTTGTTTTAGTTTGCTTATTCCGTTGCGCTAACTAGTTTCTGTGTAGAACTCTCTGCTTAAGTTTTTAAAGAGGCTATTCACCCCCCCTCTAGCCATCTAAGATCCCAACAAATAGAACAAGAAGGATAAACAACAAAGGGATTCAAAGAGAATATGAGAGCATTGAGGTAATCAACATGGAAAATACAATCAAATAATATACTCAAAAACTCATTCAAACATCCAACACTCAACTCTCTTCACACATTCTCAATGTGATATACATCAACCCCTATAACATCTCCAAAATACATGTATGTATTAACAACTTAACTCATGAGAATCTCTCAATAACAATGTAAAATGAGTATATATCAATCTTTCCATGGAGACGTTCATTCTTGTTCATTACTACAAAACAACAAATGCTTGAGAATTTTTTTTCCTCTCTCTTTTTATTATTTTTTTCAACTTTTTTTTCTGATGTTTTTCTTTTCATTTTTTTTCTTTTTTTTTTTACATAGAGAGATTTTTTTTTTCAACAAGCATTCGTCCATATCGTTCATACATATTTGCCTCCCCCCACACTTAAACTTGTCCGTCTCGGACAATATAACAAATCATGATATCATCTAAAAACTCACAACAATAGGGGGCTAAAAATAAACCAATAAAGATGTGACAATGAAAATGTAACTCATCATGCAATCACCCAATGCTCTCATCAAAGAACTAGGGAATGAATGAATCGATAAAGATATGCTAGTGAAGATATAACGACAATAAGAAGATATGACAAGGGAAGTACAATGATAATGATAATGAAAATATAATGGCACTGAGAAGATATAACAAAGGAAGTACAATGAAACATGAAAGTAATAGGTGAAATGCTTACTAGTAAGAACAACAAAGTATAGGAACAACTAAGAGATCAATAAGAAAATTTGCCTCTATCATATTCATGCAAGCTTATGTTACCATAATTTCAAAAAGAATCAAAGCAAGTTCTAGAGTGTCAAGTATCACAAGTGCTATCACACACAAGAGGATTAAGGATAAGCATGGAAAAAACCTCACTAGGTGAATAACAAAATATCATGCATAATCTAACAAGATAGAGTCCATCACCACAACTAATGACTAATGCAATTAATGTACCCAACAATACCAAGGAAACCAAAACTTGATAGTCAAACTTAACTGTCGTTTTCGATTCTCAAAGCATTATAAAGGGGCATCTAGGGAGATATGACTCAAAATCAAGCAAGGTATAAACAAGACCAAACAAAATGCCAAACAAGAAAGCAAAGTATGAAAGCAAAGTATGGAAGCAAACAAACATGCAAGTATAAAGATAAAGGAAAGCAAGGAAAGAAAGGAAAGGAATGAACTCCCCTTTATTCCTGGCGGCCGAAGACGATTCAGAAGTAGTATCCACGTAGGAAAGGGAACAACTTGATAAACAATCCATCCTGGCGGCTGAAGAAGATTCAATTTGAGCATCCAACTCGGAAATGGAGTGATCCAAGCTAAGGAGAGAATTGCTTCTTCCACCATTTTCTCTTTAGTTCCTGGCGGCTGGAGGCGATTTAGTAAAAGTATCCAATCCAAGGGCTTGTAAAAACCTGCAAGGCCAAGGACGGAATGCACCTTCCACATGCATGTGGGGTAAGGAAGAGTTGAAACAAAATCAAACTTAAACAAGCATGAATCCAAATATGAGGCACATCTAATAAAATCAATATTCGGAACCTCTATGGAATTCTCTAAAATATCACAAGAAATATTTACCTTGCTGTACTGAAATGTACCTGGAGGTTCTAGATTAATGGATGTGACTTCCTCTTCATCAAATAATAGCTCAGACTCTAGTTCTGGCTCAGGTTCTGGTGGTGCATCAAAATGAAGTGATTCTTGGGGCTCTGCCTCCACAGCACAAGTCCCTACACTCTTATCATCAGGTGGACGTGCAATAAAAATAGGTGATTCTTGGGGTATTGCTTCCAATTTGAAATCCACTACACTTTCCTTATCAACAAATGTATAATCAGGCTCAGCTAGCTTCTCAACATCACCAACAACACCTGTATCAACAATATCTACAACAACAATATTATCATGAGAGTTAGGATCAACTACAACTATATCATCACAACACACAAAATCAGAGGAGTCCTGTAGAGCTTTAGGATTAGAATCAGGGTTGTCACAAGCTCTATACTCCATCTCCTCACTAGATAGTTGTGCTTGTCGTTGGCTGATGGATGCTGCAATTTGATCTAGATATATCTGACAATTTTGTAGTGATGCTTCATTTCTTTGTTGAGACTGGATATATGCCTCTTGTTGTTGCTGCATTTGCTGCATTACATCCTTCAAATCTTGAAATATTGATTGATTAGGGGCATGAACTTCTTCAGTGCTTTCTTGAAATGTTCCCCAAGGTATTGGATTGATCTGCTGGACCGAATGTGACCATGTGGGCATAGGATCATCCTGAAATCCTTGTGGCATCTGATATGCTGAAAAAGATTGATTCAATTGTTGTTGCTCATTCCCATACTATTGTTGGGGTTGATAGTATTGTGATTGGAAGTATCCATGCTGCTCTGGAATCTGGGGTTGAAAGTACTGAGTCGAATAATTACCCCAGTCATGACTATAGGTACTAGGAGCTGGATCATATGCCTGTTGATATTGACGTTGGAAATACTGGGGTTCTATCGGAAATCTAGCAATCTTTTGAATGAGATGACATATAGCAACTGGATGAGAATGACTGCCACAATTAGTACATATGTGTCTCACTTGCCCAGTATCCAAATTGTGATATTCATTGAAGCTTCCAAATTGCTGAGAATAAATATTCATGTTGAACTGAAAGAATTATCCTGGTCTTACACTGAAACACTAACAGACAAGATTAGAAGACACAGGAATATATGATATCAAGTTATCAACACATGAATCTATGAACATGAAAGCATTTGATAATTTTTTAAAAATTTTTATAGAAAAATAAGAAAGCAATCCTAAAATTATCAAACACCACTACAAGTTCCCCGGCAATGGCGCCAAAATTTGATGTAGAGCTCGAGTGTCGTGTTACGAGAGCTTATCAAATTACAATTAAAGTTACCGAACTCCTCTACACTAAAGTAGTATAGAGCTGACTCGGGTCGTCTCCCAAAGAATGTAACGATAGGATGATAACTTCAGGAGTAGTTATGACTTTTGGATTTTTGATATGAAACTGGGGGTTTGGGTTTTGAATTTTGAACTACGATATGAAATAACAAACAAGTGTGGAATTTAAACCTAAGGAACAAAAGAGCAATGCGAGTATGAAATCTAATCCTAATTAATGAAAGACATCATATCTATCCATTAATAGTAATCTCATAGTGCATTGTCACTCTACACTACGATTTCACCAATAATAGAATTAATCTAAGGAATGAAATAACAAAGCATTAAATGAACCTAACCTAGTAAATGAAAGACGATGCAAATAAGAAAACCTAGTCTAACTTAAACTATGATTGCAAGGAAATTAAAGACAACATAGAGTAAACAAATAATGAAACTAAGCGTGGAATGTAACTTAGAGCATTGAAGAAAGCTAATCTACCCTAGCCTAATTGCATTCAAACGAAGAACAAAACTTATAGCAATTGCAAAAGACAAGATAAGCAAACATTAAGTGAAATAAAATGCATGAATTTAACCCTACTGTTGTAAGAAACATTTTGTTGAACACTTCACGAGCATGAATCAAAATAGCATTAGTACGTGCACTAAAACATGGGAGAATAATTTAGTACAAGCATCAAACAATCAACCATACAAATCAACATATCAATATGAATCAAGTGAAGAAATGCAACGATCAAAAGCTGGTGGAATTTGTCCGGAAGAAGATCTGTTGCTGGAAGAAAATCGTGTTGCTCTGAATTGAAGTTGTGAGAGGAGATGCGAACAGAGAGATCCCTTCTATTGTGTCGTGCGTGTGGAGGTAAGGGATTCTTAGTGGGTTTCGGATTTGGGTTAAGGTGAATAGATCCATTAGGAAAGGAATCCGGATCCATTAAGAATAGGGTTCAAAATTGGGCTCCAAATTGGATGAGTTGGCTTTTGTGATTGGGCTTGAAGAGTGGAGCTCTACTTCTTTCTTGATCCAAATTGGAATGAAATGAGTCAAGCTCTTCAAATTAGCTCATGCTCAACCTTAGCATTGAGTCCAATTAATTTGACTCCACTCATGTCTATGGCTCCTCTTTAATTCCCTACAAAAATCATGAAATAATAGCAAAATTAGGGAAAGAGTATAAAAAGCTCATAAATATATCCTAACTCATGAATCGTACTATTAAGCAAGATTTAAGTGAATGAGAGGATAAAAATGCTAAGTATGAGAGCTAAAATATTACATAAAAATGCTAATTATCATTGAGTCATCTCAGCATTCATTTGCTCTAGCTGCGCCTGAGAAGCAGATGATTGGCCACTCGACACACTCAGCTGTTTAACTTCATGCTCCAAAAAAGTAAGCCTTTAACACATGGCCAGACTCTCTACCCAATACTGCGAGGAACCAGGAAATTTTAAGAGTCAATCAAAGATAAATTAAAAACATACAAAAGTATAAACAACTTACCCCAATGGACACCTGAGTATGGTTGTCTGCGAGCGCCCCCAGAGGCATGACCACTGCACGGGCTCGGGCCTCAGCCCATATCTATGTGAGCGTCCCCTGAATGATTATCTGGTGCTCGGGATTCAGCACATTCTGACTCACGCCATTCCTCAGTCGAAAGATGGATAACTGTCGTTATGTGGCACCGGCCACTCGGGGATAATTTGGCCGAGGTCGCTCTGCCGGACAGCCAAGACATTGACGCAGGCTGGATGCCAGACTTTTAAATCTTCAGTGGCGGCGGCATGAAAGCAACTAGCGGGGCACAAATAGTTCCCTGTGGCAAATCGGATAGGGATGGTGTCCGATCAGATGATATAGGGGGAACAGTCGTCGTGGCGGGAGCTGGCGTCGAGGTTTCTGTTGGTCTCCGTGGATGTTTTGATGTGATCAACCAAGTTGGTTAGGTCCTTCTTTGTGTTTGATCCCTGTGTCTGAGTGTGCAGGAGCTTAGGAGTGCAGGAAGTCGAGCGGAAGACGCAGCTAGCGAAAAGGACGGCACGGGAAGGGAGCCGATGGGCTCGGTACGTCCGAAGGACGAGAGAGCCGTGGAAGAGTACTCCGGTGGACGAGAAGAACGTGCACGACGTTCGAAGGATGAGAAGCCGGACGGAAGCCTGCTCGAGGAGAAGGCCGGAAATTGGGTTCGGGTGAGCCCTATTTTGGTTGGCCGGAATCACCCAAAAGAACGGAACTTCGGAAGACGAAGCAAAGAAGCAAGCAAGTTGGAAAAGCTACCAGCCAGCTTGGAGGCGCCTCTAGCTTGAGGGCGCCTTCAACCCTGTTGAAGGCGCCTCGGACCCGGCAGAATCGAACATTGAGCAGTTTGGATAAAGTTTTATCTCCTCTCTCATTGGAGGTGCCTTGGACCTTGTTGGAGGCGCCTTGAACCCTCGGGATAGACTTTCTAGGAGCTATATAAAGGCCCCTGGAGCTAGGAAAGAAACAACAACTCAAGCAATCAATTCTGTAGTCTTTTCTAGCAACTAGTGAGCGTTTTAAGTGTGTAAAAGGCTTCTTCGCCTTCAGCAAAGGAGATCTTCTATTGCACTTTTCTTACTGCCCTGGATTAACAACCCTCTTGGTTGTAACCAGGTTAAATTTCTGTCTCCTTTTATTTCTACTCTTAATTTTATTATAGTTGCTTTATTTTTGAGTTGAAAGATCCGAGGAGGGTAGTTTTAATTTTTCAGAAGTAATTCACCCCCTTTTGCCGGCCTCCGCTGCACCTACAGTTTCAACTCGCTCAGTGGAAGGAAGGCACGGGCTAGTTTTGGTGGGGGTCCGCACCATGGAGGAAGTGGATCGCGATGTAGTCTCTGCTCGACGCCTCTTGGGGTTTATCAGTGGTTCCTCAAAAGAGGCCGAGTCTGACGCCCCTTCAACTGGAATCACCGGTAGCCGTGCAGAGGGAGGATTCGATGCACCAACCCCTCCACCACTGGGCGTCTAGCTGGCTATCCCTTCGCTTACTAGGGCTGGCGGTTGCTCACTCTTTCCAAGCGGGAATTCTTGTGAGCCGATCGGCTGCAGATCGCGACTCTCCAACTCAGCCATAGTCGCAGCATTGATATCTGCGTCCCTAAGTTCGGCTTTTCCTGCCAGACGTGCCCTTAGCATTATCTGAGCTACAAAAATGGAGAAACAATTAGTTAGATTCAATGAGAAGGACGACAAAGAGCATACCTAAGTTGGTCGGGAGCTTCGTACGGATCGAGCTCAAGACGAACACGTAGAGGACTCCCTCATGCAGTAATTTGTGGATATGGTATTTTGCCCGGCCAATTGTGAAGCTGCGTGGAGGTAGTCCGATCGGCTCTTGTATTTCTTGAGCTCTGGAGGGTTCGTCGCCTTTAATTGCCATCTGGTTGGGAAATCCGGCTACTCGGGAAAGCGAACAAAAAAGTAGTAGTCCTTTCAATACTTGTTGGAGGACGACATCTTGTCAAAGAAGACTAGGCCCACTTGGGCTTGGAAGAGAAAAGTCCCCGGCTCGGATAGTTTGGGGTAATAGAAATAGTGAAAGAGCCAAGGAGTGAGAGGCATGCAGTGTAGGCGGAACAGAATGACGACCCCGCACAGCATCAGAAAGGAGTTTGACACTAGTTGGTGGAGAGAAATATGGAAATATTTACAAACAGCAGAAAAGAAAGGGTGGATCGGAAACTACATACTGGCGGTAAATTAGTCCCTAAAAAATGTTACGAAATCGGGCGATGGTTCGTTCAGACGATCAAAGGCAGAGGGAAGACCAATTTGATAGTTAGGCGGAATTTCATATGCAACCCTCAAACTCTCCGCATCGCCTGCGTCAAACCTAGACTCAATGGAGATGTATCAGAGTCCAAGGACGACGACGGGAGGTTAAGATGAGCTTTCCATCGAGAGAACGAAAGAACAAGATCGAAGATGAATGATAAATGAACACTAAACTGAAGCGATAGAAGAACTTTACAAGGAAGATCACACATAATCGATGAAAGAAGCTTACAGGGAGACCACTGGAGTACAGGGAGACCACTGGAGTACAGGGAGACCACCAACGAAGAAGCGGAATGCTACAACGGCGAAGCTCGAAGACGAAGCCACGAAGTGGAGAAGATGATGACACACGCAAGGCTTATAAACCTCACGATCGGTCGCTCTCAACCGTCCGATCCAAGGTTTCTAAAACCTAGAAGAAGATCTGACCGTGGAATTCGAAAAGGTGTTAGTCACGTCAGCAGAGGATATCCGCTTGTCTTGTCAGGCGTGCGGCGACAAAAAGGGGGGCATGTGGCATGCGATTACTGAACAACATTTAATGAACTTAATTAAAAGGGATGGCCACGTGCTCGGATATAATTGTCAAGGATTTACACGGGCTTCGAGAAATATGGATGACGTCAGTGACGACCGCGCTCACTCGAAGAAGCACATTTGGAGAATTCTCAAAATATTGCGGCTCATCGTCCCGCTCTGCATAGAGAACGGGTTACCGAACTGATCGTCAGTTTGCCATGGTTAGACAACGACCGAGCGGTGTTGGTTGATGCATCGATCAGATACTAGGGACCGAACACTCCGATCGGACGTAGAAATCGCCAAGGAAACCAGTTGTCCAGTCAGTCAGACTTATAGCCTCCTTCGACTAGGCTTATGATGTGGCGATAAGGGAGAGCCCACCTGTCACAAGTCTGTTGACACGGTGTCAGTCAAAGCTAAGGCGGTCAATGCCGGGGGTTATGGAAAGAGCCTCGGCCAAAGGTGGATGTCTGATTATCCCGGTCGGTAAAGGAGTCGCCAAGCTGATCACTCAGTTGGTGAGACGAATTGACATCATGGGCCGGTCGGACGAATGGACAAACCTATAGTCGATTGTTTTGTTGGCAGGAAAACAAGTCGCTGGGACCACCGGTCCGGCGTAAGAAAT
Source organism: Zingiber officinale (assembly GCF_018446385.1). Classification (NCBI taxonomy): domain Eukaryota; kingdom Viridiplantae; phylum Streptophyta; class Magnoliopsida; order Zingiberales; family Zingiberaceae; genus Zingiber; species Zingiber officinale. The sequence continues at coordinate 164,823,813 of NC_055987.1, forward strand.
GACATTACATAGGAGGGGACAAGAAAAATAAAAGAGAGCACTCCATCTGTCATTAAATATAAAGAAGTCAAGACAAAGAAGAACACTCCATCTATCATTAATACATGGAAGTCAAGACAAAGAAGCATTTCTCTGGCAATTAATATCATTAAATAAGTACGGATGAACGATCACAAAGAAAAGTATAAAAAGATATACCAGGTATGAGGAAAGGTAAGATTTATCTATTTCTTGATTACTCATTCTCTTTTCCTGATCTAACTTAAGCATTGAAGGGTTAACGTCAAAAATTCCTTTCCTATTTAATTTTATTTTATAGGATTGAGATCTTCATCCCATCAATAATCATTCTATCTCTCATTTTTCAGCTTTCCTAATTCGAACATACCAATGAGGAATATGATAAGATGTTATTTTGACTTTTTTTAAGGAGTGATTTTTTAAAATAAATATAATAATTAAGAGTGTTATTTTTAATTTTACAAATTATTTTTTTTCTACGAAGACATATTCTCGTATTGGTTCGACTCAGAAACGGATGGTACTCCTTCGAAAAAGAAACCGTACTCATGTGGCAAAAGGTGAGATCGTTCGTCCCCAATGTCCTCATCGTACCCGACTCAAGGTCATCACGAAGAAGGTAAATCATAGCATCCTGAGCGAGCATGTGGCAGGTGGGGTGAGTTGCACAGGGACCAGGGATTTACACACTGACTACCCTGAGTTTCGACCCCGTGATCTCATGTGGCAAACATCTCACTACATACCAACTCGGATGACATGTGGGGACATTAAAAAAAAAAAAAAAAACCGCACTCATGATTCATGAAACATTATATAATTATAACGATTCAACTATAAGCTTGCGAAAGACACAGACTCGTCCTTAGCATCCCGTCAATTCCTTTAAGATTAACACGGTAGAGGATAACATTCCAACTACAAGTACGTACAATAAATGCCTATTTTTTCCCACGGAGATGGCATAGTGGTTACATATAGTGGAGTTAAAAAGAGTACTACGGTTCAATCCTCGCTGGGATATATGCTAGCGTTAAATTTAACGGAAAAAATAAATATATGTTTCTCACCCGAACATGGCGCAACGGTTAAAGTGTAACAGAGCTAAAAGAGAGTAGTGTCACGGTTTAATCCTTCGTTGTGACATGTGCCAAAGTTGAATTTAGTGGAAAATTTTGGAATAGACAACCGTGGACCAAAGTACCTATGGGTGAAAAAAACCTACAAATTTATCTTCACGGGCGAAGTGCTGATTCCATTTTTATATAAATGATTGCATTTTTTTAATTGTATTATTAAAAAAGGAATAATTGAGAAGTAGGATTGGACTAGAGCCAGGACAATCTTGATCCATCCTTGGTGATACAATAATTAGTAAAAACTATTTCCAAATGGCTTTAACTTCTCGAATGATGAGCTAAATATAAGTGAGAAAAAAGTTGAATGCTTTGATAATTTGAATGTTTTATATGGCATTTTGTAACTATAAAATAGAAGTTACGAATCAAAGTTGCTTGCTTAGTTGCTTACACATTTGTCCCTCCTTTCTTGTAAATGTGAAGTTGGCATAGATTGCTTTCATAATACTCATGATATCAAGAGTACAGGTTTATAACTTGATTTACATACACAACAAGATATAAACGACAAACAATAATGCCCTCAATATACATTGACCCGTATTCTAGTTTCGCTACTACACGCACTCTATCATTGAGAGTGAGAATGTGCGTGTCCCTATACGTCGGTTTAGCCGAGTTGGTACTCAAAACAGACTTGCCACAACAGAGGTATGATTCGATTCCTAACATGTGCAAATATTATTTCGAGTTATCTCATGCCCCTTGTTTAAAAGAACCGCTCGGCTAAGGCTAAATAAGCCTCGATTATTTATCCCCTTTCAGAGGGTCACCTTGGAGAGGTCATTAAAATGACGACTTTATTTTTTACCATGGAGTGTGAGAATGTGCTTAGTGTTATATACTATACAAATTAAGTCATTTAGGGATGAATTTTGCTGAAAAAAAAAATCATTGCAAACTGCATTTGCGATGAAATTTGTGATAAAAAAATCATTGTAAAAAAGTCGTTCCAAAATTTTGTGACGAAAAATTGGAAATTTATTGTAAAATTTGCAACGAATTCAATATTTGTTACAAAAATTCATCGCAAAATTTGTAAAGAAAAAATATATTGGTTACAAAGTTCAACAAGAAAATTCAGTTTCTGTGACTAAAACTTATAATCATTGCAAATTTGCAACGAATATCTAAATTAGTCACAAATTTGCAATGAAAATCAAAAGCCGTCGTAATTTCCAACCAATTTTTATTCTCGTCGCAATCTGCGACAAAAATCATATTCTATTGCAAATTTTCGTCAAAAATATGAATTAGTCGCAAATTGCAACGAATATCAGCATTCGTTGCAATTTTCAACAAAAATTTATTTTCGTCGCAATTTGCGACAGAAATCATGTTTATGTTAGGATGTATACTAAAAGCCTAGCTTTTGGTATAAACATTTATCTAGAAATAAGAATCACATTGGTCAAATGTCTACATTTACAATAAATGTAGTTGCTCAATTAATTTATATTGTAGATAACATGATGTGTGGTGTCACACACAGAAGATCATGTTATCAGTTCCTTATAAATTATAAACAGTAGCTCACGACCAAGATGGAAAGGAACAAACCATTGGAAGGTCGTAGTGTAATTAGGTGTTAGTTTATCTTAACTATATAATTACACTAGTACACTTAGAGTGTATTGAGTAGGACCATTTGAGGTCGTTCCTTTTATACTGACTTTATGAAGGAACAAAGACCTCAGTTATTATGGAAGTGTGTGCTCTTAATCCTAATATAATAACAAACACATATATTTGATATTTATTTCTTTAATTTATCAATGGGTGAGATTTAGTTCGATAAATCAATAAGCCTGATAAGTTGGAAAATGATATCACTTATAGTGTGTGTTGTTGATTATAGAAGGAAACTGTGTCCTAGTGATCTAGGTTGAGAATGTCCCCAAGAGGAGCTCATAAGGATTGTCATGTTAAACCCTGCAGGTGGACTTAGTCCGACATGACGATGAAGTTGAGTGGTACTACTCTTGGAGCTAGATATTAATTAAGTGAGTTGTCAGTAACTTACTTAATTAGTGGACATTTGTTATCTTAAACACAGGGAGACTAACACACTCATAATAAGAAGGAGCCCAAAATGTAATTTGGGATTGGTGCGGTAGTTCAATAATAGTTCTCTAGTGGAATGAATTATTATTGATAAAATTAAGTTGTGTGTTCGGGGCGAACACGGGATGCTTAATTTTATTGGGAGACCAAAACCAATTCCTCCTCTCGGTCCCTATCGTAGCCTCTTAATTATAAAGTACTATACCCACCTATACCCACCTTCTTACCCATCCCATAGGGGCCGGCCAAGCTAGCTTGGAGACCAAGCTAGGGCCGGCCAAAGTTTGGTTCATGGGTGCTTCAAGGCGGCCGACCCTAGCTTGGGTTCAAGCTTAGTGTGGCCGGCCCAAATTAAAATAAAAGGATTTTTATTTTTTAAAATTTTTCTTATGTGGATAACATGATTTAAAAGAGAGTTTAAAAATTTAAATCTTTCCTTTTATAAGATTCTACAAAAGATTAAGAGAAGAGGTAAATCTCTTTCCTTATTTGTAGATTAAAAGGTTGATTTTAATTTTGGCAAAAACTTTCCTTTTAACCATGTTCATGATTTAAAAGAAAGTTTAAAAAAATTAATAATTCTCTTTTATTAGTTTCTACAAAAGATTAAGAAAAGATTTGATATCTTTCCTTATTTGTAGATTGAAAGGAGATTTTAATTTTTAGAGATAACTTTCCCGAAATTATCCACATGTTTAAAGAAAGATTTAATTTATAAAATTTCCTTTTAACCAATCATGAAGGGATAAAAATTATTGGAGAAATTTTTTATAAATTTCCGGAAACAAATAAGGAAGTTTTCATTTATGTTTAAAATTTTATTTGCTTGGAAATTTTATGGTGTGGCCGACCATTGTAAATTGAAAAGAAAAATTGTTTTTAATTAAATAAATTTTCCTTTTCAATGGAAAAATAATTAAGGAAGTTTTTATTAAATTTTCCTTATTTGCTAAGACCAAGGATTATAAAAGAGGGGGTAGAGAAGGCTTCATGGTGAATAACTCTATTCTATTTTCTCCCTCTTTTTCTTCCTTGGTGTGGCCGGCCATCCTCTCCTCCTCTCTTCTCTTTGATGGCCGAACCTCATTCTTCTTGTGGAGACTCATATGGTGGCCGGATCAAGTTTAGAGAAGAAGAAGAAGAAGGAGAGAAAGAAAGTTTTGTTTCTAGCATCCCTTGGAGCATGGTGGTGGTGGCCGAACCTCTTCATCCTAGGAGAGGTTTTGATGGCCGAAACTTGTAAGGAAGAAGAAGGTGCTTGGTGGTTCTCATCTCGGAAGATCGTTGTCCACACAACGTTCGAGGTTAGAAGAGGAATACGGTAGAAAATCAATAGGTCTTTCTAAAAGGTATAACTATTATTTTTCCTTTCCGCATCATACTAGTTATTTTTGGAAATAATACCAAATACAAGAGGCATGCGATTCTAGTATTTCAAATTTATTTTCGATGTTGTGTTTTTTTTGTTTTTCTTTTCCTTGTGATTTGATTGTTCTTTTCGGTTGACCTAAAGTTATTTAAGGAAATTAAATATTAGTTTTCCTTAAAAAGCTTTGTTTAGTCGGTGGTGGTTGCTCCCATATCCAAGAAGGCCATGTGCCTCGCCACGTCAGTACTGGAAGCCAATTTTGGAAACTAATATTTAATAAAATTAATAACTTAGGTGATTGGATCGAACGTGTTAAGTTCCGCAGGAGATCCGAGTCTAAACCTAAAAGAACAAATAGATTAAACTTTGGATCAAACGTGTTAACTTCCTTAGGCGATCCAAGTTTAATTTAAAAGAACACATGGTAGCTAGGAAAAGGTTCAGACCTTTGTACAAAATTTTTTGTACAGTGGAACCATTAGGTTTTCCGAGTAGTAACCAACAGTTTCGCTGCAAATTTTCGCCAAAAATATGAAATAGTCACAAATAGCAACGAAAATCAACATTCATTGCAATTTGCAACAAAAATCATAATTCGTCACAAATTGCAACGAAAATATGCATCCGTTGCAAATTTCCAACAAAAATAAGTTTTCATTGCAATTTGTAATGAAAATCAGATTTCGTCGCAAATTGCAATAAAAATTTGTATTCGTTGTAAATTTCCAACGAAATCAGATTTCGTCGCAAATTGCAACGAAAATTTGTATTCGTTGCAAATTTCCAACGAAATCTGCTTTCGTCGCAAATTAGCAACGAAAAATAAAATTCGTCACAAAATGCGATGAAAATCATAATTCATTGCAAATTGTGATGAATTTTGATTTTCGTTAGAAAGTTTCGATATAACAGTATATTACGATAGATTTTCAATGAACCTTTTTCGTTACAAAATTCATCGCAAAAGTCCAAAAAAATTATCAGTGCCTCTCTATTTTGGTAGTTTACCATATATGCAAATTACACCGTTATATAATATACGCAAAACTAAATACAATACATACAAATAGAACAAAAATAAATACAAATACAACAATAACATAAACCAAACATATTCATCACCAACAATGTACAAACATGTTCCATATCCAATTAACTAACAACATGTTTCAATCAAGTTTCAAAACAATGAACAACTAAGCAAGTTACAATATAACTAACCAAGTTACAATAGCCAACAACATAACTAATGATAAAAATAAATACAACCAAGTTACAACAGACATTATATCTAATAATTTCATAACAAAATGTCTCAAAACCTAGAAAAGATAAAATAGAAGATAATTTGGTAATCGAAAGATCATTTTCCACTACAAGAAAATCCTCATTCAACAACACTCAAATGATAACGGTTTTATACCAAATTGTTATCTTTTTTGCCTTTTAACAACGGTTTTAACAAAAACCGTTTCTTTTAGCAATTTTTTTTGCCTACGACAACGGTTTTTTTTGTCTATTTATGTTTTTTTGGGGCTACGACAACGGTTTTTAAATGCTATGACAATAGTTTCTGAAAACTGTTGTCTATGTGCGTTTTTTTTGGATTATGATAACGGTTTTTGAAAACCGTTATCTATTATGTGTTGTTGAATACAGTTATTTGTTTTCTTTCAACATTTTTTCCCCTTCGCAACTTTTTACTGCTCATTGCGTTTTTTCTTTCCCTCTCCCCGAAACTTTTTGCCGCCGCATTCCACTCCTTTACCTTCTTGATCCCTAAGCATTTCCGTCCAACCTATGATCTCTTCATCTACTTCGCATTTTTAATTTCTTTCATGATCTCTTCTCAATCCCACCTCGCTGCCACCAGAATCCCCCCAACTTCCCCGACGAGCTCTTCTTCATCCTGTAAGAGGTAGGCAGAATGAATCTGCGCTTCTTTTGTTGTCTCTCTTCTTCATCCTAGAAGAGGACGCGAAAGGCTTAGGGCATCTCAGATCTCAGCGGTGACTCCTCTCCTTGCTTGTGCTCGGTCCCTCTTCGCCAAAACCTCTTCCCTCCTCACTGGTCTTCTTCCTCTTCTGGAGGATGTCGTGATCAGTGTGTGATGATGACTGGTGAGGCAGCGACATCTTCGAAGGTGGGTGTCATGTTCTCCAACCATCTCCGGCACGTGGAATCCATGTCCCTGCATCCCTCGGGCGCTGGTCGGATCTCACACCTTAACGTCGTCATCCTCGGTGAGCCCCTAGAATCTGAGGAGAACGACCTTGTCTTCCCCTCACAAGAATTTTCCAGCCAGGTCCTCATCTCCTCTCCCGAATAGGTGCGTGCTGCTTGTACTTGAACTCTTCGGTTCGAGCTTTCTTGGGCGAATTCCATTTTGTGGGCTTGAAGGTTCCTCCTTTGTTGGACATTCCATTGTTTTTGTAAGTAAGTTTTGGTTTTGTTTAGGTTTATGTAAGTTTTATTCTTTTGTTGAAACCTGGAGATTGTGATATTTGTTATTGTACAGAACTAGTTGTGTGCTTTTTTTTTTCTGATTCGGAAGAATACGAAAACTTTAAAATGGAATGTTGTTTAGTTTCTTGGATAAACTTGTTTTGCATTTTTTCCTCAACATTAATATCATGTATCTTTAGTATCGGAACATGTATAAGAAATTGATAGAGGATCCTGCTGGATTCTAGTCGGAGATCGCTTCCCAGTTCTACTGGAAGGAGAAGTGGAATCCGGAGGTCTACACCGAAAACATTGATGTGAGGAAGGGAATCGTCAAATTCGAGGTGAGTTGTCTTACACTTAATCTTGTTGTTGAGTTTTGAGTTTAATTCAAAGTATTTTTCTTGGTTTTAGTTGTTATGGTAATGCATATGTGTATGCATTTAGTCCCACATTGCTAAGCCAAGAAGGTTGGAAGAGCTTATATATAGATCCCTTCCATCCTTGCTTAGCAATGTTAAGGGGACCTACACGCATGCACGGGCCGAACCCAAATCAGGTGGTTTCGGGGGGTTTGAGCCGAAAATCCATAAACCGGGCGCGACACTCGCGATAATTGCGCGCAGGGGGGGGGGGGTGCAAATCCCCAGCTCGTGGGCCTCAGGCGGCCTGATTTGTTTTTGCCAGTTCTTGGTTTGGTTTGGTTCTGTCCCGCGTGAACCATCGGCGCACCTGGCGAGGCGCGTGAGGAAGCGACGCACTTCTTCGCTGGCAAAGCAGTATCTCGCGCGTGAGGAAGCGATGCACTTCGAACCAGCGCACGCTTTGGTTCGCTGGCGAAGCACTGCTTTAGGGTGAATAAATACACTACCTCTATTCGTGGTTTATTTACTCTCAAGCAGTCTGCTTTCTCTCTTTCCCTCTCTCTGTCTTCTTCTTTACCGAGAGTTTGTCCTGAGGCTTGGTTTCGGTGATCTGAGGTTGAGTCCGAGTGCGATGTTCATCTTGGAGTGAACCTACGGACGACGCGAGTGGTTGTCGGATCTTGGGAGAATTTTGCCAGAGAGCCTCTGCACCGTGGGCGGCAATAAATTCTCTAAAGACAGTCGGTACGACGACGCTTCAATCGGAAGATACCAATTTCTGATTCTTACTCTTTTATTTACCTGTTTATTGCATGCTTGCTATTTTGGTGCAATTTACTACTGTTTAGTACTCTCCTATCAACAACAATTTTAGAGAATTTATTGTAAGCATTAATAGACATGATGAATGATAGGGTAACGGGGTCTGATGAGGCTAGCGCCAGACCCGAGAAATTTTTCGAGCAAAACTTCAGACGTTGGTAACAACGGATGAAATTTTGGCTTACTATGCTAGGGTTATTCTCCGTTATAGAAACAGATCCTCCTTCACCTGATGAAGATGAACCTGCCTATAGTGTTGCCTTACAGAGGTTTAAGCAAAGGGATTATCTCTGCCATGGGAGGATCTTGTCTGCCCTCTCAGACACACTATTTGATGTATACTGCTCAACGGCTTCAGCTAAAGAGCTGTGTAAATCTTTGGATAAAAAATACAACTCTGAAGATTCTGGTTTAGAAAAGTATACTGTGGAAAAATTCCTGAACTTCAAAATGGTTGAAGGTAAATCTGTGGTTGAATAGACATATGAATTCCAAGTTCAAATTCATGGTCTTGCTGAAGAAGATATGTCATTACCCGAAAAATTTCAGGTCTTGTCTATCATCGAAAAATTACCTTCGAGTTGGGAAGATTTTGGCATGACTCTTAAACATAGGAGAGGTAAAATCTCTCTAGAAGATTTGATGATTGGCTTAAATATCGAAGAAGAACATCGGAAGCAACATAAAGATGATGATAAAAGAATGCCTATGGATTTTATTCCAAAGGCAAACGTAGTATTCTCATCTGATAAGAAAAAATTCAAAAATCAGAAAATGAAGAACAAGATAAAACCCAAACCAAAGGTTCAAAAGAAAAATGGAACCAAGCCGTGCTGGGCATGTGAACAAGTTGGACATTATGCCAAATTCTGCCCTAAGCAAAAGGACAAGAAGAAAAATCAGAGCAATATGTCCAACACCAAGGCATAAGCAAATGTTGTGATTGCTAGTGACGACACCAGCGATAGGTTTGTTACCTTCAAACCCGAACTAAACTTGATCTATCAACTCAATGAATGGTTAGTTGATACAGGTGCTAATGTGCACTGTTGTGCTGATCGCTTTGCCTTCCTTACTTATCAGGTAATTGAAGGCACTTCCGTGACCATGGGGAACCATTCTGTAGCCAGGGTATTTGGGATAGGACAAGTTGACCTGAGGTTCACCTTTGGAAAAGTCCTGTCACTGCGTGAGATGCATCATATTCCAACAGTCCGTCGGAATTTGATTAGCGGGTCAATGTTAGTCTGTGCTAGTTATGAGCTGAACTTTAAATGTAATAAAGTTGTAATATTATATTTAGGAATATTTATTGGAAAAGGTTACCTTAATGAAGGTTTATTTAAACTCAATGTAGAAAATGCTACTTTAAATAAATCTACTGATATTGGTTGTTCATATAACATTGAGTCTTATGATATATGACATGACAGATTAGGACATGTCAATTTTAATACCATAAAAAGGATGATGAATCTAGACATGATTCCTAAGCATGCTATAAATGATAAGAAAAAATGTGAAGTTTGTGTGTCATATAAACAACCCCGTAAATCTTTCAAATCAGTTGATAGAAATTCTGATATTTTAGAATTGATTCATACTAACTGATGTGAGTTTAACGGTGTAATAACGAGAGACCATAAACGGTATTTCATTACCTTCATTGATGATCACTCTCATTATTGTTATGTTTATTTGCTGAAAACTAAGGATGAAGCTTTAGATAAATTTATTATTTTTAAATCTAAAGTTGAGAATCAAACAAATAAATCTATTAAGAGGTTAAGGTCTGATAGGGGTGGAGAGTTTACCTCGAACCTGTTTTAAAATTTTTGTCAAGATTCAGGTATAATTCACGAGGTAACTGCTCCATATAGTCCTCAATCTAATGGTATAGCAGAACGAAAGAATCGAACCCTTGAAGAAATGATTAATTCCATGTTAGGCAGTTCTGCGTTACCCAACTTCATGTGGGGGGAGGCTCTATATACTGCATGTCATGTGTTAAATAGAGTCCCCATGAGGTCTAGGGATAAAAGCCCATATGAGTTTTGGAAAGGCCAGATGACAAGTTTGAAATACCTTAAAGTGTGAGGGTGCCTTGCAAAGGTACTAGTACCTGAACACAGAAGGAAAAAACTTGGTCCAAAGACCGTAGATGGTATCTTCTTGGGTTATGCTCAAAATAGTATTGCATATAGGTTTCTGATTATTAAATCTAAAATTTCTGGAATAGATGCAAATACTATTGTAGAACTTCGCGATGTTACATTTTTTGAGGATATATTTCCTATGAAGACGAGAACACCTCAGTCTATATCTGGTATTCCTACTAGAGATAATCCTGCTGCCGTAGAGGTTCCATTATCCATAGGAGGTACACCTTCCTCAAGTCACTCTAGACTAGATGAATCTAGTGAGTATACAGAACCGAGAAGGAGCAAGAGGCAACGTGTGTCTACGGATTTAGGCCAAGATTTTATCACCTATAATATAGAAGGTGACCCTGTGACATATAGAGATGCTATGGCTTCTCCTGAAGCTAAGCACTGGAAAGAGGCCATTAAAAGTGAAATGGACTCTATTATCTCTAATGCCACTTGGGAGTTGGTAGATTTACCTCCTGGGTGTACCACTATAGGATGTAAATGGGTGTTTAAGAGAAAACTAAAATCTGATGGGTCAGTAGATAAATTCAAAGCCCGCCTAGTTGCTAAGGGATTCAAACAGAAGGAAGGGATTGACTATTTTGACACTTATTCTCCTGTTACCAGAATTACTACAATCCGAGTGTTAATAGCATTGGCATCCATATATCATCTTGAGGTCCATCAAATGGATGTCAAAACGACATTCCTTAATGGAGATCTTGAAGAAGAGATATATATGGATCAGCCTGAGGGACATGTAGTCTATGGAAATGAGAATAAAGTTTGTAGGTTAGTCAAATCTCTTTATGGTTTGAAGCAAGCCCCAAAGCAGTGACACAAAAAATTTGATAGAGGTATGCTATCGTTTGGCTTTGAAATGAATGACTCTGATAAATGTGTGTATACTAAAATGAAAGGTGATAATTGTATTATCTTATGTTTACATGTAGATGATATTCTAGTTTTTGGTTCTAACCTTTCTATTATTAATGAGACTAAGTCCCTCTTAAGTGGTAAGTTTGATATGAAGGATATGGGTTGTGCTGACATGATTTTAGGGCTGAAGTTGACTCGTTCAACTGATGGAATAACAATTTCTTAGTCACTCTATGTTGAGATAGTATTAGAGAAATATGTCTATAGCCAAGTTAAATCTGTCGTCACACCCTATGATCCTTTAAAAACTCTCCACAAGAATAAGAGTGGTGTGGCAGTGTCTCAATTAAGATACTTACAAATCATAGGTAGTCTAATGTATTTAGCAAATTGTTCTAGACCTGATATTTCTTTTGTTATAACGAAATTGAGCAGGTTTACCAGTTGTCCGGACAGAACGCATAGGGATGCATTAGACAGAGTACTCAGAAACCTAAAAGACACTATATCCTTGGGCTTGTGGTATGGGGGATTCCCTGCAGTCCTGGAGGGATATAGTGATGCTAGTTGGATAGCTGACACTGCTGAGTGTAAAGGCATTACTGGTTATGTCTTTACACTTGGAGGCTGTGCAGTTGCATGGAGGTCTGTTAAACAGACGATTATAACCCGTTCTACAACTGAGGCAAAATTGTGTGCTTTGGATACCACAATAACTGAAGCTAATTGACTTAAGGGTCTTCTTTCTGAAATTCCCCTGATGATGAAGCCAATACCTTCTATTTCAGTACACTGTGATAATCAAACAACAATATCTCAAATTAGAAGCTCCAAGTATAACCAGAAACAAAAGAGACATGTACGAATAAGATTAAAGTCTATTCGTGATCTAGTGTCTCTTGGAGTGGTGTCATTGGACTTTGTAAGTTCAAAGGACAATATTACTGATCCACTCACTAAAGGACTTGATTCTGAGAAAATCAAGAGATCTAGTAAGGAAATGAGACTGAGGTTTATCCTGGTTTCACCTATAGCGGCAACCCAACCTATCTGATTGGAGATCACAAGAAGTAGGTTCAATGTGGTATAAACAAGTTATAAGGGTGAACCGTAAGCATCAAATTGATTGTGATGTAATCTCATAGTCTCTTCCCTGGATAGATGCTTGACTACTAGTAAGGATGAGCTTAGGAGCTCTTAATGAGTTTAAGGTCTTAATGATAGGATGCTCACAGTACATCCTTGGAGAACTCACCTATGTAAGTGTAACTGTGTGGCCGCAGTGTGGGGGATCTAGGCAACTCTCCTAAGAACTTATGAAACAAGATTCTGTGGTATGGTCGTAATGCACCAACCCAGAAGGATTCAACCGTCACCCGTGATGAGTTGTTACCAATTGATTTTCACATATAAAAGGTTTAAGTTCAAGACCGAGTTCACTTCAAACCTATGTGAATAAGATTGGCGTACTTAGGTGAAAATTCAAATCGGAAGGTATTTTCACTAAAAGCTCATTGCAACCAAGCCTCAGGATAAGTCTCTGTTTTTCGACCAAAATAATTTGAATTAGTGGGGGATTGTTGAGTTTTGAGTTTAATTCAAAGTATTTTTCTTGGTTTTAGTTGTTATAGTAATGCATATGTGTATGCATTTAGTCCCACATTGCTAAGCCAAAAAGGTTGGAAGAGCTTATATATGGATCCCTTCCATCCTTGCTTAGCAATGTTAAGGGGACCTACACGCATGCGCGGGCCGAACCTAAATTAGGTGGTTTTGGGGGGTTCGAGCCGGAAATTCATAAACCGGGCGCGACGCACGCGATCATCGCGCGCAAGGGGGGGGGGGTGCAAATCTCCAGCTCGTGGGCCTCACGCTTCAGGCGGCCTGGTTTGTTTTTGCCAGTCCTTGGTTTGGTTTGGTTCTGTCCTGCGTGAACCACCGACGCACCTGGTGAGGCGCGTGAGGAAGCGACGCACTTCTTCGTTGGCGAAGCAGTATCTCGCACGTGAGGAAGCGACGCACTTCGAACCGGTGCACGCTTTGGTTCACTGGCGAAGCACTGCTTCAGGGTGAATAAATACACTACCTATATTCGTGGTTCATTCACTCTCAAGCAGTCTGCTTTCTCTCCTTCCCTCTCTCTGTCTTCTTCTTTACCGAGAGTTTGTCCTGAGGCTTGGTTTCCGCGATCTGAGGTTGAGTCCGAGTGCGACGTTCATCTTGGAGTGCACCTACGGACGACGCGAGTGGTTGTCGGATCTTGGGAGAATTTTACCGGAGAGCCTTTGCACCGTGGGTGGCAATAAATTCTCTAAAGACAGTCGACACGCCAACGCTTCAACCGGAAGATACTAATTTCTGACTCTTACTCTTTTATTTACCTGTTTATTGCATGCTTGCTATTTTGGTGCAATTTACTACTATTTAGTACTCTCCTATCAACAACACTTGTTTGGTGGAAAATTTTAAACTACAAAAGACATTGACTTGCTAATAACAGTGGTTCAAAGGAGGCAGAACGAACATTAGCTATAATGCTTTGGATCGAAACATCGAAGCGGGTAATTAGACTTTTTATTTCTCAATCTTAGAATTATTTTTTTAGAAAAAAATCTAAGAAGTTTTCTTTTGTTTTGATCTATATAAATGGAGTCTTTTTCAGTTGTTGATTACTCCTTTGAGATAATAATTGTTGATTAAGAATCACCCACTGGTAGAAATGATATTGCCTGAACTAGTCACGATATATTGAATGGAAGTGGGCCATTACCATTGTACATGCACTTTCATCATAAATGTTGGAGACTGAATGGATCCCCACAGATGTGCTACTTCAGACATTATACATTTGGGCTCTATATTATGTTCTGATTTGAACTCGTATATAGTTTGTAATTAATACTCTCAATACATACGGTAGGATTTTGTTTTTCTCTCCATTCATCCATTGGATGTATCTCTAACATTCTTACAGACAGTATCTCTACATGACACAATTGAAGAGAGAGGAGCGTGATGATTAGGAAAAAGTCAGCTATGATTGAACTTCCTTAGCAAGATTAACAGATTAAATTCTGGAGTTGTTTGCATAACCAGTACCAGTTATCTATTACAACTGTTGAAATATTTATTCTGCTTGCATTTTTCCTTTTGTTATTTGTGATAGAGTTACATTATTTTTATTTATTATGATGTCTTCTGCATATGCTTTTCAAAGTTTTTGTTCCCATAGATTCATGTTTTAGGAATAGTAATGTACCCTTATTAAAATCAACAGAGCGATCTCTCTGTATTGTTGTAGTTCTTGGTCATCAACAAAAAATTAATAATCAAGATAATGATATCCATTCCAAAGGCCAAAACTCCAGACTAAATTCTAGAGTGCAATATTATGCATGCACAAATCATATTTAGAAACCTCTGCCATGAACCATCCAATCTAACAAGGAATTTGATACTGATCTAAACGTCTCCACATTGACAAACCATCATTTTCTATAAATGTTTACTTCTGATGTTAAAACTTCATCATCCTCAAACCATGGGATTATTTAGGATAGTTCATAAGGATCACATCCCTACATTGGAATGCCATTTTTGATATTTACTTTTCATAATTCTGCTTCCATATTTTTAATCTATATGTTTGTTAAGCAAGTAGTTGTGTATGGAGATGTTTTACAGGTTTTTTTTTGTCATGCAGATTGAACAACCTATTTTGTTTCTATCTAGGTTGCAAGATGAGTTATTTCCCCCTTTACACATGCAGATGCTGCACTCTAAAGCTATAGAAAATAACCTAGATTATAGATTTGTGGATTTTCCAAATGGCATGCACATGGATACATGGTACTCTGGCGGTGATCGGTATTGGCGAACAATCCAGTTGTTCTTGGATCAATATGTTGTAGAGTTCAAAGAATTTAATGCTAATGCAAAATTGGTGACCACAAGGGGGTAAGTCAGATCTTCCCTATTTGTGAAATGAAATATTCTCGTAAATTTGCTTGTATCAAAAGTTGATAGATTGAATTTACTACTTTTTGGATAGTCGCACTATTCATCTAATGTCTATTTCTATGTGGTGATTGTTCAATTATATCAAGCAGTGAAAATTTTAGACAATTGTATGCATTTGCCACTTCTTGACATGTGCATGTCCTTGTAGATGAGGCAGCAGGGTGATCTGCAATACTTTAGACCAGCTCTTTGTGTAGTATGCAAACCAAACGCCAAAGATGCTATAGCAATTCTATATTTAAATGTGACCAACCAGTCGTCTGGTTGAAGAGCATTGATTGTCATTTGGATGATCTAAGCTCATCTTATTACTTCATATCTTGTTCTAAACTTGGTAGAAAATGGTAAATGGTGGGAGAGTGAATAGCTGGACATGTATCAATTTTGCAAAGAATGTGAAAGATAATTTGACTAGGGGATTTTGTCATGAGCTTGCTCAGATGTGCCAGATATCAGGAATGGTATGACTTCAACATTTTTACTATAGCATATGATTTACTACATGCAACTTAATTCTTAATTATCTTATTTGAAGAAGAGCCACATAGATCATTATTTTTATCTACATGTTTTATAAGAATTTTCTCTAGATCCTGTGCTTCATCCTTTAACTGCTCGACTTGATCATGTTGAAAGAGCGCTTTTAGCACGCTATCATGATGCAATGACCATACTCCAACCTTAAGGAAAGGAGCTTGATTTTCTCATTGTAATATTGCCTGATAATGATGGTTCTCTTTATGGTATGATGTCTTTCTTGCACTTGATCTTGTTCGACACAACTTGATATTTTTGCTTGTTAACAAATATCAATTGGCTAAACATTTTAGCTTTAATTTTTTCTCTTTCGTTGTTCGCTTTATTATTATATGCCATAGTTATTACAGGTGATCAAAAGCAAATATATGAGACTGGCCTTGGTTTAATTTCACAATGTTGTTTGACAAAGCATGTTTTTAGGATGAGTAAACAGTACCTTGCCAATGTTGGCCTCTAGATCAATGGAAAGGTGAGTACGTGGAAGGTGAATCTATTTTTTTTGTTGTGCTTTGTGTTACTAAGATATGTCATCCTTGAAATTCCAGGGACTGTTGTCGATTCTAAGATATGCCATCATACTAAATTTGACTTCTACTTCTGCAGCCATGCAAGCATTCAAGTAACTCATCTCACAGCTAATACCTTTTGTATGATGTATTTATTTAGGTAACTGTTGTAAAAACATGTGTATTTATTATTCTTTCATAACAAAATTGTTCATACATATAATAGTGTATTTCTTTTGATATCAATAGGTTGTTGATCTCCTACTGCCTTATCAAAGGGGTAGAAAGATTGGACTTTTTGATAGAGCTGGTGTGGGGAAGATTAGATTTATTATGGAACTAATGATCAACAAGTTGGCATAAAAGAATCAGCAAGTGAGAAATAGGATTACAATGAAATCCTACAAGTTGAAGATTATGATGGGACTTGGGTTGACAATAATTAAATGCAATCCTACATAGCATGAACCACACACTATCACAAGTTTCTAGTCTTTTGGCTATTGTTCATTAGTTGTAAATGGAGTTTATTTATTTATTTGTATTGGGATAAATTTTATTTGAATATGAGACATGTTTCTTCTTTTGTGATTGTAATTCTTGTATAAGTAACATTTTGAATGACATTGATATGGGAAATATTTTTTCTTTTGTAATTATGAGCCTTTATTATATATTTATATTGAAATATGATATATTGGTATTAAAAGATAATAATTTAAAAGACAACGGTTTAAAATCGTTGTTGTTGTCTATCGCCCTTAAAGACAACGGTTAAAAATCATTGTCGTAGCCCTAAAAACTGTTGTAACTGGCAGCGTTATTAAAAGTGCTCTAAACAACAATAGTTTTAAACTGTTGTCTTTTTATTCAAAGACAACGGTTTTAAACCGTTGCAAAACTGTTGTTGTTTCATTTTATGACAACGATTTAAAATCGTTATTGTAGCCCCCACTTTTAACAGCACTGCTAATTACAACAGTTTTAAAGGGCCTACGACAACGGATAAAATCCGTTGTCTTTTAATATTTTTGTTGTAGTGCTCATTCTAATCTTCTTCTACTTGCATAAGAAAATAAACAAATAAAAAGTATTATTTTTAACAAAAAGAAAAATTCTATAAATTAAAATAAAAATAAGTATATAAAGATTTACTTATTTTTACGTGGATTTCCAATCTTAGTCTCATCAATACTATTTGAAACAAAAATAACAGTACTAATTAAAAATGTAAAAATTAGGGATTTATAAACTCAATAAAATAATAAAAAGTAAAAAATGCTAATTACAAACATTCATGCATTCTCATCGTCGGCGACGACGTCATCACTAGTACCAAGAGGAATATAACTTGGACCAGAGCTAAATTACTGAAATTGCCACATAATAAATTTTGGTTATCAGCGCATTGCTATTATTTCATGATCCCTCTATAAGTTTTATTATTATATTTCTTAAATTTTCCAATGCCTTTTATGTATTATGCCTTTTAAATTGCTAACTTCTTCCGTTAAGTCATGGATTTGTGCCATTACTGTTGGTGAGGTAGAAGAAGAAAAAGATCTATGAGGAACATTATGAATTATGCTCATATAATCCATACATAATATCCTCCCCCTTTGACTCCCTAAGACGTTTCTAGCCATAACTCCAAATTATTACTAACAAACGACTCAGATAGGGCATTATCATCACCATCACTTGAACTTCTCTATAATAATTATAGTTAATCATATCTCTCCTATGAAAAATCATATTTTAATTAGAGCAGATACAAAACTAATAAAATCTAAGTTACAAATTAAGATTAAAGATTAATTCAAATCTTAATGGTTCTAGCTCTGTCTCCGCTCTAAGTTTTATCTTTTTTTTTTTTGAAAAGTCTGGACGAAAGTACTTATAAAATCTAGTTCCTTTCCCAATTCCTTGGACTAAAAATAATACGATTAGAAATAACGTAACAATTTGTTTGAAATAGATTAAAAAATTAGTTATAAAGTTAAAAAATTAATAATCTACATTAATGTTCCTTGATATTTATAGATCCTTTTGCATATGTTGTAGATGACACTCTAGAATTATATGCTTGATTCATTTTGTTCTAGTGACTCCTTTTTTTGCTCTCATCGCTTTGCAAATAATTGGAGATCTTATTCCAATTGTTTGATGTGATGAAGGTTGGCTTTTTCCCACTATTCTTGGCATGATTCAATACATGTCGAATGTGATCACCTTCTTTTTTTTAAAAAAAAAAATCTTCTACTTTTCATCTCTTGACAAGGGTCTCAAGTGAATAACCACTAAAAAGGGAAAAAATAATTGATTATATATTTACTTAATTATTTCATATATAAAATTAACTAGTTATACTTTAAACTCGGACCACTAGAATTCTTTTGTGGGTCCTTGAGTAGGGGTGTAATCGGGCCGAGCCGAGCCGAGCCGAGCCGAACTCTTGGATGTTTGAGTTTGACTCATTTATAATCGAGCCGAGCTCGAGCTTTATTTAACGAATATATTCATGGCTCACGAGCTTATTCGAGCTTTTATCGAGTCTAAACGAGCTTAATAAATATAAATATTCATTAAAAACTAAATTATATATTTTTAAAAAATTATAATATTCTTGTTAAAATTTATAATTTTATTCTAATAAATAAATTTAATATATTTGTCTATGTGTTTCATAAGTAGAGTGTAAAATCTATAAATTTAATATCAAAATTATTATTTTTTTATTTAAAAATTGATTCATGAGCTTAACGAACATGTTCACGAGCTAATGAGCCGAATATTGTGAAGCTTGAGCTTGGTTTGTTTATCTTAACGAACCTAATTAAACGAGCTCAAATGAGCTTTTATCGAATCGAGCTTCGAATAGCTCACGAGCGGCTTGGCTCATTTACACCCCTATCCTTGGGTGCTTGAATATGACATTGAGTCCCTTTTCCAATAGTTATTCAAGATTTGATTAATCTCACGAATAATACTTACAGAATTTTTGAATCCATTATAAAGTTACAAATAAATAACTTTGCATAATTAAGATAGTTGAAAATTTATAATATTTTTAATACTTACGAGCCTCCTAAAGGGACTATATGTTGTCGAATGTCAATAATTTCAGCAGATTAGTGTCCAACAGCCATCAACAACTGATGTAGTGAAGGTGAATGGGAAGGTCCTGCCGACGAATAAAGTGGGGAAGGTGAATTAGAGTCATCTATCAGGAATGCTTTAGCACATGTATTTTATAGGGTACAACGTGAATATTCTTCGAAGCACAATGTATCAAGTTGTTGCAAGAATTATGATACATCAATAATGAACTAAAGGATAAATCTACAATAGGATCTAGCTATCATCAATTTCTAAAGCAATATTGAAATCAAAACAATAGCTAATGAAGAGTTGATATGAATCCATCGCAAGGCTATTGCTTCTTACTTGTCACTAGAGATCTTTCAAGCACAGTAGATGTCTTCCACGGGATTAAGCCAGTAATCCTAGGTCCTTCTCAATGGGGGAGAAAAGGCAAGAGGAATAGAGCAAGATTCAACTCATAATACACCATATCTATTCCTCTATATATCCAACCCAACCTATGGGGACTATCTACCATAAAGTCCATCCACCATTAACAATCCATTAATGTTAATGAACCTAGTTATTTGATCTACATATTGAATCCATATTCATTTAATCCAACCCCCTTTATATGCAATTAAGTATTAGATGACTTAATTGGGTTTATTTTTTTAATAGTAATTAGGTGTGTGTGTGTGTGTGTGTGTGTGTGTGTTAATCAAGTATTAGCCCACCTTATGGAGATTAAGCCCACCCATGTGGACTTAATTGGATTTAATCCAGTCATGTGGACTTAATCCTATAGTTGTTATTATTCATGGCACTTGAGTGGCAATGGCAACACAAGACAACAACTACCTTTGATATTTTGGTGAAGCTAAAGAGCTATACTAGAAAAATATTTATTCAAAATTGTATGAAGTCTTTGTTGGAGATTGGTGGCCGGCTAGAAGGGGTTGAATAGCTCGTTACCTAAATCGATTGCTTCTCTACAAATCGTTAGTTGTCTAGCGGAATAAAACTAAAACAATGAAAGCAATAAAATGAAAACAATCAAACTCTAACACGCTTCCTTTTATGTGGTTCAGAGATTGCTTACTCCCACTCCACGACTTATCCTTGAGGTGGACAAACTTCAATCCATTGGTGGAAGTCCCTGGCAATCTTTGGCTAGAGCTTACTCCTTCTCAGTGGAGTACAACCTCTCACAAAGTTCTCTTCCTCTTAGGTTTAGGAGAAAGAGAAAGTCTAGGACTCTTGGGGGATGACTTAGGAGTTTTTCAACAAGAATTAGTAACCTCCTTCGTCCCTCAAAGCTTCTTTAAATAGAGAGGAAAGAGTTGATCACTAATCAACTCATTTCCTGCACCAGTCGATTGGTCCATGCACCAGTCGACTGGTGTAGCCGTTGGACACAGCCAAAGGCACTCTGCAGAATCTGGGATTCTGCCAACGACTATCAATGGCTTTCCACCAGTCAACTGGTGCCACTACCAGTCGACTAGTCTTCACAACTGTTGAGCACAGAACCATTCTATGCTCTCGTGAATTTGGACCAGTCGACTGGCCTCAGTAACATTCGACTGATCTCTTACATTCACTCACAGTCATCCTCTCTAGAGTCTCCCTTGAAACCCTCTTCCTTGGCCTTCATCCCTCAAATGCACTTGAGCCCGTGGCTCCTCTCCGTGTCATCCTTCACGTTTCCTTAAAGTCTGCTTCCTTCGGCCCACTCCTTTTGCTTCTTGTTTGATAGTCCCTCGGATGCACCATCCTTCACCGATCTCAAGGACCCGAACCATAGAATGAGATTTTACTCATATGTTTCACCAAGTCCTGCATGACTCAAACACATATCAAAATAATATGAAATCCTAACTTAAACTCTTTGACACACATATCAAAACCATGATCATACTCGATCAAACCTAGGTTGATTGCTCCCACAATCTTTTCCTTTTTGATGTGTGACAATATGTTTAAGTTAGACATAAATACCAACTTTTAAATTACAAGCATAATGTAAAACATGAATCATAAAACCAAGTTCCCCCTTAACATATGTTCTAACACCTTAATTTTCAAGTTTTGTACAAATATGGAGAAATAAGTTTCTAACTTAAACTTTCCTTTTCTCCCCCTTTGACACTATCAAAAAGATTGAACCTAACCTTTAAGTACAATATGGTATCACTTTAACTTACATTTGACAAAAAAGAATTCTATATTTATAATCAAAATGCTGGAA